>NW_013562491.1:1804932-2372489 GCF_000835505.1 Exophiala xenobiotica
TGTTCAGAATACGTACCTCCGAGCAGGCCGCATGCCTGAGGTCCGAATCGAGATCCGTCTTGAACCGCAAATGGTCATATGCATGCACCATCTCGTGCGCTACGACATCTTCCATCATACTCTTGCTCTGGACCCAGTTCGCGCAGACTTTGATTCCGTACTGGCGGTCAAACCCGGCCAGCATCCCTTCCTTGCACGTCCGGCAGCGGATGTTGTGTGGCCCGATATCCCCACCCAACTTGCGGATGTTGTCATTCATGTATCGTATAACGGGCGACGTACGGAGGAGGTCGTCGCGCCAGGTCTCGCAGCGCTTGCAGTCAAAGTCAGAGTACCGCTCGTCCGAGTCATCCCAGTATGCTTTCTGACCCTCGGGAGACATGGAGCCTGTGGCCATGCGGTAGAAGTTCTTGAAGCGGTTGACAAGGGTGTTGCTGGGGAGGAAGTCGGAGCCCGACTGGGGAGGCGTGGAAGTGGAGGAGAGTGATGGTGATTGTGATTGTGAGTCGGCGGAAGACATGACGGACGGAGTGAAGCAAAAGAAGGCAAGGAATGTAAGCCCAGAACCAGACACGTAGAAGTGCTGTGATTTGGAAGCTGTGCTCTGCTCACTTTTTTGCGAAGGCCAAGTTCATGCGCTGCCAGAAACAAATGCGAGTTGGAGAGAAACGAATGATGATGCTCTCCGATTCGCTGCTGCCACACGGTCCATTTCTACCTCTTCCTTCCTTCAGACTATTTCTCACTTCTTGTGCTAGGAGACAAGCAGTATCAAGTGTATCCAACAATATGCTGAGGATGACAGACCATCTTCTAAAAACTCATTCCTAGTTGCACTGTATCGAACACATGCTTCTAGAATGCACCAGCTTCCATTCCGACATCTACAACAGCGAGAAACCCATCTTCAAAATCCAATAAGGTCCTGGATCACCAGAGGCGTCCTAGGTCTTACAAGCAATCCGTTCGAAGCCTGTCGTCCACAACAGGCTGCCATTGATAACGACCAGCAGAGCTAATCCCACCAGCAAACTCGAGAACCCGTAAATATATGCATGTCTTCTCTGCAACGTTTCCAGCTCCCCAACCCAGGTGCTCACGGTGGTGGCGCAACCACAGTATCCTTCTATCACACCCTCCAGAATCTGACATGAAAGTACGCTTATGTTTCCAGACCGTTGCAAGCTATAGCACATTCCCAAGACCGCGGTGCCGAACACATTGGCGGTGAATGTTCCGGTGGGAAACATTGGAAGCCGCCCATTCAGATGCTTGGACACATAGAAGCGAAAGAGGCATCCAATTGGGGCAAATATGAGCGCAAATAGGACCTGACCTCTCCAGTGATTACGTGGAGGCCATGCCGCGAGGAAAATTGCACCCAGCCAGCAACCGGGCCCGAGTACGACCAAGGCTGGATCCACGAAGCCTCGAATGAGACGAAATGGCAGCACCGGCGTGATTCCTTCGATAGCCAAAGCGGTATGAGCCCCTAGCTTTAGGGCACCAACGGAACACGCCACGTGTATGATCATGATCCCGATCACAGCCTCGAAGTCATATCCACGATGCCGTGGCGCTCCCACACTAGTCTGTGCCGTTTGTCCAGACTGATCGCTCAGAGCCAAAAAGGCGTCAAGCATGAAGGTCGCAAAGGAGGTGAATGAACCACAGAACCCAGTAGCAAGCCCGATATAGAGGGGTATCGTTGTCTTGGAGTGGCGATGTCTTTTGCTGGCTTCGGAAAGGAGCTCTTTGTCATGAGGATCATGTTGCAAATGTTTGAACGACCATTGCTCAGAGTGCGTGCCCCATTCCTCTCGGAACAAACGGCGGTCTTCGACCAGAAAGCCAAAGACTAAGGAACCGCCCACGTTTGCCCACAACACAGGCGAAGATACTGGCGCTCGGGGATAGCGAGTGATGGCCGTCACACCAAGCCGACTTAATGTGCCCAATATGGCAAAGAATATGAGGTGTGATATGATGTATAAGTGAGTGAGTGACGCCGAGTTCCATTTGGTCTGTGGCTGTTGCAGCTGTTTTTCTTCACCTCCACCCCCACAAACAATATCATCCTGCTCGTGCTCAGGTGCTCTTCTACTGCTGATGTTGCTGCCAAATGAAGGCATCACCAATTCAGTTAGAGTCCCGCGGTGTCGATTTCTTCGACTTGGCTCCAGCTGTTCTTGCTCGCTCAACGCTCTTGTTTCCTCTTGCTCCAGGGAGTCTTGTCTGCAGCTGTCAGGCTCTGCAGGTTCTGGCATAGCCATCTCAGTCAATGCGGCATTGTCGTCATAGACATCAGACGTTCGTGATCGAGAAGGAGCTGAAGACTCCCGCTCGGACTGCTGGCTCATGGGGTTTTTCTCGACATCTACAACCCTCCGTCGCCCTCGTGGGGAAGACATTTTTGGACCTGGTGTCTGAAGGGATTGTCGCAGTAGCAGAAGGCAGTTTCGGTTTCGAAGCGTAGTACAAAGATTCTAGCACTGCTACTAAATACCATGCAACGCGCCGCTAGCGTTAACCGGGACAGGCGGTAACAACGACCACTTCCCGTACCCGGTGGACACTTGCCAGGTCTAGGATTTCTATTACTTATGACTTCTGTTCATCCAACCGGTTTTCCCCCATGCCACATGAGTTGAAGCAATTCATCGTGCCTCTGCCTTGGAGATCAGTTTCATCCTTCGTCTCCTACGACCAACAGTTGAGCCGCCGAGGCGTAGCATTCACAAGGCATCACTGGAGTCAAGGTCGACGTCAAACGAACTTCAATCTAGCATGATTACCCCCACAGAAAGCCCAGCAATAACACCAATTCCGGTTTAGCCATGCTCGAGCCACGCACCCACGAGATCCAGGATTTTAATTCGCTGGGCATCGGAACACCCGGATCTGGCGAAACGAACGGAGAAGCAAAGACGACAACGGGAAGCCAGAATATCTGTCAATTGTCCATCGTGACGTGGTCCCTTGCAGGTGCTCTGTTGCTTGGAAGATATAGGTCGCTCGGTGCCAAAGTCTCGCAGCCGTCGCATCCATCATCCGGACCTGTACCCGTCAGAATGAGTGACACCCCCGCATTGAAGCGCCGCCGCGTTACGCGTGCTTGTGAGAGTTGTCGGAGTCTGAAAGCGAAGGTAATGCAAAGCACTACGGTCTCATAGGTAAATCGTGTACTTTGGCGCTATGGTTCCATTCAACGACAAACAGCAGCGAGGACAATTTGTGTGGCAGGAGAGCCTCCTGTTAAATGCAAGGTCTGACTGCTGCTTCGGCGGTTCAAGCGGCAGCTGTTTTGCATCCCGGTGAAGCCAGTTTAATTACACGATTTACCCATGAGACCATAGTACCTCTTCTCCGATACCGCGTTGGGTACAGATTAAGCTGACATCCATGTCACCAGTGTGATGGTAACCATCCTATTTGTGGTCGATGTGCAGGCTATGGATATGCCTGCTACTGGAAAGATAATGGTCAACGGAAAGGTGTTTCTCAATGCGACCATACGCAGCTAGGCTTCCTGTCCGTGGACGACGAGATGCAGAAACTGAGAGATTCCATCGCGGTGTACGACAGCCTCCTTAGGGGTCTTCGCGATAAACTCTCCGAAAACGATCGGAAAACGGTGAATCTGGGCCTGGCATCACTTCAGATCCCGGTCTCTGATTCAACGTGTACCCAAGGTACGACGATGACTCCGTCCTTGACTGAGCAGGGCGTGGTGAAGACTAGCGAGAAATCTCCGTCACAACGCTACCTCGGGGAGGCGAGCGACATCCGATTCTTCCACGATATGGAATTGGCATACTGTCGGCCACCTGAGCCAGATCGACAGCAAGGTCATCCCGAGGCACGGGTTGACAGCTATGAACAAGAAGGCCCAATTGCCCAAGATCCTGGAGATAAAAGCCATGTTCTACTTCCAGAAAGGGCAAGTGCCGACCGTCTCGTGTATATATATTTTTCGACAATTCATATTGCCTATCCTTTCATTTCGGAGCCCGACTTCAGGCAGACATACGAATCGTTCTGGCAGTCAGATTCACTGGAGGGCTTCCGCGGGCCATGGCTATCCCTACTGTGTAAGTTCACTGAACATCAACCCAGTATATTTGGACGGAGGCCTTACATGAGAGAGCTGAGAGCGATCCTTCTCTGTCCTTGTCGTCCAACAGTATCCAAGACAGGTTCCTATCTATTCTTCTACCAAGTGTTCTCAATGAAGAATGTACATCGTGGCCATATACTAACTCCACTTTAGTGACCGTCTTTGCTATCGGTTCCTGCTATGAGGGTATTGCTGAGTCTGAAGCTGAGCATCCTATCCAGGCGCAGACGTCTGGTCAACATCAACGCTATTTCGATCACGCAGTCACTATAGCACGAAATTACGCGTCGAAGCATACGGTCGACCATGTTAGCGCACTCCTTGCTCAATGCTTTTACCTACTCGCTACTTGCCAGACGGACCGATGCTGGACAACCCTGGGAATGGCAGTCCGCATTGCCCAAAGCATTGGCCTCCACGTCGAAGAGGGTCACCGAGCATCTTGTGAAGATGCCCTGGCGCCGAGGGAAATGTGTCGTCGAGTTTGGTACTCCATCTTTGTGCTCGACCGTCTTCTAGCTTTGCAATTAGGGCGTCCGCCAGCTATTAGCGAAGAGGGCTTTTACGTGGACCTGCCGTCTAGGGGGTCTAATGTTGATCTTTCAAGCCAAAATGATCAGCCCGAGGTCAATCAGAAGGTTTGGATTGGGGACTATTTCCTTGCAATGATAAAGTTTTCCACAATCATTGGGAGAGTCTTCGACAATTTGTATGGCCCGAAGAAAGCCACGGACGTCGCTTTGATCCTGTCAGTGATTGATCGATTGGATTCTGAGATGTTGCAATGGAGATCGCAGTTGCCGCGGCATCTGAGATTCGACCTCTCTCACACCTTTGAGAACTCTATGACGTTCAAGAGACAAGTACGTATTCACAGGGTCGTTATACTCACCTGTCTGACATGAGCGGTAGCGGAACATGCTGGCCATAAAATTCTACAACCTCCAAGCTCTGATTCATCGGTCGCTTCTGTCACCTGCCAAATTGCTCGAATCAAGTCCTAGCTCCAGGCCGGTTTGCCAAGCAGAATACGGTCGTATCTCTCTGTCGAAAAGAAAGTGCATCTTAGCCGCTCAACATACCGCGAGGCTCCTTCACAACATCGAAGACAAGAAGAGCCTGGTTTACGGTTTCCCCTGGTGGCAGATGATATCTTGTCTGATTTGCGCAAGTTCGATCCTGCTGGTTGCAGGAATCTGTGTGGATCTGAACCTGGAGGGAGATGTGTTCAGCGACATAGACTGGGAAGCTGTTGATGAAGATGCTGAAGTTTGCCTGACAGTGTTCCAGGCCCTGAGTTCGAACTCGAACGCAGCAAAACTCGCCAGAGACATGATGCAACGGCTCAAAAAGACCCGAATGATGTCCAGAGGTGAGCTATTGTCTTCCCTATCAGTGCCTATCCAAGTATTCTAGAGGACTGGTGATCACAGGTGGCTTGTCATTCCTCTCAATTCGAGCGCTATAGCGACCTGGCTGACATGCATTTACTCGTCCCTTAGGAAAAGTACCGAATCTCCCTGAAGACGGACTGGTGAATCCAGTCGAGAACGCAACCGACAATTCCCGAAACATCATGCCATCTACCGAAGCCTTCGAACTTACTATGCCGTCACCTTTCGACCCATTCGGCCCTGGCCAGGACTCATTTAACCTCATGTATCAGACCATGCCCTATGAGGTCTCAGAGCCGGTAATGTGTAAGTTACCTTCCTGTTGTTTTCCTCTACCCCCATATCTCGAGTTGAGTTCGAGTTAGTTGAGCATTTTGAGCTTGGCGGGTCTGATGTTTCTCGCACCGTTGAGAAGGGACAGGGGCCATCCTTTTGAATTGATGCCTGATACTTTTCGCAGGGTCGGCGCAATTCGTCAATGCAGCTTACAATCCGTTCATTGCCCGGAGTAACACAGAATATGATGGTAGATGAGCATCAGGGCCCCTCGATTGGATTCGACATCCCTTTGGAGGGGAAGCGGTGAAGGGCGACCACCCACTATTGTTTCCTCTGCTTCTCAAGAGCTCGAATATCTGCAAGACGACCTGTACATAATGGACTTCTTTGTGGCTAGCTTGACAATGCAGGTTTACACAGATCTGGGTTCCTTCGTCCTTGTGTGAAGAGCGGGCATGGTGCTGGTGGCAAGCTTCAACTAACGATCCTACTGTGCAGTTTCTGCAGCCTACTTCAGTCTGTGTTGGCTCGATTGTCACCTCGTCCGTTACAGCCGGCCTCCTATCCTGACGTGTCTATCAAAGATTGTAATCGAAAGCATGTCCCATGAAGTCCGGGTTCACGGGTAGACTATACCATGCTTATGGGAGATGTTGAGAAGAATCTCCGCAAGGAACTTCTGCACCTGGGAAACCCCCACGTATCGTACGATGGCTGAATTTCCCGTCCGAGCCGGACGCAACGACTAGAGGCCAGGCAGCTCTCGGATGCCCCCATTCTCAGCAAAGCGAGAGGACACCTGCAGTGAATGCACGAATTCGTTGTCCCCTAAGCTAAACGAGTCCTTGCAGAACCGAAAAAAGCAACTGATTGCTGAAATGTGCATGTGTTCTTCCGATCAGCCACGCACCGAATTTCTTCTTGCGTCGTCCGAGGTGTCTGATTTTGACATGATCTCCATGTGCACATGACAGATGCCCGTTGAGTGAGGTCTTGAAGTGTCTGTCGAAGCTATATCACGATGCCTCAGGCTATGTTCCAACGAACGATGAAATCCGACATGACCGAGTGAGCTGGGTAACTCCAACAGCTTTACAACCATACTTGGTACGCAAACAATCGGGACAGTTGGTCATGGCACACCCTGCTACGATGAGGCTTTCTATCAGCCTTTCCAACGATGACGGCAAGCCATTCACGCCTGGCTCTATGATTCTAGGAGTGGTCAAGTTCATCACCTATGAGCCCCGGATAGTCGACTCCTTATGTGTGGACTTTAGAGGTCACACGAGCGTCTTCTTGAACCAGAATTACGGCGATATGATGGTTTGCAGACATGACTATGATTCTAAGAGCTACCTTTTCAGCCGGCATCAAGATCTGTACAATGGCGGATGCGTACAGCATGAGGGGACATATGCATGGCCCTTTGCCTTTCGAATCCCTCTGTTTGCGGCTCCCCGGCTTCTACCTCGTGGTTCGAAAGAACTCTTCCAACAGAAACACCCATGGAAAGGAGACACGGCACCCGAACCACATCCTCTGCCACCAAGCATGACACAGAGCGGAAGATTTGTTTGCTCTGTTCGGTACGTGCTGGAAGCGACACTCGTGCAGCGCGCCCCAAACATGAGCAAGGGCAAGAAAGTGCAATCCTCTAAGACGGTATCTGTGGAAAATTTGGACATCTGTCCAGATATCCTCCCAGCTTCCGGCTCCGATTGGCCGTATGTCGTCCACCGCCATACCATGCACTGTCCTATTCGTGATCCTTCACGGCGCATGGTGCACCGGCTCTTTCCAATTCCCTGTATCATCCCTCAAAGGCAAAGATCCAAGATCGAACTGCGCTTCTCTGTCCTTCTACCAAAGAGGTTGGAGATCAAAGATCAGTCAACATCAGCACTTTCTGTCCCAATTTCTGGCAGCGTATATAGCGACACCGCTTCCCCATTGCCGCTGCAGATGGAAAGAGAGCCAGAGCCAGAGCCAGATCTTGTCATTCGATGCTTCAAGCTGTCCTTACTTCAGCACACCAAAGTTAGAGCAGGGTGCCACTCGGACTGCTCGGTCAGACGTATCTTCACCCGTAAAGGGTCATGTCGAGTACCTGTCCGCAGAATGTGTCGATCAATGTCTGAATCAAGTACGCCAGCAACTTTTGTCAACCTGTCCGACACTGTAGACCTGTCTGTACCCACTGTACTACTGGTCTCCGACTTCTCAACGTACAACATCGCACGTTTCTACACCCTCGAGATATCTTTCTCCCTGCAGTTCGAAAGCAAGAGATGCAGGTTCAGTCTGAGTGATGTCCCTATCCGGGTGGTATCACAGTCCGGAGAAGAGTTGGAAAGGAGGCTGATCGAGGGTCTGGAGACGGACGACGAGTATGGCTGTGAACTGGCTGGTATTCAGTGGCGCGACTACAGGCACAGGTCCAGTGATGACTGGGGAGACCTCCAGGTAGTCCCCGAAACTGGCATAGGAGGTTGGCTTGAAGAGGATGGATTGATTCCAGATATACCACCGCCGCCATACACCGACAATCAATAGTTCTTCCTTGTGTGCTGCTTCAATTCATAGCTCGCGGCAGACACTGCAAGAGTGTCATGAGTTCACACAACTGCTGCCGAATCCAGTCGATCTCGAATGTTACGGCTTGGCGAATTCAAATTCGCGTGTCCGATGAGAAGCCAGCAGACCCTCCTTGAGGTTGTCTGACTTCTGTGCAATGCTGCATTATCTTCCTCTTCGTTGTTCCTGTTACATACTGCTGCTCAGCCTCGCCCCTAGCACTGCCCAGCCTTGCCCGCCAACTCCTTGCACTGTATATTTCTTGGCGACGCTGCTTTTAGAAGCAGACTTGGCACTGTGGGGCTGCATCGTGACTCGAAGATTGGAACAATTAAATTTAGCAGGATGCATCTGATTGAACACCTCGGACTTGTTGTCTGTCGACGAAGGGCGTGCGACCTTCGACTTCGCTCCTTTCCTCTGCCATTCTTTGTCAAAATGTTAGACTTGTCTCAAGAGAGCTCACGGTCGGACATCCTCTATGATATTTACCGCAACCATGAAACCCGGCAGGCATTTGACGATAGTCATTAAAATTGGTGAAGACCATGCCATATTTCAAAAGAGCATCGGCCAGAAAACTCACCATCGTTATAGGAACGTCTTCGATTGTCGATGAGACCACACATGAACCGATCCTGTCAATATTATCCCTGATCGTTGAAACCGCGATCAAATTGCGGCGAGATGGACACCGAGTCATCATCGTCTCCTCGGGCGCCATTGGTGTTGGCCTGCAAAGGATGAATATGCCCAAGAGGCCGAAACACCTCGCTCAGGTCCAAGTGAGCTTCACCAACCCTCTTGTCTCTCTCTTGCTTCTCGTTCCTACCCATGGACCCCTGCTCACGATGACGTTGTTGTTACTCAGGCTCTTGCCGCCATTGGCCAATCCAGGTTGATGTCCATCTGGGATTCACTCTTCGCACACATGAATCAGCCAGTTGCCCAGATACTCCTTACGCGCAACGACATAGCCGACCGGGTTCAGTATCTCAATGCTCAAAACACGCTGGCCGAAACGCTGTCGTTCGGCGTGATCCCTATCGTCAACGAAAACGACACGCTTGCAGTGTCCGAGATCAAATTCGGCGACAACGACACGCTCTCTGCCATCACGGCGGCAATGGTGCACGCAGATTATCTCTTCCTGATGACCGACGTCGAAGCCCTGTACGACAAGAATCCACGGAAATTCCCCGACGCCCAACCCATACTGGTGGTCGACGACATCGATGCGCTCCAGGTCGACGTCTCGTCGGCCGGCTCCGCGCTGGGCACCGGCGGCATGGCGACGAAGATCGTCGCAGCCCGACTCGCAACCGCGGCAGGCACGTCGACGATCATCACAAAGTCCTCGAAACCGGGCAACATCGCAGCCATTATTCGCCACCTCCATCCCCCGATCGACCCGGAGACAGGTGGCGGTGGCGTCTTGAGCGTGCCCGTCCCACCCCTACACACCCGCTTCGTTCCCAGCAGTAGTCCGATCAGAAACCGGGCGTTCTGGATTCTGCATGGTCTCGCGCCTCACGGGACGATATTCATCGACCGCGGTGCGAGTAACGCGCTCGCCAATAAGGCCGGACTACTACCCGTCGGTGTGGTTGCGGTCGAGGGCAATTTCGCGCAACAAGAAGCCGTCAGGCTCGTTGTGGTCGACAAGCAGCCACTGGGGAGTCTCTCGCCGATGGGCGACTCGAGCGCGACGTCGATGCATCTCGTCCAGAAGGGTGAGGAGATCGGCCGTGCCGTGGTGAATTATTCGGCCGGCGAGGTTGCGAGGATCAAAGGCATGAGGAGCAGCGAGATCGTGGGCGTACTGGGGTATGCGGATAGTGAGTACGTCGCGTACAGGGAAAATGTCAGTCTGCATAGTAATGCGACGGACAAGAGCCGGCCGGAGACGCCGAGTGGATGGCGCACGCCGGTCAAGGAGAGTACCCCGGAGAGTAGTATTGCTGATTTGAGAATTGCACAGTAACTAAAGCCCCCAATGGGAATGGGGTACCTAAAACATGATGGTCGACCGGACGTCAGCGGGAACACGGCGGATAATCAAGAGAGATCCTTGTACAGAGTCTTGAGGCGAAACACGATTCCTTTTCCCATGGAAGCCATAGAATAAAGGTACTTCCACATAGCCATATAGAGCGGTGCAAAACATGGTAATGAATTGGTTTTCTCCCACAGCGAATGACAGGTACAAAAAGCATAGCACATCCATCCACCTCGCAAAAGTGGGTGGATGATTCCCACAACCCGGTTCAAGACAGTGCAGGATCCGTGATCAAGGGCCAAAAGATACCCCAAGAATGGCCATGACAAGACAGAAAGAAGCATCCACTTCAGCGTAACAAAGAACACGAGCTATACCCCCCCCCCGAAATGAATGAATGAAGAAAGAGGATAGGGGAGATAGCGTAACATGCCCTATTTCCTCCTTTCTCACATTCTGACAACCGGTCCCATCGATGCGTACCCAGTCGCAGAGAGTCCACACTTCTGCAAACACGCCTCAAACCCCTGCTGACTACCTGTCCCAACGGCGGGAATCGACTCGCCCGTCGCGGCCCAGCTGTCCTTTGTGAGATTGATGAACGGCATGACCGTCATCCCGATGTCCTGCGGCATCATGAAGAACGCCTGCGCAACGTTGATTGTCGATGCATCCGCGTCGTTGAGGAACGAGTAGAGTTGGTTGTTCTCGCAGCCTAGCCCACAATCAAGCACGTCAGCACATGTCATAAAGTCTCAAATTGACTCGAATTCGATCCCTCAAATGTGGAAGGGGACGTCTGTAACATACCCATGTTATACATCGAATGCACGCTGGCCGGCGGGAAAATAGTCATCATGCCCGGCGTGAGGGTCTGTTCGACCAATCGTGCGCCATTCTCCTGGTACATGTACGTACGTGTTGATCCGGACACTGCAACGACAAGGTTATTGGCGCGATGGAAATGCGGCGCCAGCATCGCGCAGGGGCCCAGGTTGAGCTGCGACACGGTGACCCCGGCGGTCGACAGAATCGGCCATGTTGCAGCGTTGGCGTTGCACACGCTGCCTGGCGCCCAGGAGTACTTGGGGTTGGAGGAGAAATTGTACACGAGCTGATCGTCGGAGAGCATGTCGAGCCGGTCGAGCATGGTGGCAGCAGATTTGAGCTTGGCCACGAGCTCTGGGTCGGAGGTCTTGTCGACAGCCAGGGCCGGCTGGATGGTGGCGAACAGGGTGATTAGCGCGGCAAGCCCGACGCAGGCGGAGACGAGCATTATCGGTCGGCGCCGGCGGATGCAGATATAGCTTACGTTGAACGTTGCGATGGTGGTCAAGACGGCGGCGAGGAGGAGTCCTGGATGTGGCAGATCGAGGTCTTCGAAGTTTTTGAATGCCAGTGCTTTGCTCCAGCTTGGGCTTATACAGTCTGGGTTGGTCGAGCAGAACCAGAAACTTGGATCGGAAGATGACACAGACATGGGTTGGAATACCGAATTTAAGGACTTTTTCGCTATCAGCACTTACCGCCCTCCTAGGTCGTAGATACTGCGTGGTTTTGGGTACGGGGATCTCTCTGTGTGCATGAAGCGAAGTCAGAGGCGACCAAAGTGGCGTCTCGAGGCATTTCTAGTATGGTGGTGAAGGACCACGAGGATCCATTGGTAGCGGCTGACCCATTTTCCTTGCGTTATGAGAAACTTGATTTGTTACCGAACCCAGGTTTGGTTGCTATTCGCGCAACATCCTCGCGGATCGTGTTTCGCCCCCGAATTTGTGCGATGAAAGCGATGAGATCTGGTGTGAGCGATCAATGACAAAGACCTCTGTTCTCGTAGCGCACGAGTCCTGGAAGGAGTGGTGTTGCCGAAGTCATGTGGATGTACCTCGGGTTTCCAACCCTCGGGTAGCGACCTCATAGGGCATCATTCGTATGCTCTTTGAGGAGATCGGCTCGCTTCATATAGACGGGATGACTCCGTGGCCGTGAGACGTAGAGTTGAATGTTGGAGTTGCTTCATCCAAGAAGCGCGTGATAACGTAAGCATATTGAATGTTAGGGAGCCGCCGACGTTACTGTTGTCGAAGAGCTGACTTGTTCGGTGCATGAAGATGTCTCGACCAAGTATGAAAGAGAACTGAAATTGTGAGGTACTTTGAATGATTTTAAATCTTACCTCGAGTATTCTTCCGGCGATTAGCCCTTTGTAAACAGTTTCGCGCTCAGCATTGCACGATGAAAGAAGCGGCTTGAACTTGTACATTTTCCTTCGCTGTTGAGCCTTGATTTCCTGTGTAGCAATGACCTGTATTGTGGTAATATTAATAGGGGGACGACGGTCACTCGTCAATGGCTCGCTGGTGTTGCACTCTGGCTCCTTGAAGGATGTGGTAGATGATAGCCAAGCAAGTCGGTGAGGCTGTCAATCGTGCGTGCAGGCAGACTTGAGTAGGAATGCTGCCGTGGACAATCCAATGGAATACTGCTGAAACCTTGTACCTACAGATTGGGTGATTGGAGGTGTGGCAACACCGAAAAGCAGTTGAACCCTTCGATTTTCATTGCGGACCATAAGACACCCAGGATCAGTTGCACGGATAGATCTTTGCGCCACCGGAGCATGGAAGTTCCAGAAGACCGACCCCGGTTGGCATGGAAAGTAATTGTCATTGAATCTGGACAGCCGCATAAAACACGTTAGGCGGCACGGATTGTTGCAGGAAAGGCGAGGTTGGTCGCGAATTTGAGGTGGAAGAGCGGCCCTCCTCGGTGTCCTTTACCGTCATATGCACTGTTACTTACTCCGTAGTAGTAGACAGTGAAAGGATCCAAAGTTCACCAGTAAGGGGTAGATGGACGAAAAAGGACGCGGAAGTCTCGTTATCTCAAGCCTCCAAATTGGTGGGTGTGCTTGGTTGCTCAATCCAGCATTGGAGGTGCATAACCTCGACACCATTGACACCAAATGCCGTCGTCTGGTGGAATCATTCGAGCGCGTCGTTATTCACCACAAGCCAATCTCTTTTGCCACCGTTGTCGCCGATTCACGTTGCGTGCATGGAGTTCTGTGCTGGAAGGGATTGTCTGGTAACAAATCGTAGCAACTCCCTTTAAAAAAATATGTTGAAGCCTCCGGAGCATTACCTAACCATGACTCGGAAGAGGCTGCGGGGTGACATCGGACTAAGCAGGGATACGGAACTCAAGACTGAGGTAGGAATGGGTATGGTGAGCATGGCAGCTCCCGCAAGGACCGATGGGGTTTTCGAAGTTCTTTGTGTTGGTGGTGGTGGTGATAAGGCAGATTTGGTCGTCTGAAAAGAGTCTGGGAGGTTGTTTTGCACTCCTGACATCCCACAACGCGTTCACCGTCGTGACCACGGCAATGATGATGCCGTCGATGAAGCCTCTTTTGATGGCGCTAGAAGGAGATGAAATGGTGAATGGTTGGACATGTGTCTGGTGGATCGAAATCAGGGGGTTGGCTTGTTGGCTTGACTTGTTGACCACTCGAATCGAGTCTAGGGCGCGTGTTACCAAATGCCTGCAGCCAGTGTCTCCTCTTTTCCCACCATGATCCATCCAACTCCTGGCCTGCAAGGATCCAGTCGAGCCAGTGAGCCACGGTCTAGGGAGCCCAGCAGTCAGGGATACGTTACTCGCCAGTGCTTGCCCTTTCTCAAAAAAGTCCTGTACAGAAGACTCAAGAGATCCTGGCTCAAGCTGTTGCGAATCAGAAACACTGTACGGACTGTCTCATCCTCACTACTGTTTCTGCCCTCGAAGCGACTCACACCTGTTTGCACCCTGCGAAACTGGTCCTAATCCTGTTACCCTTGATCCCCCGTTGGCCAACTTGCCTTGTCGCTGCACCTGTCAACCGCCAGAACTGCGGACTGCCCCTTTGGGCCCCTCGAAAGACCGACTCAGCGCACCTGAACTTCGTTTTCAGTCTTCTTTCGCCAAAAGACCACATTGATACCTGCGTTCGACGACAGCATCGCTCCCGTTATACGCCTGGGAGATTGAATCACTCGCCGATTCGTCCATCACACCACCCGCCGCCCCCTTGCGAACCTCCAATAGACACCAGAAGCCTACAGTCTTCAGTCACAGACGTACCCATTCTACCACGTTTAGACGCGACATATACATTGCGCAGAGGCAATCTTCAAAGGGACAAAAACAAAGAAAGAGACGTTGCTCCAAATCATGGCTGGTTGATAAGCGCCATGTTCTGGTCCGAAGCGAAACCCAGAGTTATAGACTGTTCAGAACAGGCGTTTCGGCCCTTTCGCGAAAGTCCATATACACGACACTACGACATCTCTTGAGGCAGTTCTACATTGGAGCTTAAAGGGCGATTATCCTGTTCAAGAGGTGGAATTAGCAGGCACGACGAACTGCGGAACAAACACTACACCGAGGCGATTTTATTCTCATCCGGGCCAACTCTGCATCTTGTCCACAGCCCCTTGATTCGTCCATCTCCTGTTCAGCTGGACACGGGACAGCTGCAGGTACAAGCTGCATGCCTTGCATTGTCGGCAAGACTGCAGACCGTTAGAAGATTATCTGTGCAGCTGCAGTGTATCCCCCAAACACCAAAACTCGACAACGGCCGTGGATCGCCCACATTTGACATCCATGTACAGCCTGGGCGACAAGCATCACCCCAGTATCTGATCGGTGTCATACAATCAGTATACTGTCAAAGATAATGAGCTCAGCCGCGGCACCTGCCACGTATTACAGGAGAACCTCGAGGTCTGATTCAGCGTCCTCCTCGTCGCAAACCATCAGAAAGTCCGCCTCCGTCTCTGTAAGACCGGGCCGAAATGCCCAGTTGAAAGGAAGGTCGAAAAGCCCGGATCGCATACTGCCTAGTACGACATACTTTCGCTTCGAGAGGAGTCGGTCGCAAAGTCGACCTGAGAACAAATTTGACCCCAAATCTTTGGGGCCGAATCTGAACATCAACCGCTGGTCACATTCGACTTCATCTAGTGTCTCTGCCATTGATACTGAAGCTGTTCGTGTAAAAGCAAACACTTCGCGACGAAGGAGTATAGAACCGTCGCTGATGTCTTCGATTGTGGCAGCGGGAAGGCTAGAACCTCCGCAAATATCGATGAGATCTTACAGCCAAAGTCCTCATAGGAAACAGGATTCAGGACATCTTCAGGTCGACCGCATCTATGCTACTCGAGATGTGAGTCCCGGTGCGGCTTCTCCTCTCACACCCACTTCTATGTTCAATCCAAGCGCCAGTGAATTCTTCGGAGAGACTTGGCAGAGTAAAAGAATTGGCAAACCTGGAGAGCCCGTCGCAATGTCTGTACATTATCTGAAGACCGGGACCCCGGGCGCCAAACCCATGGACAATATCGCCTCACAGTATATCGCGCAACCTGTCCGGCCCAGTACGCAAGAGAGAAGTCTCGAAGCCATTGCACAGGATGAAACGAACGAGGCTGCAGCATCCAGTGGACCGGCACGTGGACGAAGTCATCGGAGTCCTACCCAGAAGACCATGCTGTCCAAAGCGCTTGCAAAAGCAAACACTGCCGTGCTTCTGGACAACGCTCAGAACATAGAAGGCGCCCTAGAGGCATACGCCGAGGCTTGTGACCTTTTGCAGCAAGTCTTGGTTCGGAGTTCAGACCTGGATGACAGAAAGAAGCTATCAGCCATCAGAAGTACCTATTCCAATCGGATAGCGGAACTTCATGATTTGGACGACTCCTTCTCGGGCCTGATGGAGAAAGCACTGCCCGAAGATCCTCCATTGGACGACGGCAACCATTCATTTTTCACAAGCGACGGTAACGAACCAGATACAACTGGGGTGTTGGAATCGGTGCAAATACCTCCTCGGGGGGAATCGTTGCTACCTGAAATCTTTGGTGGAGAAACCTACCTCAGTGAAGCGTCCCGCAAAAGGCTACAAGTCCCCAGTCTTGCTGTTCCCATGGACACTCAATATATGCCACCTCCACTTTCTCCTAGGAGGCCACTGTCTTTGTCTTCTGATAGAGATACGAGTACCCCGCTGGCGACCATGAGACCTGATGATGTGGTGAAAAGCATCCTCCACGCACGAGAGGGGAGTACGGAATCTACTTCGTGGTTGGACACTTTTGAGGACGGCGACTCTTCGTCTAGGTCTTCTCGGTTGTCGTCAATTGATCTTGGAATCGATCAGAATCAGAATCTTGTCGACGAGATTGAAGCAGAATTTGATGCCGCTCTCAATGCCGCTGTCGATGCAGCTTACGACGACGACATCGCTGAAGATGCCACGCCTAAGCCAGATAGGATTGGGCAGGAGTCGTTCAATGCGACACTTCCGCCGTTGCAATCAACATCGCAGAGGCGACTATCTCAACAATTGAACTTGAATCTGACAAGTGAATATGACGAGGGTACCTCGTCCGACGAAGAAGAGAGAATCCTGGAAGAGATGACGAAAGGGTACGTCTTTGATGATTTCTCATTCGACAACAAATCCAAATCTGCTCTTCCTCGACAATCAGACTCAAGCACGATTTCTGGTCGAACTTGGGCGAGTTCAATCCCCTCCACGACCGCAACGAATGCTACAGCCTTGAGTACGCTCAAAGAAACCCAGGAACCTATCTCTGAACTGTCACCAAGACCTACTCCTCCTGCAAAAGACACTCCTCCATTGACGTCGCCTCCAAAGACAGCACTGCCTCCTGCTCCTGTGTTACCGTTCCCTAAGCCAAGTAGCAGACCCCTTAGTCTTGAGAAGCCTGGTGGGCTTGGTATTCGGGAGAGGAGATTTTCAGGTCGAACTGGTGAGCAGCTCAAGATTGAGACTTTTGCACGACGCAGCTCTTCAACCCAGCCACCAAAACCAGTGAACGCAGCATCATCTGTCACAGAGGCTTCCTCTACCGCCCCAAGGGCTCCTCATACAGCACCATTAGAGCCTACAACCTCATCGGTGGTAGGCGCACCTCTTCTGCCAATAGCAACTGTGCCATCAATAGAGTCCTTCCAAAGTGATTCTCCTGCTACACCTGCTCTGACTCAGGGTGGGTCTCAGGGAAGCATTGATGATGCTATGATACCTCCCTCGCCCTCTAAGTTGGGTAAGATGGTGTCATCTCAAGGAGATATTAAGAAGAATCATTCGTCAACTAGTCTGAGAATGAGGAACCTGTCAGTCGCCACCAGCGAAACAAACAACGAGTCCCCAATCACACCGGGCAGCAGCAGTTTCAACAGTGAAATGAAGAAGGTCCCACCTCCTCTGCCTTCTGCAGCCTTGCCAACTCCCTCAACTGCTGCATTCGGCCCGCATCTCCTCCATTCGGGGGGGTTGTACCTGTTTGACGATCATACTGGCATTCCTACCTCGCCCAAAACTCCCAGGACTCCTAGTGCTTCACTGGATCCTCCTTACCCTCTCGAACCTTGCCCCGAGTCTTCCTTACTTCGACCCTTCTGGTTGATGCGGTGTCTGTACCAGACTCTTGCCCATCCAAGAGGCGGTTATCTGACTACAAAACTGTTCATCCCTCGAGATATCTGGCGAGTACGGAATGTCAAACTAAAGGCTCTCGAAGACAAAGTCTTCCAGTGTGATCTGCTGACCGCCGCGTTACTAAAACTGGCCAAGGTGGATACATTGGACGCTGATGCAATGCTTGAAGAGTTGCAATCTTTCGAGACTGTCCTAGACCAAGTTCGGGTGACGTTGCTTAAGAAGATTGGCAGCGACGTGGGCTTTGGTGGGTCTTCAAACATGTTCAAACCAGGAAAAGAAGAACAAGAAGGCAAGAACAACAATGCAGCTGCAAAAGGATTTGCCTCGAGCTGGCGGAAGCTTCGGTCCAAGTCCAGCGCTCCTGCAATTGGACCAAATGGGTCAAAGGACCCTTCGGCTCCTGGCTTGACCATGGCCTCGCTACCTATGACATCGTCCAACTCGGTGCATTCATCACGCTCACATCACAACCGAAAGATGGTTCCACCTCCAACTCCGACGGCGCTGTCCAATATCCAGCCCATCCATGCCATGTACATGTCGAGCTTGGCCCGTCTGTTTGATGCTGCCCAAGTACTCGATGGGATCGCACGGCAAGTCGAAGATCCAGGGCTGAAGTGCAGCAACAAGACGCAAGTCGGATTGGAACTTGGAGTCAAAAATGCAGCGGAGTTTTTCGCCTTTTACATCATCCGCTTCGTGATGGCAGATCTGATGTTGATGATTGACAAGTTCATCAAAAGGGGCACAGAGTGGGTGTTGACATGAATAACGTCCCGATCCCGTCACAGCGTGCAAGTCAGCGCCGCTACTTATTTTGCTTATGCTATGCATTTTTGAGGTGTTTGTTGTGCTTTTTATCTGATGTCTTTTATGATACCAACTACCGGCTGTCGCTATTTTCAATTTATGGGGGGAACAGGTGCAGGCTGGGTTCACAACAATGGACGTAGCTGTGAGCACTGGGAAGTCTGGGCTGTCCAGGCAGGCGTAGTAGAGTATAAATTACAGTCAGTTATGGTCTGGTGTATATACAACAGGAGCTACGACGTAGGAAAGCTACAAGATAGTGTGATATGAGATACCAAGGTAGCAGAGACGATCTGAGACATACAGTTGATAATCCGTCGAATACTCTGTATAGTGTTCCGAGGCTCACACAGGACAGCGTTACTAGTTAGCTCGTCCCTCGTCAGCCGCATCTCGTTCTAGGTTTCACAAAGGTGCCAGTGTTCCGACTGTGGCTTCTTCCTTGTCCCCAACCTTCTCCTGGGGTTCCTGTGCATGGATTGATGAGTGAGGGAGGATGCTTTGGCTCGGATAGAGATCTGAAATGTGCGAATATCAATTCAGCTTCGACCCGTCTAGATCTGCGTGAGTATGGCACACGGCACACCGCACGCCTACCGCTCCCTCATTCCCTAGGCCCGTCACTAGCGAAGTGAACTGGAATGTTTGAATGCTGTTGTTCTTGTTCTGCGTTTCGCCAGCCCAAAGGCAATGAAGATCCATGAGCCTCGTTGTCACCGTAAGACAGGTAGAACTTAGGCTTTTCTCGCAGTGGGGTGGTCTCATCCAGTACCTAACGCGGGCGGTCCCCTTTTCGTCTGGAGACGTGCGGTTCGAAGTTGCGTCTATGGGAACTCGACTTCAAACCCAGCCGAGCCGGGTTGCATGCTTTATAAGCTCGGACTGGTAATTGCCTCAATTAGACTGGCAGGCCTCCCAACACCTTATAGCTGGTGGCTTTCCCTGTCACGCGAGACTTCATATTCTCGGAAGGCGGGAGGTGGTTGACGGTGGATGATGCGAAACCGACGATCGTGTCCGTTCTTTAGCAGGGCCCCTCTCGTTCTTCTTTTATCTTCCCTTGAAGACAGGTTTTCTTTTCTCCGCAAAGGCCTTGAGGGCCTCCACTCGATCCTCCGTGTGCAGAATGACTTCGTACGCCTCGTTCTCTGCTACCTCACCTCGCTGCCAGCCGTTGATCGCGCGCATTGCTTGAGTCAGCGCAATGGGACCGCCTTCGCAGATGTCGTTGGCAAGCTGTATACTCGCGTCGAGCACTTTTTGTCTCGCCTTGCCCTCCTCTTTCTGTTCTTCCGGCGTGGTTTCGACCAGCCGATTGCACAAGCCGAGAAAATACGCCTCGGTACCACCGACTCGTCGACCTGTCAGGATCAAGTCGCGGGCCTTGTTCACGCCTATGAGCGCGGGGAGTCGGTATGTCCCGCCTGCGCCGGGGATGATGGCGAGTTTTGTCTCTGGCTGGCCGACGATGGCGGAAGATGCGAAGACGCGGAGAGTGGTGCAGAGGGCGATTTCGAGACCGCCACCCAGTGCGACGGAGGAGATGGCGCTGATGGTGGGGATGGGCAGGTTGGATAGGTCGGTGAATGTGTTGCGCATGGTTGTCAAAAAGTCACGGGTTTCTTCTTGGGTCATGCCCTTGCGCTCGCGGAGGTCTGCGCCTGCGCAGAATGCCTTGTCCGTGTTGGAGGCGAGGATGAGGGCGCGTGTTGAGCCGGTGCCCTTTTCAGCTTGGATCTCGGTAACGTGTTGGCGCAAGTCAGATATGAGGCGGCGGGAGAGAGCATTGCGAGCTTCAGGGCGGTCGAGGAGGAGGATGCGAATCTGGCCGGAGTGAGGAGCATCGCGATATTGGACTTTGATGGGGGAGTCTGCGGCGGACGAGGCATAGGTTCGGTAGGAGGAGTGAAAGGTACGAAGGACGAAGCGTGTCCGCCATAGCATTGTGCTGTTCATGGTGAGCTGTTGTAATGCTTGAGAGTCCCATCGGGAAGTGGACTGGTGCATTGAGCTCAAATTGTATGAGGGGGACAAGCCGAGGTTGGCTCGTTGGAGAGCATCGAGCCGCGAGTGGCCGGATTTAGCCGTCATGATGCTGGAGCCCGAGATTCCTTTGGCGACTGGGATGGAGCCTTGGCTGTCGGGCATATCAGGCCATGCCTGTTACTCGTATCACCTTCATATACCAACTCTGAACGCTGGTGGATGTGCCGATCATCGGATTACCTATCTTCGAAGTGAAAGCCGACGTACCAAACATCGGAATAGGACTTTGAAAGGTCGACAACCGCGGGAGGAAGTCTTCGCATACGGGCTTCTGTATGCGACAACAACATCGAATATGGATCCATCAATGTTGACCGACATGATCCTCGATCTGGAAGACAAGACATGGCGAGCGTTGATGGACACCGGGACCGCACTCCTACCATTCCTCAGTCCCGAGTGCATCATGCTGTTTCCCATGGGATTGAAGATTTCAGCGAAGACGGAGCCGAGTATTGAGGATGTCATGAAGTCTGAGGCGTTCGTTCCTTGGCGACGGTACCGATTGAGCGAAGTCGAGGTCAGGCCTTTGGGCCCTGAAGCAGCAATCATCACATATCGAGCCAAAGCGACAAGGCAGCATATTACGCACGACGACGACGAGAGACAAGATGAATTCAGCGCATTGATCTCGAGTACGTGGCAGAAAGACCCAGAGGCAGGGAAGTGGTTGATGTGTGTGCATCAGCAGACGCCTTATGAGCTCGAGGTTTGAAGGACCTGAGCGACGGATGGTTGCGATGTCCAGAGTACCTTAGTTATGGGGGTAAGCGATATACTTGTATAATCACAGCCATTTCAATTCCATTCTACAAGGTATTGTAGTGTGTAAGGTACCTAAGAGGTAACACAGTAATTTGCATGTGAAGCTGATACCAAGTACGAGGTGTTGGAGGTGTTGGCCATGAGACTGCACTGTGACATCAGCCTCCATAACCCCCCCGGAAAAATCTGCCGGGCGAGTCATTGGCGTCCGTGTGGGGGTTTCTGTGGGTCTCTTTGGGTTCCATACAAACAGTTGCAGCAGTGACGTCGATGTGAGGAGGGAGCCTCAAAAAGCGCCATTTGCTTCATCCTGACTTCACTTCATTTCCTGCACACCGCAGGCTTTACTCGAACAAGACCCATCGAATCAAAAGACCTCACGAGTCCCTCATCCGAAAATACCATCCAAAACCTAAGCAAAATGTCTTTCCTCTACTCAACAACACCTGCTCTTCGCGCCGCAGTCCGATCCTCTGCTCTTCGACAATCACCTCGCCTGTTCTCCACCACCCTCGTCCAGCAGAAAAGCCCGGTCGATGCTGCCAAAGAAGGTCTGAAAAAGGTCGACCGAGCTGTCTCTGATGCTGCTGTTGCCGGCATCGACAAAGGAGGTATGTATACGTCTTTCTCGGGCCAAGCTCGACCCCGCTAACCCAGTCGCCAGTCGAGATCAAAGACAAAGCTGCCTCAGTCGCAGGCATGGAGACCAACAAAGCCGAGGGCAAGGCCGCAGAAGTCGCCGGTGAAGCCAAAGGAAAGGCCCACGAGCTCACAGGCCAGGCAAAGGGCAAAGCAGAAGAAGTCAAGGGCAAGATGTCGTCATGAGAGCCGGTCGCGACCAAGTTGGCATCACTGAGTCCAAGTCAACCATGGGATTTAAAAGCTGGCGTTACTGTACAATAATCATGATCATCACGTCAATGAGAGCGTCGCCCGAACAGATGGGCTAAGAATACCTTATGTATATTTCCAGAATATGCGCCACTGTGTTTCTGGCCCAACCGTGTTACCCTGCATCAGGTTCATCCAGGCGAGGCATAGGCTGCATCACCCCTGAGTTTGAGAAGTGTTTTCGATATGCCTCTCCTTCTTCGTCCTTCAGCCCGTACTTGGAAGGATCTCGCTTCTCCAAGAAATGCTTGATTCGTCCTTCCATGCCAATTTGATTTTGCTGGTAATGGTTTTCCCTTGTGTCCAGGAAACTCCTCGTTTCGGCCGTCATTTCTTTGACCTTTTCCTCCAAACGACCAGAGTACTGGCCGGCTCTTGTTGCCTGGAAAACGCCTGAAATCACGGCCAACAATATAATGAACGACGCAAATGAGTTGGGATGGACAAATGTCCCCGAATATTCCTGCTTTTTAGGGTTGTCGTGCCGCCGGTACCAGCGCTCCCAATCCTCCCATGTCGCGTTTTGGAATATCGACGAGTCGTCATCAGGTCCGTAGCCATACCTTTGGCCGTGCGCATTCGTGAAGCCTCGCGAATGCCGGGTGGCGCTCCGACCGGATCCCCATCCTGCGCCAGATGCATCGTACGCTCGTCTCTTGACTGGGTCCGATAATATCTCATGCGCTTGCACAACGAGTCTGTATCTTTCTATCCTTTCATGATGCGTGATACTCTCCAAGAATGCATGCCCGCTCCTGTCGGGATGGTATATCTTCACCAACTCATAGAACTTGTGCTTCGTATATACTGCTTTTTTTTCAATGTCGAAGATCTCGTACGGCGAGGGTGTCCATGGTGAGCTTTTCCGGCACGGCCAGTTCATGTTATCGCGAAACTCGTAGCCATGTTTGACATCAGCGTAGGTCCTTTTCGCTGTGGACTTGAATCGTGGATCTATCGGATCGGGCTTTAACTTTTTGCGGGGCGACGACGGCGATGTCGTGCTACAGCAGCATGGTAGGGAGTAATTGTATAAGGCTGGAAAGTTTGTCTTTTTCAGCAGTGAGGAAGGCATTTTGACCTGCAACCTGCAAAAGGACCTGGTGATGTTCCCACGAGGAAGGGGAAGGGGTCAGACGAGCAATCACGATGACAGCGGGGACGATAAAGTCGAGGATGTCATTCTCGGCTTCTCCTCGGGCTCTAAGTCTATCTTGGATTCTTGTGCCGATGGCTGCGGGCCACTTTTTTCAGATCACGTTTGAACCAAACTCGACTTCCGTTCCCTGCAGCGTCTGCACTCGGGCAAGCAATGGCTCGCTCCGATTCGGGTTCGCCCCCGAGGCGACAGCGTGATTCACGTTACGAGTCCCATCGCGTTGAGAAGAGGGATAAAGACCGGAGAAGATCGAGAAGCCGGGAAAGAGACAGACGGAAGAGGGAGAGAAGTGTAGAGGGTAGCGACCGAAGAGATCGAGACAGAAGAAGGTCCACAAGTCGAGAAGAAGCACACAGGAAAGACAAATACCGAAGGAGTCGAGAGGACAAGAACAAGGACAAGAACGATAGAGACAGGAAGAGATCTCGGTCCCCACGAAGACACTCCCCAGAAGCAGGACCCTTACAACGAAAAGGGCCTCTCCCGTCGCAGGTTGACGCGTTCAAAGGCGACAAAGACACGCCGCCTCCCGGTCCTGAGAAGCAGAAGCCAAATTTCCAGCCGTCTGGTCTGCTTGCTGCGGCGTCCAACACAGTTGCGACGTCAAACGGCAATATTGTTCTGAAATACCATGAACCACCCGAAGCTCGAAAACCGCCTTCTTCACAACATTGGAGATTGTATATTTTCAAAGGGGACGAAATCCTGGACACACTGGACTTGTATACTCAGTCATGCTGGCTCTTTGGCAGAGAAGTGTCAGTCTGTGACTACGCTTTAGAGCATCCCAGCTGCTCCAAACAACATGCTGTTATCCAGTTTCGGTATATTGAGAGAAGAAACGAATTCGGAGACAAGGTGGGCAAAGTGAAGCCATACATCATCGACCTCGAAAGTGGGAACGGGACCAAACTCAACGAGGAGCCGCTGCCGGAGGGCAGGTATATGGAGCTAAGGGACAAGGATGTGGTCAAATTTGGACACTCGACAAGGGAATATGTTGTTCAATTGCCTCCTCCGGGATGAGCCAGCGATGACTTTGATTTCTGCTCCAACTCAGTGCTTTGGGCATGGAAAGCGACAACGTACGAGCGTTGCCACGGCAGATGGTAACAGTGATGAATTCGCTGCCACGGTCCCGGATTACGCACTGCTTGTTGGTTTCAATATCACGTTTGAAGGCGATTGAAGGCGCAGCCTGACACCGAAGGACACTGTCCGTATCCGTGCGACCTACAAGATCAGGCGCAAGTCGAGCACCCGTGGACGAACCAAGAGCACCCGAAGAGGAACCAGGCAATGCGACAGAAGAGGCACAGCTTCATCCTGACGATGTCAAGCCTGATCGCAAAGAGCTTCAAGGGACGGAAGGTTCGCGAGAGATGCTGGGGAAGCGACCCACTGAGGTAGCGGAAATGGCTGCGAATGAAGAGGTGGTGGGAAACAACCTGAAAGAACTGCCATTCAATGAAACACCGGGTCACGAGTTGGAAACGACCGAGAATGAGTTGGCAGCGCTCGACAGACTGGCGAGGCTGACAGACTCGACAACTCTGGTTCACAGCAGTGCGAAGACCGACGATTCGACTGAAGCTTGAGGGAAGAGAAAACTCGCGCAAGGCTCGAACCGTCAGATGGTCAGGTGTAAGGTCGTTCGGCGCGCCCAGCCTGTGAGTCCAACACGTCCTCTGTACACTTAGCGAATGTTGCCATCGACAGTATCAACTTGGGTTTTGACGGCGACTCTATCTTTTCAGCCTCACGGCCACCTGTGAGTGCCAGTGGATAGATTGTAGCCAAAGGTCTTCATAATACTTGAATGCAACGCAACATCGAGATTGAGTCTGCGTTAGGACTTCTTCGGCTTTCTGCCATCTTTGTAGATTGCAGGCAGGTAGCCACCAGAGCTTCGACTCTGAAGACTCGAACGCGCGGAGTGAAGGAGGCCTGATGAGGCTCCAACAATTAACGTTAAAGTTAAGGTAATAAGCTATTGCCTTGACGCTAGAAATGCCAAGCCGGACAGCCAGCCCGACTTCTTCAAATATCGGTCTCTCTCTCACTTTCTCTCTTCTTTTCCTTTCTCTCGTCACGTCTTCAGGTGTCGGCGTTGACCATGCGAGTTTCTCTTTCGAGTACACTCTAGTCCTTCGGGATAGACCCCTATGGCACCTCCTGTGAAAAGGAAGGATTGTCAGTGAGGATGCCCTGTTTCACTGAATTGAGTTGGAACTGTCGAAGCTCCCATGACAGGCCAGTCTGAGGTTGGGATGAGATATTACTCTCTCTCTCTCTCTCTCTCTCTCTCTCTCATGACACATCCTGCAGCAACAGACCTACAAAAATGTAGCGGTTACACTGAGGTGAAGTCAATATGACGAATGACCCAGTGACATCCGGATGAATATCATCTCTGGTTGTGCGAAGGTTGTGATCACACAAAAGTCTTACTCCTTCAATTCGTAATCAAGTTCAGTCTTCTCAACAATGTTGAGATCGAGATATTGAGTGCATGGAAGTTCAATCTTACCAACGCTCAGAACCCTGTGGCTTTCACAAGTTCACAGAGTTAAAGGACATGAGATCAGGCATAACGTGAAAGCGAGACCCAAGAGCCTTGCTATTCACGTCATGCCTCCTGGATACCTGCCAGCAATTTCGGGAGCGACCGGTGCATAAAACAAAGGACCCAGGGCCAAAAGGGCCGAAATCCAAAAAGAACAAATGCTACAAAATTGCTGGTACGGTCTTCCAATCTCAAAGACGAGGCGTAACAAACCTCACCCCCAAGATCACGAGGTCACTACCAGTGCCGGCAATCTTGGAGCGACCGATGCACAAACCAAAGGACTCGAGGGTCAAAAAGACCAAACTCCAAAAAGAACAAATGCTCCAAGATTGTTAGTACAGGTTTCGAACTTCAAAGAACGAGGCGTAACAAACCTCCAAGAACATGAGGCGTAACAAACCTCACCAAGACAATGAGATCGCTCTCCCTTACCAGTATCTTGGAGCGACTTCTGCACAAACCAAAGGACTCAGGGTCAAAAAGGCCGAAACTCCAAAAAGAACAAATGCTCCAAGATTGCTGGTACAGGTTTTCGAGCTCCAAGACCGAGGAACGTCACCTCACAAGACATCAAGAACGAGGAACACCACCTCACAAGACATCAAGACCGAGTTGACGGACACATCCATGCTGCCCCTTACACATTGATTGGCCCAGGAGGCTTCGCGAAAATGGTGCAGGTGGACATTGCTGGCTGTTACTTTCCCGATCTCGACAAGACATGTACCCTGCGAGTGACTGTACCAGCATAGCATTAGCAATGCTGCGAATCACTTGCTCCCAACGCAATATTCTTCTCTTTTGCAGCGGAGGACAAAAACCCTTCTCGCTCAAAAGAGATAGTATATCATACCGATGTACGACCCATTAGCTTGGGAGACATTGATGACCTGGACTGGGTACGTCCGGGGGGTTGTTTACGGCATGTCGAAATCGACCGCTGCCGTGCTTCGAGTAGGCACCGAAAAGGATTTCCTATCTCGAAGCGCCCCAGAAATGGGGGTCAAACACCTCATTGCACAGGCAGCTGGACTGCCGGTGCAGAGAGGTGCGCTTGGATTGTGGACTGTGGATGTCAGAGACTATGGTGCAGGCTCGATGCAAATAACGAGGGCAGTGCTGCAAGAGAGACGACCCTCGAGAGGTGAAGGCTGTGTCTCCCTCCAGATGTGGACGCGAGTACTGCCTTAAGGTGGTCACACAGAGCGCAGGCTACGTCCTGGAATTGATGACCGCTCCGAGTCTTCAGAAGCACGACTTCACACACGGAGGGATGGCATCTAGGAACACGTCCAGTCCGGCTCGGCTGCTCAGATATCACAGTTCAGCTTCCCATCGCTCTCTTACAGCTGCTGACCGCGAAGTCAACTCTTAGCTAGGCTCCTCTTCGACATACCCTCCACTGTTGCATCGACCGCGCATCGACCACATTGGCCGTCGAATATTCCTCGTGTGGACCTACAGCTGGGCACTTCCTCATAACCTCACGCTGGCCTTTTTTTTTCCACCTCGCCTGCCTTCCCTTCGCACACCTTCACTCGCTCGCCCTTGCACTCGACCCTCCGCCGCTCGAGGGCATTCACTTCAAGGATCATTGTCAAACCATATACATTGCACACAGCGGACAAGGCCTAACAATCGAGACAAAAAAGATAGTATGGTGCAGTGGTAGCACATCCGCGGTCTACGGAACCCCGGAGATGACGATGGTGTCTCTCTCGGGGGCCTCCCTTCAGCCTCGAATGAGGTCGTATGCGTGAGTTGGTTTAGCCACGACCGCTATATACCTGGAGGGGTTCTGGTGCGCCTGTGTGAAGACTCCGGTTCGAACCCGGATACTATCGATCTTTTTTTCCCTGGGGTTTCTTTCACCCTCATTTTTCGGGTCGAGTCCTCCTCTGGGCGGGAGATGTATCTTAGGTATGGAATCACGGCCTTCCTGAAGGTTGTGCACAAATCTAGCCATGGGTCGGGGACTACATGTTCTTTTGGATGCAGGGAAGTGCACTAGAGCTGGAAAGAGAATGGGACAAAAGGAGGTCAAGTTGAGACTTTGCTCGTCTAGGCTCGAGATTCATTCGAGAGTGTGTCGATATCTCCAGGTCGTTTCACACAGTATGTAGGACCTGGCCGTTCGTAGACAATACAACCGCCTTTCCAACGTCGTCGAACCACAATCTGATGTTCATGCCCCATAGCTCTTTCATTTCAGCATCGAGTCATCATACCTCCTTTTCCATATTTTAAGTACCGCCAGCGCCTCCGAATCCACCACTCAAGTGCATTGCTCCCATCCTGGCCGGGTGCGCTGCGTTGGACATCGATGCTCCCATGGTAGAATCTGCGAAAGCTTTGCCAGGCCTATGTATTCCGCAGGTCTACAGTATCTACAAGTAGATCAGGGGTGGTTCAACTGCAGATCGATATGATGCTTCACCTCCTGAATGTCGGGCCAGGCGAAAACATGGATCCCTGCTCGCTGGCGGAAAACTGGTGGCACAACAAGAGGCATGAACCGCATTGGAGCACGAAAGAGTTCTCCCATCGAGAAGGACTGGGCCACAAGCGGAATGTCGGCAATAACTTCCTGCACATGAACAGCCATAAGATCTTGCTTGGCTTGCTGGGTGTCGGCAAAGTCGTGCATCTCGGAGGTGAACTGTTTGAAAGCTGCCACATCAAGTCGCGGCATGTCATTCCATCGTCGTTGACCCAACGCGCACGCGATAGCATAATGACTAGGCATCATGCCCTCTTTGAATAGCCATTCGCCTCGCACCACCATCTGTCCTATCATGTAGATCTCAAATGTCTCTGATCGTGCGCGGTGGATGTGGTTCAGCAGCTTGCAGAGAAGCGAATGCGTGTTGTAGATGGCTTCTGCCATGATCTTGTCCCATTTGTCAAGATCTTGTTGGGCCGACTTTCTTGCCATGATCGATCTGACTTGCTTGAGCAGGTCATCGCGAAGGAGGACGAATTTCCGGGCGCGCGTGACACCAGCGTAGAGCTTGACGAAATGTGCCATGGCCTCCATGACAGTGTCTGGCATCGGGTCGCGAGTGAGATAAGCAATCCACTCGTCGCTCTTGTCCCAGTGTAGCTGCATGGACGGTATGGTGAGACTTGTTCTGGAATCTGGTTGATCGCAATCATGTCCCTCCCAGTGTCCCAGAGCATGATGTTTCAAGCAATATGAGATTCCTTTTGTGCCTTGGTCGTCCTGAGCATTGAGATTCTCGACCAGTTCGCGATCGATGGGGGTTGTAGGACTGACAGGTGGCGCATCGTCATTGTTAGCAGCGGCTGATCGCTTGCTAGACTTGGTGAGTCTATGGTCGCAGCGCGGGCATTTCCTCACGGAAGACTTTCGAAAGTGCAGTCGGCACACGACACAGAAATTGGCCGCCATTTTGGACCGTGAAAAAGAGTGCTCAAATTGACCGCGTCTATGCGTTCGAGGCCGAGCAACGATAGGGACTGGAGCATGCCAGGTATTCGCTGGCAGATGGCAGTGTGTACTGAATCGCAGTCTTGCCAAGCAAGGACGCCGCGCAGTTTGAGGTGGAAGTCAGGCATACCTCAATTCAATGATCATGGTTCACCTCACCACTTTGACAGAGTGGTCGCTGAGCGCAGATTCCTAGTGTACTGATGGTGTAAGAATGTGATCTTTCAAGTCGGACACCGATACGTTGACTGAGCTCTGTTTGGGCACTCAGCCACCTTCAATGCACATTTCGAGGACTGGAGAGCAATGCGAAGAGCTGGAAAGCCGGGTTCTACCAAGTTTGACAGACTCGCGTAGCATAGTCAGGCATTGACGAGAACGAACCAAGCAGTGTACATCCAGACCTCGAGCCAGAGGCACCCTCCGAACGATCGTTGAGCTTGACGTTGCTGTGAAGAGATGCACCAGTATCATGGGTGTCAGGACTACCCGTATTCAGTGCTCATTCCTGCTGCAGCCATCCTCTGGTAGAGCACGTTGATCGGAGGAAGGTCGACGTTTGGCATACATCGTTGGAACTCCCTGACACATCGATCACCTTGTGACAGAACAGATTTCTAGCCCAATGCTTTTGCAGCTTCCGCTGAATTGGCCAGGCAACAACGGAAGAAAGACTGAGTATGGAAAGGTATTGACCCAGATATCTTGAAAAGGCATCCTGCGGAGTAGCGTTTGTAACGCCAGGCTTGTTTTGGTCATCACTGCATTGCGTTATCTGGATCTGGGACCTGTGCGATGCTCGCATGTAGGACACCTGGCTTCTTCAGCTCGCGATGGACGACGCCGTTTCAGTATGCTGACAACTGGACATGCTCATGGCCATCTTCCGTCTGCGTCATTCAGAATCCTCCTCTTGACGAACATGCTCATGGATTCCTGCGGTCCGGAAGGAGTTTCGAGTGAGGATGAGGAGACGAGACAAAGCGATCAACGTTGGTGATTTTGCACTAGCAATCCGGCTGCGTGTGCTACAGCAAAGTACATGAGTACGACAAGTCGGATGCAGTGAGGAACATAAAGTTGACAGCGAGGTGCAATTCTGGCAAGCGCAACGGTGGCTCGGTTCTTGGTATCAGCCTCGCCTAATTTTAGAGTCAATGTCAGGCCTTCAGCTTATCGGCCTTCTTATTAATGCAGTTGATGTTTCTAGACAGTCACTCTGTCTCTGCAATACCTTGAATTATATATCTGTACATTCTCGATGATCTGTGGCGGCATATTTGATACGATTACGTTCAAGCTACGACCTTGAGAAATTCACGAACACCAACTCCTTGGAGCCAGTTACACCAACCCATATCAGCACAGCACAGTACCAGTTACCATGGCTTCGCCAGATCCGACACTGAACTTGCCTCGTATTCTGTGCCTACATGGAGGCGGTGTGAATGCGGCAATATTCAAAGCCCAATTCAGGGCTTTCCTGAACCACGACAAACTCAAAAATCGATTTAGATTCGTGTTCGTTGACGCTCCCTTCTTTTGCGACGAGGGTGTGGGCGTGTACCCGGTTTACTCGGACTGGGGTCCTTTCCGCAGATGGTTTCGGTGGCTCGATTCTCATCCAGAAATCGACCCAGCTGCTTGTTCTTACGAGCTTGAGTATACCATCGAACGATGCATGGAGAGTGATGAAGGGACGGGAGAATGGGTTGGAGTATTGGGCTTCAGTCAAGGAGCCAAATTGGCGGCAAGCTTGCTGTACGAACAACAGATCAAAGGCAAACCCGGCCCCTGGAGGTTCGCGGTTATCCTGGCCGGACGAGCTCCAATGGTCAGCCTCAGCGAAGAGGCCGAAGAGTTTCCGTGGATGCAGTCGGCTGGAGATCTGGCTGATGCAGCAGACCTAGACAGCATTTTTGAACGGCCAGACATGAAGCTCAAAGTTCCAACTCTACATGTCCATGGGCTGAAAGACGAGGGTCTGCATCTGCACAAAAGATTGGTTGAAGATTACTGTGCGCCAGGGACAGCTACCCTGGTTGAATGGGATGGACCTCATCGCATTCCAATCAAGAAAAGTGACGTCGACCGGGTTGTTGATGCTTGGGTAGAGCTGGCCGACGAATACGGTGTTTGAGACATACATCACATGCGCCTCAGCTCAATATCGGATGCAAATACTCCTTTATGGGAAAACAGCAGCGCAAGTGGAAGACGAAGCTGCTGATTCAACTCCGCGGTACTTCGAACGAGGTGGACTTGTCGCTAAGGAAGTTGAGATTGCGAGATCTAGACCTCCGCGAACCTCCCAGACATGAGCGGTTTGCTTCTTTCAGCACTCTGCATCTCCTGCAGCCGCCAATGGAGGACCCTTGCCAATACTCCATTGACCCGCAATTCAGGATGGGCACGTTTGCGCTTCCAAAAGATCTCCTTCCGTTGAACCGCCATTCAACAGACGACTGTACGGTCCAAGACATTGTGCCTCTCGTGTAACGTGCTTCGTATTTGTTCAGCTGACACCTTTGGCCCGCCAATCACCTCGCTCGATCTTCCAGAACGACGCCCATGGCGATCTTGGATCTCAGCTTGATCTACACGATTAAGCTCCCATCGAACCGAAAACTCTCAGCCCGGACGCGGGGTAGACACGGCACGGTCGAGGATATTAGCTGGAGATCACTCCCCCAAACGGCTCTCATGTTCACAGCTCGAGACAGGCGCCTATCCAAGGAGGTTACGGAAACACCATCACGCGCGATCTTGGCCATCAAACCCTCAATATGCTTGAAGTCTACTTGGATCCCTGCACAATCAACAGCAGGAAGGTTGTCGCAGGCCTTGAGCTGCTTGGGACCAAACATCATTTCAATCACGTCGATTACTTCAAGGGGGAGCAAAAGAGTCCAGAGTTCGTCAAGATCAATCCACATGCGACCGTACCAGCTGCCGTGGATGGAGACTTGACCATCACCGAGTCCAATGCCATCCTTCAATACATTGCAGAGGACAGCGGTTCTGTCTATCCCAAAGACGCGAAGAAACGTTGTGCCGTCAACCGCTGGCTTCTCTGGGAAGCCTCAGTCTGGTTCCAGACTTGCTACGTCTACCTGGTACAATATGTTGTGCAGCCACTCCTTGGAGCCGAACCCGACCAATCAGTCATTGATGCTGAAGCCCCCAAATGGCACAAGGGCGCCGGCATCCTCGATGCTCAGCTTGCAAAGACTAAGTGGCTCACTGGCGACGACGTTACCATTGCTGACCTGGCCGTTGCTGCACCAATGCATCTTCACGAGGCTTCACGACTGCCTCTTGACCAGTACCCAAACCTCAAGCGTTGGATGACCGAACAAGTCGAACAACTACCTTGTTGGCAAAAGACCCAAGGAGCGGTCGACAAAGCACTGCTGCCAGGTAAGGCCGCTATCAATGGCACGGCTGGCGAGAAGCAAGTCCAGGCTAATTTCAACTATACGAAGAACGTGGATCAGCTCACTGAGCTGTACTTCTACGATGACGAGAAGGCCAATCACATCCACGAACCGGGGGATGATCCACATGAGATGGCAGTCACGGATGGATGGTCTCGAGCAGACGAGTTCTCGGTCGATAAGGAAGGCTTCTCGCTGCACAAGCTGGAGACGGCTTTTGGGAAGTGGGATGACGATGAGCTGGTGCGGGAAAAGCTCTACTCCGAGGTGGTCGAGTTCCTCAAGCGGACCACTGGCGCCAAGCGAGTCCATGTATTTGACCATACCATACGCACAAAGCGCAATGAGCAGAAGAAATTGACCCAAGAGACCAACACTTCTCAACGGGCACCGGTCATGCTGGTGCATTGTGACTATACCGCCGAATCTGGCCCCGTCCGCGTCCGGCAGCTGATGAAGGACGAGGCCGAAGACCTGCTGTCTCGCCGGGTTGCGTTCTTCAATGTTTGGAAACCGCTCAATGTGGTCGAAGAGCGTCCCCTGGCAATGTGCGATGTCACCACGTCTCCCAAGGAGGATTTCTTCAAGTTGTACCTGCGCTACCGCGACCGCACGGGCGAGAACTACGTGATGCGCCATTCTCCGGAGCACAAGTGGTACTACTTCCCCAAGATGACACCCGATCAGGTCATTCTCTTGAAGACGTATGACTCTGAGACGGATGGAAGGGCTCGATTTGTGGGACATAGCGCTTTCGAGGATCCTAACTCGCCGCCCGATGCGCCGTTGCGTGAAAGTGTGGAGATCAGGACAATTGCTTTCTTCTGAGTTGTTTTGTGCCTTTGGTGGTAGCTTGTGAGGCGGATCCAGATATTGGAACAAGAAGGCGTAGTATGCATCCGGCAATACACTTATGGGGTGTTGCTATCAACGAGGCCGATGGCGAGCTCGACACAGTAGTCAGTAACTACAATACTCGCTTTTCGGCCGTAACCTGAGGAAAGGCATACTGGCATTAAGTGTCCGAAGTTCGATTGGGGGGCGTCCCGTCACTCCAATTCAGAGTTGGCCTTTATCTGGGAGGGATCAGGCCAGCCTTTGTGAGGCCCGTGACCCTTGTTGGCTTATGGCGTATGGCTTATGGCTTATGGCTTATGGCTTATGCATGAGACTAACCACATTTGTCAAACAATATTTGCTGTCGTGCCTCTCTCACAATTGTCCCTTTCAGATCCAGCCCAGTCTATTCCAGCACAAGTGAACAATGATTCTACTCTAGCCAGCCACGTCCTTCCACTGTCAAGATACTCCGCCGAGATGAGACGATTGCGGAACAAATGGCTTATGGCTTAGTAGAACAGCATCCTTGCACCATGGAGGTAAGTATTTAACGCAAGCCACATTTCCTCATTCCCCAGTAGCGCTCGATAACCCAACTCTTACTATTCTTCGCCTCACAACACCAAGCACTACTAGTAGCATCTCCCTCCTGAGTTATAGTACTGTCAATTCCTTCAACCCACCATGGCCCCAATTGAGATCCATCTCGTCGACCTCGGCGTCGCTGAGAAATCAATCCCCGAAAACACCCCCGTCGTCATGATCAACCTCATCAAATTCAAGCCTCAAACGACATACCCCAAGGGCTCCCCTCACTCCACGCTGTCCGGCCAGGAAGCCTATCTGACGCGGTATGGCGGCGCATTCTTTCAACTCTCTGCGTCGATGAGCTCGGACTCCGAGCAGCCCACGGTCAAGCCGTTGTTCCTGGGCAAGCCTCAGGCGAATCTCATCGCCGAGCCGTACGGCGGGAAGGACATCTGGGATATGGTCGGGATCATCTGGTATCCCAATTTCGCGGCGTTCAGAAAATTGCTGGAGAGCAAGGACTACCAGGAGCAGGCGCTGCCGCATCGGCTTGCTAGCATTGAGGAATATAGATTGTATGCCGCGACGGAGCTGAGTCTGTGAAGCAGGGGTCGACGTGGATAGCAGACGAAGACGATGTGTGGGTTCCGTGAAGCAAGGTGATGGTGCCGTGCGATCTGTTCTGAATCCGAGTTCGAAAGTGGCTAAACCTTTTAGAAGACCGAGTGAGGATCGAGCGCTTGAGCCAAATTCCCTTGGTGCTTTTGCCGTTCTGACGGGGCATTCGTCGATGGCTTTTGCAGCATGCTGAATACTACTTAATACTAGTAGTCTGCTATTCCCAATCCCAAGTCGTCAATCCAGCTGCCAAAGTCCATATCGTTCATGAAATCGCTTCGGCCTAAGAGTATGTCATCTGCTGGCTCGCCGTCGGTGCTATGCCAGTGTAGCGACTCATTCTGATCCGCCATATCGATCGTGTTTCCCAGCGGTCGCTGCACGTCTGGTAATGCCAGATTCGCACCAATGCTGCCTGAAGCAGACATGGCAGCAGGATCTTCGGAATGCTCGTTGCTGGACGCCAGGAGATCCCGTTATTTACACAGCTCTGGACCGAAATCGTCCAAGAACGACATGAAGTCTGCCGAGACAGGAGATGGAGCTTGGCCGAGACTTGGGCTCTGAAGCGTGAGCCTTTTCATCGCGGCTAGCGCTGCTGATGCACCGTCTGCGGAACCCCATTTCTTGCTGAGGTCCTTGAGCGACAACTGGATAATGTTCAGTGATTCTTCTGAGGTTACCATAAGCGACGTATAGCGAAGTCCTGGTAGTTGAGCCAGTCCAGCGGCAAGAGCATAGAACGTGGATACTGGCCCGCAATGGCAAAGCTCGTCCCTGTTCAGAAAGTCCTCGAATATCCCAACTACAAAGGAAGATGCGAGCAGAGACGCACTATCCGATCGACTTTGTGCACCTGACCGTCGAGACAATATCACAAGTGTCACGAAGTAAGGGACGGGTAGTTGTCTAGCTTCGAAGTTATAGGGCATCAGACATTTTGGTGCTCTGCCGAATAGGTGAAACTCAACGGGTAGTTGTTTGACCCACCGATAGACGGCGTTTTCGAGGTTGATGCGCGGTGTTGTGGAAAGGGCTTTCCTCCGTATGCTCTCGGTCAGATCTGCTAGCAGCCGCAGGATACTCGAGAAGGACACAAACAGACGAGCACTGCTATCTTGAGCTGGAAAATCCTGTACAGAAATCGGTGCGATGTCGCAGTCACAAAGGTTGATAGTCCTTGGTCGTCCGGTTCCCACAGAAATGATATCGTCACGGCACCAGATGTCGTGGGTCAATCTTTGATGTGCTGCATGGATTGAGGCACCATACCACGAATGTCCACCACATCCTGCGTCGAAGTCCTTTGTCCTGTTGCTTGCTCGGCTCCTTATGCAGCCCGACCTGATATGCCAATCCAGCTGCGATCCGGACCCAGAATCCACTCGTACTCGTGGACATGTGCTCTGGACCCAAGGGGTTGAACCATTGAAGTAATGTCACAGCCATGATTGACCGTAGTAAGTCTCTCCCGTGACCGAGCATGAACAATAGCTTAGCTTTGCGATAGAAATCTTCAGCTGCTGCAGCGACGAGGCTGTTTGATGACACACGACTACCAGCAAGGAATACAGCATTCAGCAGCAACGGGGATGAGCCATTGCTTTGAAGGTCATCCACAAGCGATTTATCGACAATGGGCGTCCAGGGAGAGCAATACTTGAAGAAGCCGTCGATCAAGCTGGCTCCCACAGACCTTGGTGGCAGATCGAACGCCCTTTGTAAGGTTAGGATTTCGATGTCTGTAACGGATAAGCCAGAAGAGCGTTCCCCTGGCTGAGTCATTTCCTCGCGGAAACGAACTTCGTCGTCTCCGAGGTAGTCGCTTCTGCCCACATGGCTCTCGTTGCTGCCACATATTCAGGAGATTGGAGCTGTGCTCTCTTGGAGTTCTGCTCTGGACGCTCCGCGGTTGATCTGTCAACTGGCAGGTAACTATTCAAAGCCACTAGCGATGGCCCTTCATCTGGCCCGTTGCCAACACGATGAACTGGCCGTGATTGTGTGCCATTGTCGACGCGATCATTGCCATACCCCGGTTGCCGCCCGGGAGTTGGTTCAGGGTTAGTACCAGTATGGCATTGAGAGCCTGTAACGCTGGTGAGGAGATATTTCGGCCGCTTCCTCTCGTGCAGCTTACAGGCGCAGCCGCTCAGTCGACAATTGGAGCCTTGTTGCGACCTGGCGGTGAGATCGCACTTGATCTTGAATTCACTGCTTCAGCTGTTTGCACACGAAATGCCGGCTCTGTAGAAGCGTACCTTCCTTCGATGACAGAGATCACATGCTTTCCTGCTTGAGTCCACGTCGACATTTTCTGTCCACGAAGGAAGAGAAAGGCTCCAAGAAATGAAGGCCAGTCAGTTCCTAGGCATACTCGGGACCCTGCTTAAACCGTCCCCCGCGCTGCCTAACGTCTTCATCTGTTAGTTGAGGGGTAGCCGCATTTCATGCCTAAGTTAGTGTCCTGCACCAATTAAGTAGCCTATGGTGGGTGAGTGGAAGATCTTGCAGGATATCATGAGGCGAATTACATGGTTACTTCCTTACCACACCTCGGCGGTCTCAATTTGGCTCTAGCTTCTGTCTCCAGGCTGTAAAACCTGCGATACTCCTCCAGACAACCCGGGTTGGCTACTGTAGAGCTGATTGTCTTGGGAAGTTCTCCCGTCGAGATTACCTGCTTAACCAGTGTTTCGACTTTCTTCCCATTGACAGTCATTGGAACCTCTTTCACCTCTACCACAAATCGTGGAACATGTCTTGAGCTCAGACCCTGGCGAATGAACTCCTTCAACGTCTGCTGCAAGGCAAAGCTGAACAGATGCCCTGGGCGCATAACAACGAAGAGGAAGACTGATTCGTCCGTGTCGAGACCTTGCCTCTTCCGACTAGCACACAATGTGCTAGTGATCTGGCTTGGGAACGGAGCAGCCTCTGTGATGGAATAGATCTCTGCTGAACCGAACCGGATGCCCTGAGGGTTCAATACTCCGTCACTGTCACGGTCAGTACGAAGGCGTGAAGGACTCAACACAACACGTACCTTCTTCCATGCACCGTCCAGCCCTTGGTTCTAGGGTTAATGCTCGCCCAATCATGCTGGGCCCAACAAGGGAATGGATAGCGGCTGAAATATGATGCACGATACCTCTCACCTGTGGAATCTCCCCACATGAAGACAGGCATTGATGGGAACGGCTTCCGGCACACAAATTCACCAGCCTCCCCAGTCTCCCTCATGGAACGACCGTCAATGGGGTCCGCGATATCCACATCATGTCCTAGAATGGCCATCTGGATCTCTCCGGGATAAATAGGACCCGCTGGATCCGTGCCACACCAGGAGGTCACCAAGTCAGTACCGCCGGTAACACTCGTCAGATGGACAGTGGGAGGAAATACTTTATAAAACCAGTGGTACTGATCCGCAGCAAGGTGTGATCCTCCTGTTTGCACCATTCTGAGACTCGAAAGGTCGTAGTCCTCCTTGGGTGTGCACCTAGTCGATTCGAGCTCTTTGAGGTACTTGGGTGAAGCACCCCAGTAATTGACCTTGAACTTCTCGACGATTCGGAGCATGCTCTGCGGCTGAGGCCAAGTCGGAGATCCATCGTACATGATCAGAGTTGTGCCCATGGAAAGATGCCCGATCATGATGTTCCAAAGGACCCAACTCGTGCTCGAGTACTGGAATACGACATCTCCGGGCTTCAGCGAGTTATGGAGCATGCTGATCTTCTTGTGCTGCAGAATGGCAGCATGGCTATGAACGAGAGCTTTGGGTGGCCCTGACGTCCCACTCGAGTAAAGGATGTAAAGTGGCGCTGTGAAGGGCAGCCTGGCAAACTCCAGCGTGTCACAGGCTCTGGACCTCTCCAGATACGCCGAGAGCGTTGCAAATTCCTGTGTCGCCGCTATCTCAATAACAAAAATCTCAGGCTTTGACTTTAGTGCTCGCGCGATCTGCGAGATTTTGGTTGCATTGGATTGTTGTCGGCCTTTGTAGGTACAATGGCTGTCGGCAAACAGAATCACCGGCTGGACTTGTTGCAATCTTGAGATGCATCCCTACTGTTATCAGCGGGTTTCTCACATCAGCCGACATTACTCCTACCTCGAGCCCGAGATCCGGTGCAATGGAAATGAAGATGGCGCCGATGCTGGCTGATTCCAAGAACAAAGCGACTGACCAGACTGATGTAGATACCAAGGCAGCCACCCTGTCACCCTGCTTGATTCCACTTCTCAACAATGCACTCCTGACTCTGCGAACGTTCTCCCGAAGTACTGACCACGTCCATAGCTCACCATCAGGGCTCCGACCCTCTCTCAAGCCGACCAACGCCGTGGCATGATCTTTAACATCGGGCTGGGTCAACACGTTCTCAGCGTAGTTGACTGTCGCACTTTCAAAGAATGGTGGGACCTGGGATATCGGGATCTCTGGGTCGTAAGCCCGAGTCACTCCTGGAGGTAATCTTGGTATCAAGCCAACGTAGTCCCAGAGGTCAACCCAGAAGGCTTGAGGGTCGGAGACACTCCAATGCTGAAGCTCGTGTGAGTCTTTGAGTCGGAGATCGAACTTGTCGTTGATGTGGTTCCTGTAGATATTGATCGGTATCTGATCTGCTGGCTGGCTGGGTGACCAGACTGCTGCAGGCATCCCTGGAGGTGAAGAGGACCACTTGTGCCCAGGTGCAGGGGATCTCGACGTTACCGATGCCATTGCACCAAATCAGTAAGACAAGGTGTTTCTGAGCCACACGACGACTTCCTACCATGGCTAATATATGCTTTAGCAAGTTTGTCCTACGCGGAGGTGCATATGGGGACTTGTAGTCAACTAAGCGTCTTGTCATCGCCGTGTAAAGCCGAGGCTGTTGCTTCTGTCAACTTCCTCGAACACCCTTCAACTGCGCTGCATAACCGACACTACTCAGGTCTTTTCAATTCAATATTGTGTTCTCCAGGCGGTACATCTTACAGCCCGAGGTTCAAAAAGAAGTCACTAGTTAGGCGATCGACGGCACCGCGCGGCTGCTCATGCCATCCTCCGGCATTTCAGTGAGGAGAAGGATCATATTTAGACCTCCTGCTTCTCGCAGTTCCAATGCATTTGGCATGGCATAGATATGGATGACTATCATCATGTCCGCCAAAGCGCCACTCAGACCATCCACAGCCGACAGCGGGTTCATCCTGCACCTGCCACCACTGGACAATCCATACACAAGCGACGAGTCGTATCAACGGGTTCTGGCATGGTATCTTCCAAGGCATGTCCTTGAGGTGGTCAAGCCTCGCCTCGTCAAATTTGCGGATGAGGCTGTCTCGGACGAAACCAACGAATTGATTGCTAATGCCGAAACTCAGCAGCCGTATGTCAAGTCAAGGAATGTGTGGGGCGCCCGGTACCCATATGATCGACTGGTGACGAGCCATGGGTGGAAGGAACTGGGTAGATGGGGAGCCAAGAATGGTGTTATAGCACTCGGCTACGAAGAAGAATTCAAACAGTACAGGAGGATAGTTCAGCATGCATTCAACTACACATATTCGGCATCCTCAGCGGTATATTCTTGCCCGGTGTCGATGACGAGCGGTGCAGCACGGTTGGTATCCAAACAGCTTGCGTCCGTGCCATCAGAACACCCCTTCCATGAAATATATCGCATCCTCACTGCGCGAGAGAACAACTGGATTTCGTCACAATGGATGACCGAGAGACCAGGTGGCAGTGATGTGCAGAACTCGGAGACCGTTGCTGTATACTCTCCTTTGCGCCAGAAGAGCGGGTCGCACGGGACGATTGAGGAGGGAGACTATCTCGTATCAGGCTTCAAATTCTTCTCATCCGCAACGGACTGTAACATGGCGCTTATGTTGGCCAAGACTGGATCTGGACAGCTCAGCCTTTTCATCGCGCCCAGCAGAAAGAGTGTCGTTATCGATGGCAAGAAGCAGCAAGTTACGAACGGCATCCGGATACATCGCCTGAAGAACAAGATGGGGACCAAAGAACTGCCAACGGCCGAAGTCGAGTTGAAGGACGTGAGGGCATGGCTTATTGGCCCGCTCAATCGCGGCATAGCCACCATTGCACTCCTTCTCAACGTCACCAGAACCCACAACTTCATCACAGCCTTGTCGTGCTGGCGACGGGGCATGGCCATTGCAAAATCATTCGCAAAAGCCCGAAGCACCATTGACCAGCCACTCTGGACATTCCCGATGCATCTGCGACTTCTGGCAAATTTGGAAGTGAAGCATCGAGGGGCACTTCAACTTGCCTTCTTCACCACCTCACTCCTCAGTTTTGTTGACAACGGCTTCCCGGATCGACATGTCCAACGCAGCGGATACGTACCTTTACCGGAATCAGGGGAACAGACGGAAATTATCCTACGAACCTTGACTGCCACAGCAAAGGCCGTCATTTGTAAGACGGCAACCCTGTCTTTGCAAGAATGTCAAGAAGCAATGGGTGGCGTGGGATATATGGACGAGCCAGACGAGCCAGAATACAACATCTCCCGACTGATGCGTGATACGGCGGCCAACATGACATGGGAGGGTACCACGAACGTCTTGAGTAGCGAAGTCGTCAGGCACCTTCTGAACAAGGATGGAAAACATCTTCGTGCGTTTGGTGACTGGGTGAGAAAGGCGGCTTCACACGTCAAGGACACAGAATTGAAGCGGGCGTTGGTTCGTGCTTGGGCGGAATTCTCTCGAACGATGGAGGACAAATGTGGCGATCTAATGGCCGTGCTGGCTATGGGACGGCAACTCATGTTCACTCTAGCCTGGATCGTGGCTGGAGTCCTCCTGGCGCTCGACGCTCAGCGAGATGGGAATGCCGTGGCCATGGAGATTGCACGAAGGTGGGTCCTGGAAGGGGAGGGAAACATCGGCGAATTCCATCTGCCAAACGTCGTACGGGTTTCTGAGAGAGTCGTGTTCGTGGCGGATAAGGAGAGGATCAACTGGGACTGTCGACTGGTGTGGGGCGTTGATCTGCCCAAGGATGCTGCTAGGGGATACCGAGCGCAGACGGCTGATACGATGCGGCCAAGATTGTGACAAAAAGTCAAGAATAGCCTCACTCTTGTGATGACGACCCCTTCTTGATGTAAGTACAACGCTGGACTGATCCCGCATTCCACCCGTCAGATCCCAGCTGCACACGGGCTATTGTCTCCATCCGTGCAAGGTCATTGCGTTGCCGAGTCTTCCTCCTATAATCCGGCAATCATGGCGTATATCAGCACCCCTTCACCATCCTCTTGAAGCCATCCCTCAGAGTTGACATCCCCCTTTCCTATCCTGAATTCTTCCACGACCGAAAAGCCCAGATGGGCATAAACGTCTCTGGCGTGCTCATTCGTCGCCTCTAGCCACACTGGGAGTCCTTCTTCGCGAGCCCTGTCCAAGAACGGGCTGACCAAGGCGCGAACCGCTCCTGTGAAGCAAGAAGAATCAGAAGAAGAGGACATGTCAGAAACCACACTTTGGAAACCGCATTGTTAATACTGTAAAGGGCAGGAATTGCGGGTTCGGTTTCGGTTTGTATGCCATACAAGTGGTTGTTAGGTACTTGCCCTTGTCTGGCCTATCCGGCGCCCGCCCGATCAGATTGAGACTCCAATGCAATCTGTCGCCCAGGTACTTCTTCTTCAATCGGTCGACGCTCGTCGCATACTCGTCGACACCGTCCGGTTCGGTGGTATTCGGGAACGCGGGCTTTTCTATGCCGGGAGGAATCCTGTAGAAGCGGTGCAGGCCCTGGTCAGCTCATTCAGCACGGCTGCACCAGGCTTAGGTCGTGGCGTGACTATGGATGGGGCCAATGAGCCCCCAAAAGGGGGAAGGGGAAGTTGAGTTATTCTAACTAGTAAAGGGGCGTGGAAGGGGTTCACCATAGCGCAACGGCAGCCCAATTCGAACTTTGGACCAAGACCGAGCCCTTTTCAAAACGCTTCCGAGTCCCCGGCAGCCAGTACTCGAGTTTCTCGTCGGCGTCGTCGGCGAGCTTGGGATGATCGGGCCTCGACTCGCGGCCAAGGAACAAATAGCGGTTCAATGCGTCGTTGGAGAATGCTGAACACAGGACCTGCGCGAACCGGACGACTTCGTCTGGCTTGGTCACCCTGGCAAACGGTGCAACGACAGATTGTTCACCGTTCATGGTTGTTTACTAGTATCCTTTATCTTCGTTGGCTCGTAAAGATTCAGGTTCAGGTCCGGTCTTGATTGACTGACGGGCGTCATTATGCATGAATGCGAATTAATTTTTTGGGGGGATGAGTCATAACACTACTACCCACTTAGGTGCTACTATCTATGGCTCAAGCGACAGTTATTCTAACTAGAGGTGAAACCAAGTTGGCAGGGAAAGCCGTATATCCGTGACAAGGCTGAACAAGTGACTCCCCTATAGGAGGACATCGTCGTCCCTACAATGCTGGACTACAATGCTGGACATACAAGGCTGGACATACAATGCTGGACATACAACGCTGGACATACAATGCTGCGACTCCTTATCGATCTACAGTGCCGGCCGCAGAAGAGTGTCTATCCCATACAGTGCTCACCGTGGTGTTTCTTTACAACTTCGCCTCCCGGCCCGACTCAGCCTTCGCCATCTCTCTCAGGATCCGCTTCAATGGCTTCCCGGTTGCATTTCGTGGGACCGCATCGACGAAGCGCACTCCGCCAGAAAGCTCCTTGTACTTTGCCAACCTTTCCTTACAATACGACTTGACCTCGTCTTCTGTCAAGTTCTTCGCATCCCCTGTCGGTTTGCGCGCAACATATGCTCGGGGCATCTCGACTTCCGGCTCATCCTTCTTCTGGATTCCAATGACGGCAGCATCTTGGATGTGCGGATGCGCGAGCAGGACACCTTCAATCTCGGCCGGTGCCACCTGGAAGCCTCGGACCTTGATCAATTCCTTCTTGCGATCGATGATGTACCATTTCTTGGTCTTTGAGTCACAGTACATGACGTCTCCGGTCTTGAAGTATCCTTCGTCGTCGAATGAGTCCTTTGTCGCCGTTTCATTGCCAAAGTAGCTTGTTATGATGGTCGGACCTCGGATGCAGAGTTCACCAGGCACGTTGTAAGCGGTGATGTCTTTGCCATTGTCGTCAATGAGTCTTGTTCGGGGTCAGCACGACAGGTGAGAGGGACTTCACATAGAGACTGCTTACTTGACGTCCAAATTTGGCATCATTCGCCCCACGCTGCCGGTGTCGTCCCTCTCGGGGTAATAGAACTTGGAGGCCACGCAGCTGGTCTCGGTCATTCCCCAGACTTGAGTAAAGGCGGCTCCGGGGCCTATGATTTTCTGAAGCGCGTTTTGGTGCTCCTTGTCCAAAGGTCCGGCTCCGCACAAGATGACTTTGAGCGTGTGCATGTTGTACTCGTGAATCGCCGGATATTTCAGCATCGCAACGGCAACGGGAGGAACGAGGACCAATTCCGTGAGCTGATACTTGGGTATTGACGCGCAGACAGGTTGAAGCTCAAATCGACGGAGTATGTAGGTGGCATGACCCGCTCGTAAGGGAGCGATATGGGCTGTCGGTACCATTGCTGCGTGGAAGAGCGGGAGGTAAAGGCAGCGGCGTGGCTATATCAACGGTATGTTAGTCTCCCAATTGTCTTGCGCTCTGACGAGGACATCGCCAGACTCACTTCGTATGAAGGCGGGTTGACTTCATGGACCATCGTATGCTGGGCAATCAAGTTGTAATGAGAGATCGCAGCAGCCTTCGGCAAACCTGTTGTTCCACTGCTGTACAGTCTGGCTGCTGTTGTTTTCCGGGATATCTGTTCGTCGGCGAAGCGCACCCAGTCCCTCTCTCCATGATCGAATAGACTCTTCCAAGAGACGTAGCCGGAGGGGATTTCTTCATTCTGGGTATCAAATATCAAGATGTTGGATTTTGCTACGTCGCAATCCTTTGCAGCAGCAAGTACGGCTGGCAGAAGTTCAGGCTCCGCAATCACGAATTTTGCGTAGGAAGTCTTGAAGTGGTGAGTCAGCTCATATTGGGTGTAGGCTGGATTGGTGCCCGCAAAAACACCACCGGCGGCGACAATGCCCAGGAAGAGCATTGAATAGTGTATCTGAGTAGGTCAGTCGTTTTCATCAAAGGTGTCCGAGTCTGACGCACACTGTTGAAGCCATGAAGGCAGACGCAATCCCCAGGCGTAACCCCAATTGCGTGGAAGCCCGCGGCCAGTTGTCGTATAATCCTTCGAGCCTGATTTCCCGAGATCGACTTCGACGGATCAAGGGCATCGATATAGACCTGGCGAGGAGAAGACCGTGGTTAGGACTTCGGACGTGATCTGTGGTGGTGATGGATGGGTCTCCTCAATGTCACACTTACTGGCTTGTCTTGGTCGAATCTTGGTTCATCAAACATCCATGAAAGAATGTCTTTGTTGGGTATCGGCACAAATTCTTGTGCGAGGAATGGCATGTTGAATTAATCCAAACAGGCCACAGGAGATTTGTAGTCGATTGTCAGCGTTCTTTGACCTGTACGGGTCGTTCTGATGTAGTCTGGAGCGTGGCTGATGGTAGTATGGTACCTCGGACTCGATAGATTTGCATTGCCGAGCTCGGTGCCCTGATCAAATTAATTCGGGAAGTAGCATTGACCTGAGTAAGTCGGTTGTCAGGAGATGGTTGTTGGGTAGCCTAGTTATAAGTCCAGCAGTGAGAGCTGCCGCTGCTGGAAGCTCATAACATGATACGCACACGTCGTACTCCCTACGGGGGCCAGAATCCTGAAGCTGAGTCAGGCCTCGAGTGTCAGCGCCACTATAATCGACTTCACATAGAGTGACAGGAGATCCCTACATTCTCCAATATGCATCGGCTGGAGCAACTTTTTAGCGATTCTTAAGCTGTAACGACTGCCTGGGTAGTGATAGTGCAGGCTCACTAGGCCGAGGTTCCATTCGGCAACACTCGTCCTGGTTAGAGCTTCCCCAAGACTCCAGGCACTTCCCGCCTGTTAGTCTCTCCCCCAATGATGCCCAGCTCCCCTCAGTCTGTCGCGGGGGTTTGGGCACTAAAGCTGCTTATGGTTAGAGGTTCTAGGGGCCACGCTGCGCTATACCAGGCGTGACTAGTGAGGGAATTAGGCTATGGAGACCTCAAGCACGCGGGAGTTCTGGTTTTGGTCCGATTCACCGATTTCACCTTGGACTTGGACCAAAAGTCGACCTCTTTGTATCAATCCGATCAATTTTCCATGTCATCCTGGAGATATGATCCTACTCTGAAGGATGTAGTCCCTACAGTGTTGGAACTGCCCAACCTCAATGTGCGTCAAGTGGCAAGACACCATGGCGACCCACTATCATCAATGGCCCATCGCCAGAAGGGCAGGAAAGGCTTGTCTCAGCTGCAGAGCACGCAAGGTCAAATGCGATGTAGAAGCGCACGGTCAACCATGTACAAACTGTGTCACAGACGATACTGATTGTCGAGTCCAAAAGAGCAGAAGGGGCAGGTACGTCCAATGTCGAGTCACTCTTCCGTTTAACGGGATGCTGAGTGGCTTGATGTCAGAAAGCCATCAAAAGGCGACGCTCCCGCCAGAGCGCCGCAAGAGGACCACGAGTTTGAGTCTGTCAGCGTGCAAATGTCCTTTACTGATAGCGATTCGACTGCCCTGGGGCCCCCTCAGCCGATGAGGAGGCATACAACAGAGTGGCTGCCTGAGTACGAAAAGCACATGCCTTCTTGGGCGCCAGACAATGCAACACCTGCCAACAGCGGTGAGTTGAAGCGGGCCTCTCCTAAGGACTCTGTGCGCTCTAATACCGTGCAGATGGGCAGGCGCACTGGCTGTTTCAAAAAACCAACCATAACGCTCTTGAGCGACTCCATCACGAAGTGACCTGGGCATCTCTGATCGACCCAAATCGTGCCACCAACTTCGCATCGAGTACAGCTGATATTTCCGAGACTCCGACCACTTCTTCCAGTCTGTCGGTCGAAACCACCAATGACCAGCTTCCAGATTTCATCAAGCCGATTTCTCCCAACCTCAGCCCAGACGACATCGATTATCTCTCCAGGAAAGGCGCGTTTTGTATTCCCTCGCCATCCTTTCTCGATGCCTTGGTCCGGAGTTACATCAGATACTTCCACCCGTTCATGCCCCTTCTGGACCTGCCAACACTTTTTCATTGCATCAGCGGAAATCGTTCTCATGACGACCCCAAGGTCAGTATTCTGCTCTTCCAAGCAGTCATGTTCGCTGGTGCAACGTTCGTCGACCTCGATAAAATTTGGGGTGCAGGGTTCTCGACCAGGAGGGAGGCTAGAAAAGCATTCTATGACAGAGCCCGAGTTAGCTTCTTCCTTCAACAAGGACTTAGCTTCACCCTGCTAATTCTTCAAGCAGGTACTCTACGATCTTGACGTTGACTGCGACCGGATCCCCGTAATTCAAGCTGCGCTTTTACTAAGCTACTGGTCCGAAACCCCTGGTGATAACAAGGGTGGCTGGCATTGGACCGGGATCTGCTATTCTTTGGCACTCACGCTTGGACTTCATATAAAAGCCGACTCCGTCGTGCCTAACCGACACGTTCATCTTCGCAGAAGGATATGGTGGTCATTCTTTATGAGGGACAGACTACTAGCTCTTGCAATGTCGAGACCCCTCAGAATAAGAGAGAGTGAATTCAATACGCCAATGTTGACTTTGGACGACTTTGACCTTGGTGACTACGCAGCAGGACAACTAAACGACCCTGTTTTGACCACGGATTGCCAGACAGCTCTAGCTGAACTGTGCATCGAAATGGCCCGACTTTGTATGGAGATCGGAGCTGTGGTCGACCTGCACTTCTCTCTCCTACCGAGCAACGACCAAATGCAAGCTACTAAAGACCACACCGGAAGAACCACGACAATACTGTTTCCAAAATTCGATGCAGGCAAATTGAAATCAGTCTTGTTTCACGACCAAAAGCTGCGAGATTGGTTTGACAGCCGGTGTCCATCAGCAATGTTTCAATCACCAGTACCGACCGACAATCGAAGTTCATCTTCAGCACTATCTGTACACCAGGCTTTCCTGCACATCTGCTTTTGTTCAGCGATGTCGGCCTTGCATCGACCTTTGGTCGACCGCCGCAGTAATTCAGCGAACGATGCTGGATTTTCCGAATATCGCACATTATCCGTCATGAGAATCGAAGAGGCTGGGATTGAGATGGCTGCAATGAATCGTGGGTTACACGACCTCGACCTAGCCGGCTTCCTACCACCCACTGCTGCAACACTGGAGCTGCCTATTATCATCACACATGTTAAGAGGCTCCAGAAGAGTAGCCGGGTTGTCCTCCAGTCGCTTGAGTCGATATTTTACTGCCTGAAAGTGCTGGAGAAGATACAAGAACTCTATATTGGTGTCGACATGGTGATGGCGTTCGTTATGGACATTCTGAGAAGGGGAGATATTGTGCTGGAAACGGGAAGTAATGGAGAAATGACCACACTCGGCTATCAAGGCGACAGCTACAGTATCACAAATGCGATGTCGAAGTCTGCCACTGGACAACCAGATCCTCCGGCTGAGCAGAACCGCAGCGATTCAGAACCATGGTGGTTATCTAGGGAGAGCAATGCGAGAGATGGTCCCGCCATATCCAATGGACAACCGGGAGGTCTTTCCGATTCGAGTCTGGGATCGGCTCACACACCTTGTGATGCTCTTGATCTACCGCAGGCTCAATGGAACTCTTATGACGACATATTCCTCACCGAAGGAATGGACCCTGATTCTACATTCCGCCTGATGGTGGACTTTGAGAGCTTGAACGAGTTCGATCTGGCGGAGTTCGAGCCCGTGGCAGACACTGAAGTATAGCTTCGCTTACGCAGTCTATATGAACAATTTCGAAACAGATTGTTCACCCTATGACCTCCACATACTTGAAAGCGCGACAACGACTGGGATGTGTCGCAACTTTGGAACAGAATTGGGCCCTCTACCGGGCAGATGCTTCCCCGTGCCTGTCCACTGCGCCCTGATTGTTGCGTGTGTCTCTCGTTGAGAGATATAAGAATTACATGCATGTGCGGAGCAAAACCATACGGCCATAAGTTCGGGTTCTTCAGTCGTACAATATTACTTTGGCCAGGCGCCGTAGATACGTGGGCGTAGTTGTGGCACGTGACGTCGCAGGCCAACATCTCTTTGAGATTTGGTGACCCTTGCCCTGGTAAAACCGCTCCCGACTACTCCAGTTCGGTACAAGATGAGGCCGCATTAGACGCGAACGGTCAGGAACCACACCCATGGATGGCTTTTGTGTTGTGTGGCGTCATCAGCAGGCATTCATGGCGGGGGTGTTTTCTGAAGAGGCAAGCTTCAGAGCGATCATAAAATGTATTAAGTACTACTGAGAGACTTGTTCAGCTGACCTTCGGCCGCCAAACTCTTCAAGATGGCCACCGTTCTATACCTCTACTTTTTAGTAGGTCTTTGCGTTCATCTTGCTTTTACAGTTTCGCCTTACTCGACATACATCTATACTCCTGAGAAACGAACAATTCTTCCAGTCAGTGTTCACAACATCAACGGTACTTGTGACGGAGCAGCCAGCTTGACTTCTCCCCCAGGAGCTGCCCAATTTGGCCCAGCATCTGCTGTCACCTATGATTTCGGAAAGAATGTTGCTGGGATTGTTTCCTTCAACGTCACCTCGGTCGCCGGTACCGATGAATATATCGGCATCAGCTTCTCGGAGAGTTCTCTCTGGATCAACAGCGAGGGCTGCGACGCTACAGCAGACGCCGGCCTTGACGTAGCGCTATGGTGGAAGGTCGCAGCAAATAGCCTGTATACTGCAGCCAAGGAATTCCAGCGAGGCGGTTTCCGCTACCTCAACGTTTATCACAACACCAGCGGAACAGTCACGTTGGAGGGCCTCTCAATCTTCTTTACCGCTATTCCCCAGAAGCCAGAGTCCGAAATGAGGTCGTATACTGGCTACTTTCACAGCAATGACGAACAATTGAATCGAGTTTGGTATGCAGGGGCTTACACCAACCAAATGTGTACCATTGACGCCCAAGCGGGCGATTCTTTAGTCCATCTTGGTACGGTGATGTCAAATGAAAGTATATCCGGAGCTACGATCACATGGTATAACAACTACACAGTCGCCAATGGCACCAGCGTCCTCGTTGACGGTGCAAAGCGGGACAGATTGGTATGGCCAGGCGACATTGCGATTTCTGGCCCCTCAACATTTGTCTCAACCAATGATATGGACGCAATCAAGAATGGCTTAGATTCTTTACTGTTGCTACAGAACTCCTCGGGTGCTCTCCCATATGCTGGAGTGCCCTTCGCCGAACTAGGTCTTGGCTTCAGCTTCACCTACCACCTGTACTCCCTCATCGACATCCACGACTACTACCTCTACACAGGCGACATCGACTACCTCTCCAGAAACTGGGCCGCCTTCAAGCTTGCTCTTGAGTACTCGCTCAGCTTTATTGACTCAACCGGCCTTCAATACGTTACGAAACCCAACGACTGGCTCCGCTTCGGGATGGGTGGTCACAACATCGAAGCCAATGCAATCCTCTACTACACTCTCAACCTTGGTATCAAGCTCGCACGGATCCTCAACGACAACAGCGTACCATCGAAGTACTCTTCAGCTGCATCCGGCATCAAGACGGCCGCGAACAGACTCCTCTGGGACCCGAAGATGAATCTCTACCGCGACAACGACACCGAACCCCTCACCTCGCTCCACCCTCAAGACGGCAACTCCTGGGCCATCGTCGCCGGGCTCACCGAGTCTACGGCACAGAGCATCAACATCTCCGACGCCCTGAAAGCCCGCTGGGGTCCATACGGTGCGCCTGCGCCTGAAGCAGGTGCTACCGTGTCCCCTTTCATCTCTGGCTTTGAGCTGCAAGCACACTACCTTGCCGGCCGGCCGCAATACGCTGTCCAGTTGATGAAGACGATGTGGGCGGACTTCATGCTCGACGATCCGCGCATGACCAACAGCACCTTCATCGAGGGATACTCCACTAACGGCGACTTGCACTACGCGCCATACACCAACGACCCGCGTATCTCCCACGCCCACGGCTGGGCGACGGGCCCAACTTCCACCCTCACCTTCCACGCCGCCGGCCTGCAGATCACCGGCGCAGCCGGAAGCAGCTGGTCCATATCGCCCAACCTCGGCGGACTGATAGAAGTGGAGGCCGGCTACCAGACGACGCTCGGCTCCTTCTCCGTGAAGGTGAATAGTGGCAAGAACGGGGGGATGAGCATTGAGTTCAACACGCCGGCAAATACGAGTGGCGTTCTGTCCGTTGCGTATCCCGCTGCTGGTGGGACCTTGACGATCAAGAACAAATCCAGCAAGGCCAAGGACATTGTCGTGAGCATGGAACCTGGCGGTTCAGGCAGAGTCGAAGTGGATGGACTGGCTGGTGGGGAGTACACGGCTACTTTGAGTGTTGATTGAAAACGACTGCATAGCCATCCTCATGGGCAAACTGAATAGTCTATTACTATATCCCAAAAAAATAGGGGAGGTAGTTTTTACCCTTCGTGAGCACGCGGAGCGCTGGTGTGTGGCCAGTGGGACGATGGATTCACACCTTCTCGTGGTGTCCGGTGTAAGTAGCTATGTAGACAGCGAAACCAAGATGAATCCGCGGTGAATCGCGGGTCAGCAGCCTTACGCTTGCGAAGCGTCGTATGTATTACCCGGTAGTTCGTGATGTACTGAGTGAGAACCGAAATGAACTCGAGGGTTTATAAATCCCCTTCCTCGGGGTCGTTTGCACAATGCGCCAGACATCATTGCTCCCCAGATCTTCATATTTCTCGATGCTATCCTCATTGGAAGCTGAGCTTGATCTTCAAATGTCTCGCGGACAACATCATGCTGGAAGATTTCAGGACCGAGCTCACGAGAATACAAGAAGGCCACTCCGTTGGTGAATAGTACGACGCCGAGGAAGAGGCGCCAAACGACGGGGTGTGCCACAGACCGAGAATGACAAAGGGTTTAATCTAGAAGCGGGCGCTCTATTACCAATGGGAAATTCCCACTGGTTGTCACTTACAGAATTCGATACTTAAATGCTGCGGCTGTGGTGAAGACTGATGTGAACACAAATCCACTATGGTTGCCTTATATCAATATTTTCTCTTTTTCTCGAGCGAGTTCATTAGCAATATCTTTGGAACCAGAAGGCAATTTCCAGGGAATTAATAGCTGATACTTGGTATCTTCAGGTGTTTCACCAACAAGTGGATTTGGCCAGAAGCCAGAATGCCAGTGAGTGAATTGTTTCCTGTGCTAGATGAAGTGACGGTAAGCACATTTCGCCCGCCTTTGCGACATCATTGCACTGACGATTCTATGCGCGTGATCGCCTTTAAGATATCCCGATGCTCACAAGAGTGTCGGGTGCCCCGCTCTTTATGTCTTGATTATTCTAGAATAAGAAGTCTAAAGAGTAATATATCGCTAATAGTTAAGAGGACGTAAGACTCTTATAAGTTTCCGTTATATACTGTTAGTGAATTTCATTCTACTATTATTGCTATAGTATCCTATTTATACGACGTTCAGTCGTTTTCCTAAGCTAGGATTAGCGGCACGAATACTTCGATCTCTTAAGGATTCGAACCCTATATTTTATAACTATACTAACTAGTATTATAGATACTAACTAGTATTATAGGGTAGGTTTTAGATTCTCACTCTATGTAGGGGTTTTATTTTCTTTTTATTGCTACGGTTTATAGAGAGGATGTCCGTATCCAGTGATTCCTAGGGCGCTTATAACTCACTCGTAGATCATTCAGCGTATTTTTAATAAAAACGTTTGAGTTAGTCGAGACTAATCAGATTACGTGGTCAGACGCTACCGGAGGACCTTGTTGTTAGTAAAGCTGATCGCATTTCTGATTACCACTAGCGACGGAACCTGTTGTCCTACGGTGAACCACGACACATTTCCTCCCTACTTCCACAGTTTTACGTGGAAAAATGTCCTTGGCCCTCCCGCGGCAAGGTGTGCGGGTCTTGGCTATGGAAGAGAAATAGCGACACGTAAAAACTCGACTGCAGCTTAGCTTTATGGAGCATCGTGGAGCTTGTTGGACTCGGACAACGCCACCAGGGCACGGTTTCAGGTCTTGGATTCGGCGCCGCCGCGGTTACTTCACCAGCTCGCTCTATTCCTCCTGGGATACCCAGTTCTACCCGGAAGGAGTGGGATCTTGGATGGTCAAGGTCAACATCAATCCTGAAGGCGGTATGAAGCTCGATCCAGACTTCTACATCCGGGGAGACATGATTTCAGCGGTCTTAGTGTCCATCAAATAAGGCTCCAGGGCGGCGATGCCTCCACTGATTCATATTGCTGACGGCATCGCGGGCGCGCAAATAGTGTCAGACTCGTTGGTCTCATCTTTGATGTACAGTTTCTGTGCAAGGCTGAGTAGGATCCTAGTTTCAGCATTCATAAATGCGCCTTTATATTTGAGTCATTAATGCGATTCTTTGTGATAACTAGTACTGGCTTGAGTACCTACTTCGCTTTCATGCCCAGGGATTCGAAGCATGACAGGGGCAATGCCTGAGATGAATCTGGGTCTCCGTCTCGAGACTTTGTGACGAGCTAGTACGTATGGTTCGTGATGGGTGTGCTGCGCTGCGGTAAACAGCGCAACGAAAGACGCGGGCTACACAGCCCTGGGACATCTCCACCACTGTCACCTACGGCATGGGTTTTTAAGCGTTCAACCACTGGTCGCGTACAAATTGGCGGCTTCGACCTCTCGCACCCATAATCCCCAAGCCCGCGCCCATCCAGTCAACGCGATCCCCGTCGCCCCCTTGATCTCGTCGTCACGCAGATAGTGGATCTCTGTGGGCGGTTCTCCTGTGCCACGGTATGCAGCGCTGAGACCGAGGCTCGCTGTCTGAATAGCCGCATTCTCTCTTGTGTATATGGCGCGGAACACGCATTCCTCGATGCTCCGTGCAGCTACTGTATACCCGTGACCGCGCATGAGGACGACAGAATGGTCTGGCTCATCCTTGCCGGTCTGTGTGCTTGCATCTGCGGCACGGAAGCAGGCGGCAAGCGATTCTCCCAAGTGGAGACTGCGAATCAAGAGGTCACGAGTCGTGCCGGGCTCGTAATGCTTTGCGACATCATAAACAGGGGTTGAGGGTCCTGGTGCTTGTAAGTACGGCGTCTCGCTTGCAGAAGCAGGACCAAGGCTTACCTAGGAACCCGGCCATATGAAGGCATGGCTTCAAGGGTACTCCTGTGCCTAAAGTTCAATGTCGATCTCTGGGGGACCTCGAAATGAGGAGAAACTTCGTACCGGAGATAGTGTAAGGAACAACTGCGCTAGCATGGCTGTGGATGACGCTGTTGACGCCCGGATACCTTTTGTATATCTCGCTGTGGATGTACCTTTCGATGTAGCCTGCGGGAGCGTTGCTGTCAACCGGAGTTGCATCAGACACATTGTACTCCACCAGGTCTTGTGGGGAAGCGATGTTTGCGGGGGCCATATTGCGAGGCATGATAAAGATGCTTGGTGTTGACGGATGTCGGAACGACAGATGCCCGTAGGCATCCAGAATCCTGTTCATCGTCAGCTGCTCATGGCCTCCTGCTGTATCATTCTCCTTTTACCCGTGGTAGTGAAGGACGTGACTGCCGGTGATGCAGTTCTGGTACAGTCTGCGAAGTTGCTGCTGGGTTTCCATATTGTCGGGCGGTGTTGAAGACAACCGAGGAAAGCCAAGCTGCTGCATTGATAACCCTGCCTGTCCTGTCCGGATCTTGGTGGGACCAATGTGACCTGAAGGTGGATCTGTAAGCGGTGATGGCGGCAAGCACCAAGCAGCCAAGCAGGTATGTGTTCCCAACAACGATACCTTCACGTGTGAGCTTCGTATAGGGACGTTCCTCCAGAGTTCAAGAGGAGGGGGCGTCCGGCCACTTTGCGTGCCGATTCCGAGTCGGACTCCTGAGTTCGTGGGACCAAACATGATGCATCCGATTCGACATTCCCCCGCTTTGGTACACCAGGGCAAAAGTGGTCCCTGTTCAGACCTGGCAGGAGGGTAGGTGTATGGTGCGTTGAGACGATAAAAGACTTCGAATGCTGTCCAGAGAAAAAGTATCTTGAAAGAAGGACTACTTACTTCGATTTAGGAAGTGTTGGCCCCCCCCACCCCAGCCATTAGTTTTCCAGCCTGGACTCGACATCATGATCACGAAACTTGCAGCAAACATCCCAAACGTCGAAACAGACGAGACTGGGGAGCCGCGGCTCCCTCGATCATACACCTTGAAATTCGTTGGTGACTGGGGCGGCGCCAACTTTCACCGCATATGCAGCTGGCTAACCCAACAGTTCTGCGACCGTGCAGGCCCAGGAAGCCGGACGTCGATCTGGAGTCTGCGCGACGGAGGACTAGATGGCCTCATGCAGGTCCACGACGGAGAAGTGGACCTGGCCATCAGCACGCCAGCAGCTCTCATGGGCAAGGCTTTGACAGGCGATGCTCCATTTTCCAAGGCGATGCCACACCTGCGAGCCATAGGCACATTACCACAGAACGACAGGCTGGTCCTCGCCGTCCACCCAAAGCACAACATCCAATCCTTTGAAGACCTCAGAAGACAGAGGCCAGCCCTGCGTATAGCAACGTCCGTGAATGACGGGACCAATTTCATCGGCTACGTCGCCGAGGAGTTCTTGCATGCCCATGGAATCTCGAAAGCCACCCTCGAGAGCTGGGGTGGAGCTCTGCTGACTGCACAGAGGCCCGAGCAATGTACCGCTCTCGTCGAAGACGGACAGGCGGACGCCCTCCTCCAAGAGGCCATCATGACAGTGTGGTGGAGGCGGCTCGTCGAGGAGGACTTGTTGGTTCCACTCCCGGCCGAAGCAGGCGCCTTGGAGAGCCTGCGGAAATCCGTCGGCCTGGGCACGAATCCGCTACCGGCAGGCTGGTGGAACAATCTGTCCACGGATCTGCCGGCGTTGGATTTCTCGGATTTTGTCATTTTCGTCCGCGACGACATGCCAATGGAAGTCGCATATCTGCTGACGTGGTGTCTGGTCGAGACAAGGCACATGCTCGAAGGACAGTACAAACATATCCCTCCAGAGAAGAGCCCCTTGTCGTATCCTCTCGACCCGGGGAGGATGGCGCAGACGCCGATACCACTCCATGAGGGCGCAAATGTGTACTATTCGGAAATGAAAGACCGATCGAAAGATGATAGCAAGCGGAAGAAAGTTATCTCGCCGTTCTGACCGCTGATGAAGAAGTCAAGATGCTGCCGAAAAGCGAAGCGATTTACTACAGAGAAAAAGTGTCCATAATAAGCTCGATGTCTCGTTATTATCATTAACAAAATCTATACCACTGATATAGTTGCCTGACACGAGACCAATAAGTCGCGTTGGAGGCGCTGAGGACACCACAAAGTACCGACATAGAAGTGAAAAAGTCCTCAACACAGCCATAATGTCCTTTCTTTTTCTTTTTCTTTCCGTTCACCCTCCAGCAACCCCGAAGCTGATGCTAAGAAGATCGCAGCATCGCTGTTCGAAGAGCCTGCGAACTCACGCTCTGCACGATCCCGTCCTTGTCAAAGCCGATGACAAACGCATCTGTGGCCAAGTTGTTATATATTGCCTGGTCAACCTGCAGCCAGTAGTCGTTGTACTCCGACCATGGATCTCCTGTGGCGGGCTCGCCGTTAGGATTGATCAACGTGTCGAGGTGATACTTGTAGTACGTGAGACCGTCAGCCTGGGTGCTCAGGTCTGTCGGAAAGAGGCGGAAGTCGGCGTAGGACGCCAGATATTCCTGGGTCAGGAAATTCGTGCCGTTGCTGATCCACTGTTCGACCTTGATGCCTGGACCGCCGTCGACAGCCAATGTGATGGATGAGTTGCGATCAGTCGATTTGAAAGTGCCGGTAAAAGCGTTCTTGGCTTGCTCTTTGGCTGCTGCTTCTGCGGCTTTGTACTAGATTATCCCAGTTAGTGCTCCGCTCCTGTATCATACGCCACTTTATTCGACTTACGAATATATCAACCAAAGTCCCTCGAATGGGAGGTACTTGTCGATTGGGGCTGTCGCCAGCTGCCAGGACGGTGATACCGATGTTGTAGTCTGGCACCAACCCGAAGTATGTCGAGTATACGCCGATGTCGCCAGACTTGGTGTATGTATCGACGATTCGGCTGGCATTGATGATTGTATTGGTAGGCACTGTAATCCTGTAGATTTCCCAAGGAGCCTGTCAAGCAGAGAGATTAGTGACACATCACAGGAGCGTCGACTCTCAGACTTACACCAACCGCCGATTCCCACTGAGAGGTAAATGATGTTGGTTTCATCCACCTCCGCGTAACAAAGCCCGGCAACATCTTGTAGCTCAGAATGGCTTGGCCCCAAGTTCGGAGGTCTTTGGTGGAAGTGTATTGATTGCCGGCCCTAATTCAAGACAATCAGTGTTGCAATCCCAAGGTCAGACTTGACGTCAAACTCACGGCCCCTGAATGCCTATGTCGTATGAGAATAGTGCGAAGCTGTCGTTCCGTGGGATGATAGCATCGGCGTCTGGGCCAGGCACTGTGGGCGTTGTTGAGGCCATTCCGAGCTTGTTGATGAAGGTATCACGTTGACCATCCAAGATGGACCGTCCGGTGATATTCTCATAGGCAAGTCCGAGTATAGCATATGCGAGGTTTGAATAAGTAGGAGTTGTATAAGACGGATAGACTGGAGGGTGTTCGATGACACCCTTGAGAAATTCTAGGAGAATGAGAAGCAAGCTCAATTCACTCGAGGATGGACTTCACTTACGCGCTCGGCTGCATGTTGGTAGTGTGTCGCCATAGGAGTTGCATTCTATAATGGTTTCATTTCCAAGCGGAGGGTATCCGTCGACGTCAACCGTATCGGATACAGGTGGAGACTGGAAGGACTGAATAGCCAGGTCGCCTAGATGGACTGCAGCAATAGTAAGCAAACCATTTGATATCTCTCGGATGCTAGGGCACTTACAATCACGTCCAATGCCCGAGATCTGGGAGGCCAGAGATCCGACGGTGACTTCACTCCAATTGGTCGATAGGAGCGGGTTCGTATAAGACTGGGCAGCTGCCGCCAATTCGGGCTATAGCTGTCAGTGGTGTTATCTTGAGTCTGTCAAAGAGGAGCATCACTCTACTCACAACGTATTTGGTGATTGGGTCTAGGTAGACTTGGTCTCCAATGTCAACCAACCAAGTATATATCGTTAGAAGCTTCCCCAGACTTCCAGTCCTGTAGATCGTGTTCTCGGAGAGCTTGCCCTTGGTGTACGAGCCGTTCAGCTGAGGTGCTTCAAAATGGAACTCGAAGAGAGGCTCGTTGCTTGTTAGACTGAACACCGATGCTGAGAAAGAGGTCGCCTGGTTGTCCAGCGGTCCATAGGTACTGTTCCCAGCAGCAATGATCTGGTTGATCGCGTTTGCTGCTTGCGTTTTGGCATTGGTAAAAGCTTCGAAGGAGTCATTGGCCGCTGGCTGATAGACTGGACCGAGAACAGCCAAGTCGATCTTTGGGTCCGTCTGGGCAAATGCAGAGAGGACGAAGCCTGCCCACAGAAGCAGAACCACGGCTTGGCCCGTCATTGTGTTCCTAGACAAAGCTGGTGTTAATCTGGCTTCTCACGTAACGGTATTGATAACGATTGTAATGGTGTGCTCCCCGAGCATCCGTACGAGATAAATGCCAGCCACAGCCAATAAGCACAGCTTCAAGCTGGCAGTGGCGAGTGTGCCGCCTTCACTTATATGACTGACCTTGCATGCTATCTCCAGGGAGGGCGAATGTTCCTCCGCATCTCGTTCGACGATAATTTCGTCTACAGAGACGCAATGTAACCATGATTGCCTGGCCGCGCGTGTAATTCCGTGCAGAAAGTGGTTAGGTGAAGATATGGGATGATTTTTCTCCGCGTCTCGTTCAATATGGAAGACGATGGACGCCAAGACAGTCGGCCATATTCGTTTCCTCTAACCACTCCGGAGTTGCACGAATAGCTGTCCATTCTTTTGCTTTGACCTCGTTTGTCGTCGGTTACTGCATCTCGCACGAGTCAATGTGGTGGCGCTACGATAGAAGGTGAGACGAGCACGGCGCCTCTGCCTTGGAACATGCTCTGTCTGTATCGGTGGAAAAGATAAATGATGGCCGGGAGTTGATCCAGGACATTGCCTCCAGATAGGAGGAGGATACTCTAGACCAACCCATGGGCTAACTAGGCCAAGGTCGACATCCGATAGCTGTTCACATATGCAGACGCTTATCTGCGGACTTGCTAAGGTAGGGGACGAGTACTAAATCCTCAGTGGTCCCGCATCGAGTGCCTTTCCCATTGTCCCCTCTTCTCATATCGCAAGCCAGCGCATCGCGTTGAGGCACGATTGCAAGTTGCCTCGAGAAGAAAGGAGTCACATAATTTGGTCCATCATGGCGCCCAATCCGGATATTGGTCATGTCTCCAGTGTCGAGGAGGACAGCATAGTCGAAGACAAGGAGCAGCTCAAGATTGCGGCCGATGGCACTGTCGTCGACCATGGTCTGCACCGAGCGTTGAAACAGCGCCATCTACAGATGATCGCTCTCGGTGGGGTGATCGGGTAAGCTTTTTCTTGTTCCACTGAAGATATCATGCTTATACTTTATATCCAGGGCCAGCATCTGGTATGGTACCGGGCTAGCCATTACAGAGTCAGGTCCGGTGAGTTACTCCACGTGGTGACTGACTGACTCCACGAGCTCACTGTGCTACAGGTTGGTGCATTTATCTGCTTCATTATTATCGGCATCGACGTTTTCTTCGTCATGCAAAGTCTCGGGGAGCTGTCAACAATGTATCCGACCACGGGTGCCTTCACCGAACTCGCTGGGCGTTTCATTGACCCTGCCGTCGCCGTGGGGCTGGGGTGGAATTACTGGTACTTAGTACGTGGGAGGTCGAATGTGTACACGGCAGACGGCCAGATGCTGATGTGACAAATATAGTGGGCTTCGAACATCGCCGCCGAGTACAACCTCATCAGCATAGTGATGAGTTACTGGACGGACAAAGTCCCCTCCTATGGCTGGATCTTGATCGCCTGGGCCTTCTACCAATGCATATCCTTCTTCGGCGTCATCGTATACGGCGAAATGGAGTTCTGGCTGGCCCTCTGGAAAATAATATGCGTGCTGGTCACCTTCCTCCTCACCATTCTCTGCAACACAGGCGCAATCGGTGGAGACTACATAGGTTTCCGGTATTGGAAGGAGCCTGGGCCTATCGTGAACGGCATCAATGGGTTTGGGCAATCCTTCGTCCTTGCTGCCGTTTACTACTGTGGCACTGAACTGGTTGCCATCACGGCTGGAGAAAGCCGTCGGCCCAACAAGGATGTGCCAAAGGTAAGTGGGATCACCGGATATACCAAGGAGGCATGGCTGACATTTCGACCGCAGGCCATCAAAGCAACCCTGTTCAGAGTCGTGTTCATATACTGGGGTCTGATCTTTTTCGCCGGGATCAGCGTGGCTTCGGACGATCCAGCCATCCTGACTGCCACAAGCCGTACTGGTATGTCGCCGTTTAGCATTGCGCTTCAGCATGCGGGCTGGTCGCACGGGCCGGACCTAATCAATGCCTTCATCTTCACAGCCACATTCTCCGCAGTCAACTCGTCCATCTACATTGCCTCACGCACATTGTACTCTCTTGCAGACTCCGGTCTTGCACCGAGATTCCTGGCCAAGACTGGGTACAGGGGAGTCCCAATCTACGCAGCCATTGTGTCCAACGCCGTAGGCCTATTGGCCCTGATCAACGTGGCCAGTGGGGCAGGGAAGGTCTTCAATTACATGATCGAGCTCTCTGGTGCCGCGACGTTCATCGCGTGGGCCTGCATTGGCATCACACACATCCGATTCCGCCGCGCCTGGAAACTTCAGGGCCACACGGTTGACGAGCTACCATTCCACGCGTTTTTGTATCCGTGGGGTGCATATTTCATCAGCGCACTGAACGTTTTCTTGCTCTTCATCCAAGGGTACGGGACACTGCTTACTCCCTTCAAGCCCGTCGACTTTGTCTTCTCGTACATTGTCATTGCCCTCTTCATCATCCTCCTGGCATTCTGGAAAGTCTACAAGAGGACAAAAGTGGTCAACCTGGCCGAAGTTGATTTGCAGTACGGCCGCAGGACTTACTTGGCCGGCGCGGATGAGTCTGAGGAGAAACCATCGATCCTCACCCGGGCAGCAAGGTCAATTGGGAGACGCTTTCACGCTTGAAATCGCGCTGAGCCATGGCTGTGTGTTCGACGGCATACAGAGATCTAGGCTGAATGGAGTAGAATTGATTGGTCGCAAGGATGTCGGTCAGCCTTGGTTAACGTGTCCTATGCCGTTGAAGAGATGATAAGACCAAGAACAAGATCAGAGGAAGAGCGGCCTGTAGATGATTTATCTCTCGAGCCTGTACACTTTCGACATTCGACATGCGACATGTCTGCCTGGATAGTCGCGAGCTCCTGTTCAATACGAGTCTTGCAGTTGCAGATAAAATAACCTCCTCATCAGTCTGGCTCAATTTCTTTACGATTTCTGGTGGACTTTTGTGTAGATTCATAAACAGAGGGGAACATACAAGTCATCTACGGTACTAAGTTAGTACAGTAGTACAGCAGTAGAGGCCGTTCTCATCTGGCAATACTACCAAGGTAGGTCCCCCATTTCTGCTGGCGCGTTATTCGGTGTCATCAATGCTTAGCTACTGTAGGCAACGGCGTCATTTTTTAGGCTACTGCAGGCTTATCAGCGTACCTTAGAGGCGGCCGCTTCTCCCCTCCACTCCAGGCTTCGTTGGTGGACACTGTAAAAGGTCACCCGAAAATCAATGTCCACACTGGCCATGATGGGCCTCGCTAGCCCTCGTTCAACGGACATGCACGCCCCCGTCGCTTATCCACGGATGGTGGAATTGAACCTGCTCGTTCAATCCACACACCGAACTAACTATTTTACAGTAGTACTCCATCCAACTCGGCGAGAGCTGCCGTGACGGTACGCTCTCTTTCCACTTTGTCCGGGCGACGAAGGATAACGATGGTCCCCGGGTTCGCTAGGGCCCTTCATCCCAGATTCAGAACTCACGGCTTTCATCTCCAGTCGTAACCAGTACTTACTAGTACAGTATTTGTTTGTGACATTCGAATGTTAGCCTGGCCTCGATCTCTTTCTTGCCGGACACAACATCATCCTAGCACAGGATAAGCTGGACTTGATCTGCTAGCAGCCCAAGCACCTGAACGTTAGAGGCACCCAAGAGGTAGCTGACCACCAGAATGGCCGGTCATTCAACCTCAACAAAATTGAAACCACAACCGGCATCAACATGGCCAACCTACATGCTCGGAACTGCTATCCTGGCAGCCATAATAGCCCTTGTCGCCCTCGGTGACCCTCTCAATCTGCAACTGACGCTTCTAGACTGGACATCGGCGTCGACGTTCACGTCAATTGCACAACGCATGAGCCCGATCGAGCCGACGGACTACATGGCCCGGGCAAAGCGTCTGCTTCAAGGTACGCCGTTGATCGACGGTCACAACGACTTCCCTTATCTTCTGAGACAGCAGCTGCACAACCAGATCTACGACCACGACTTCGACAGCGAGCGCATCGGAAGCCACAGCGACTTCCAGAAGATGAAAGACGGCATGATGGGCGGGCAGTTCTGGTCCGTCTACGTGCCATGCCCGGAAGATCTGGTCCCCGGCGTCGACCTGAGTGACCCGAACAAGCGTGTTCCAGACCTCAATGAACCAAATGTATGTATACACACACTTCTCCCGATCCCCGATGCCACTTGCGCAATGAACAAGATTGATGTTTCCGCGTGCTAGTGGGCGGTCCGAGACACGCTCGAGCAAATCGACATCACCAAGCGTCTGGTGGCTCACTACCCGGCTCTCCTCGAACTCTGCGTCGAACCTTCATGTGTCCGTCGCGCCCACAGAAAAGGCAAGATAGCCAGCATGATCGGTGTGGAGGGAGGCCACCAAACGGGCAATTCACTCGGTTCTCTGAGGCTGTTCTTCGAAAGCGGCGTCCGATACATGACGATAACTCATAATTGCGACAACGCCTTTGCGACATCCTGGGTCAGCGTGGATTTGGAAAGTGGCAAAGACGCTGGGCTCACCAAGTTCGGCGCCGACGTCATTCGCGAAATGAATCGCCTCGGCATGCTGGTCGATTTGAGCCATGTCTCGCCAAACACGATGCGAGATGCGCTGAAAGTGGCCCGGGCACCTGTCATTTTCTCACATTCTGGTGCTTACAGCGTGAACAAGCATCTGCGCAACGTTCCCGACGATGTCCTTGCGGCCGTCAAACGCAACGGAGGGATAGTCATGGTGCCCGCGATCACCTTCTTCATGAATTGGGAGCATCCAGAAGAAGCGACACTGGAAGATCTGATTGACCATATCCTCTGGATTGCCGATAAAGCCGGATGGGAGCACGTTGGCTTGGGATCTGATTTCGATGGCTCGGCTTCTGTTGTGAAGGGTCTTGAGGTATGTTCTTGTTGAGATGCTGTTGGTTGTCTGCACATGACTGAATGAAGCTGACATATCGGTTCCCTTTTATTTTTATAGGATACATCGCAGTGGCCGAACCTGATCGCAAGCCTTCTGGCTCGTGGTAATGTTACTGATGCGCAGGTGAAGATGTTGCTCGGCGACAATCTATTGCGCGTCTGGGAAGAAGCCGAACGGTTGGCGAAGAAGTTTCAGAGCCAGGGAGAGCTGCCCTGCGAGGAAAACTGGGAAGGAAGAGTGTGGGAAACTGTAAACCATGACCCCCCGAAACTGTTTCCGGGGAAATGAAGACTGTTTCTTGCTGAGAGGAGGTAGCCGGCTGCTGGTGGATGAAGGTCCTTAAGAGGCCCTGGTACCTACCAAAAGGAGTGTCTGGTCGTAAAGAGCGGTGGCCAGCAACTTGTGAAGTCGACGTTGCCCCCCAATGACAGTACTCTACCCTCTAGCCAAATTGTGCGTGTACAGTCGATGTTCCTTGGACAATTCAGCTCGCGAGTGGTGGCCAAACAGGACACATGAAAATGTCGAGGTTTCAAGCATGCATGCATGCGGCTCAAGTCATGCAGCTGCTGACTTCACCACGTCATGATCTTGTGGAAACTTCCTCGCTCCCCTCTGTCAACCTCTTCCACAGTCTTCAATCGCACCGTGGCAACTCGAGGCCCAGCCATACGCAGATCCACATCTCTGACTCTGCACGAAACCGGAATATCTGCGGCGGTCTGAAGTTCGAAGTTCTTACTATTTTGATCGCGTTGCTGCCATTCCCGAGCCAGTCCTTCCTCCAAGTTCATAATCTCCCATCCCATCCTGCCTGCGCTAAAACTGTCCCAAAGCCCTTCTCGTCTCGGGTACCGCAGGAGTAAACTTATCGCTTCACGACGAAGCATTGGATCGCGACACTGCGCGACGACAGTATAAAGAGGCCCGACCACGCCTTGGCTGAAAGCAAAGACCGGCCGGTGATGCTTTACATTTTGTTTCAGAATCGATGTAGCGTCCGCTATCGGTTCAAGCATACCGTTTTTGCCATTTGGCGGGCTGTGATCGGCGTTGCTTCCTTTTCTGGGTGGTGATGGTGGTGGCGACAACAGCATCGACGACGAATCGTCGTCGTCACAGCCCAAGATCTGACGGCTCAGATCGATAATCGTCCTATAATTGGCTTCAAAGTAGTCCCATACCAGATCTCCGTAATGCGGGGATAGCTGGAAGATCTGGAGGTAAATGTCCATCAGGCAGCCGTGCAGCTTTATGACCAGCACGGTCTTTTGATCTCGGTCGTCCAGCTTCGTCTGTCGTTTCAGGAGAAGCTCGAATGCTATGTCCCCAGCGACCTTTCTTCGTAAAAGGGCCTGATATCGATCCACGGTGGATTGGCGTGGCCGTGCGCCCGTCAGAGTCCATTCGTCTTGCACGTAACAGTCCTGAACTAGGCATTGCAGGTCGCTCAGCAGGGTATCGAAGTAGTATCGAGCGTTGGCTAGAGTCTTGAAGTCTATACTGCTGGTTGAACGGAGCTGGTCCGATGCATGAGATTGTATCATTGAAGCAGGCAGAATCTCATCGCACTCATCATCGTAGATTAAAGTGCGCGCCTGAATCTCAAGAGTGGTCAGTGCCATGACGAATGCATTGTACAGCTCGTCATATTGGCTTCCCGCGTTGCCGGCAGTGTCCATTGAACGCTGGAGACTGTCAAGCAACTTGAGACCGTTCCGAAAGTGCATGATGCTGTGCGTCTGATGACCCTGTAGAGAGGCGTAGCAGGTGAAAAGGATGCAGGTCATCAGCGTGGCGACTTTATGCATCGGTTCCTGAGCGGCAGCAGAAGTATCCGAGAGCGCATTAATGGCTCGATTGCATTGCCGCAAGGCGAATTGTACCTGGGTATCTCTCGTATCGTCAGGGATGACTGTTTGATGTCCGACGGAGAACTTCTGATGCAATGCCCCTAGTCCAGTGACGGCGTATCGAACAGCCGGCTGAGTCATGGAGAGTTGAAGGATAGAGAGGTGCCAGAAATCCTCATCGACACGAAACAATTGCGTCAGCTCTGGGACGGAATACGAGCGGAAAAACTCGAAAGACTGTCCTTCCACCTTGCTGTCGAAGACCAGTAATTGAGGGTATGGCATGATTCGAGTCCCGTTCGTTGGGCGTACTGGAGCAGCGACCACTGCTAGAGGTGTCCAGGAATGTTGCCATGAGTGCTCCTCCCAGCACGATCCTATTTCAGGTGGTTTGGTTTGGTGCTGGTAGTAGCCGCCGCACTTTCGCCCTGATGAAGAACACCGCGCGCAGGTCGGTTTGCCTTCATCGCACTTGATCCGACGTGTCCTGTGGTCAAGATTGAGCGTCCAGTCCAAGGGTGAGAAGGTGCTTGTCCAGAACTTACCTGCAAGTAATGCACCCAGTCTTGACCTTGGGCTTCCAGACTTTCTGGCGGGGCTTGCCAGGAGCTCGACGGCCCACTTCCATCTTACCTCAGCTCCGAGTCATTGCAATACGGTCTATGGAGAAGGTAGCTCGGTCATAAAGCAATGATGCGCATCAAGCTGGGCTGCTCGCAGGTGTGGTGACATTTGCAGGAGGAATATTCGTAGCAGACGCTCAAGGAGCAGTACTTAGCCGGGGTCCTTCGTACGATAGGAGGTTTCGAGGTCGTCCATGATTTCTGAGCATGGGGGCGGCCGAGATCCTTTGAGGAAGCATCCTTGGCGAAGTACTACGTTAGTACCCAAACATCGCACTAGCCTAAGTCTAGTTAGTTTATCATGGCCAAGCCTAGAATATGGGTGGCCTTAAAGATAAGGTTGTAGACTAATGGACTAGAGGTCAGCTAAGTCACTAGCGTGCGAGCCCAGAACCTATAACCACTGCCGGGCAGACATCCCAAGACCACCTTTGAAAGCGACGCCGGATCCAACGCCCACAAAAGCCATGGCTTATATAGGAACCTGCATCTGATATGTACTTTGTGGAAGGGGTCACCATAGGGAATTCTTTTCGCCCCATGGATCGATCTGCGCCTAGCAACGCGCTAAATCATGACGTCTGATATCATCTCACGAACGCTCTATCCACCAAGGCGTGCCCTTCCAATTCATCATCGTGCGCAGGATTTTCTGCCAAAACGCTCCCTTTGATTCGACATCTATGGTGACTCCTGAATGCAGCATCCGCGTAAAAGCAACGGTAGGGGCCGACATCAAACGATGCTTCAAGGCTTCCATTCAACACCAATCCGTGCAGTCGTCGGACCCGCCCACAAACGTCGGCCCACCGATGATCAAGTTGAGGCAGAACGCCGCATAGCGCGGAATGCACATGCATCGTGCCAGAAACGATAGCATCTTCCTTCGTGTTCGACACCTGGCAGTAGAAAGGACGGCAAATCTCGGTAGGAAGAGTCCCAGCTGTCGCCAGTGACTACGCAGCAAGTACTACTCAACTGTGCCACGTACCAGGAATATAAGGGTGTTTCGCTGGCGGCAGCCCCACCCAGTATGGTCGCCCATGTCAAAGCCTCAGGATGTTCGTGCTCGAGTTCCAGAACAGAGGTTTCGTCCAAGGCAAGCATGAGTCTCTCGGCCAATTTTTGATGAATGCCAATGTGTCGTGGCTTAGGGTGGATGGTTTCAACCAAGAATATCAGCAGAGCATATCGGCAAACACGATAGCGACAGTCGTCCGAAGCCGCCGGGCAGAGGAGATCATATTGAATGGAACGCCTTGCTCCAATCGTATGCATCAGGTCTGGACCATGGGTCTTGTCTCGGCGGAAACAATCGTACGTGACGACCAGCTTACGCATGTCGTCGAGAATTTGCAAGACGAAGTCTTTGCCTTCAACGCCATCCAGGAGCCTTAGCTTCCGTGCAGACAATTTTTCGTAAAGCCTGATGCCCTTCTCGTCCCATCTTGACTGACAAAGCGCTACGTAATGCTGAGCCGTGTAACGCACTTGGATCCGTGGCGGTTCTAGGGTGAGGAGCGCGTCATTCAGCGCGGTACTGTGTCTTTGTCAGCGTTTACCGTGCAAAGTCTGGGGGTCAACTTACGATTCGAGGGCTTCTGCTAAGCCATGCATTTTGAGTGACTGTAAGCCCCCGAGTTGTTTCACCATGGCGTATACCATGTCAAGATGCTTGGGTTGCCATCTCATGCTCGAATAGAATTCATTGTCTTTATATAGGCGTAGAGGTGGATCCATTGGCTTTCGCGGCGCCACAATCATATCCCCACCGTCGTGAACTCCTAAGAGATTGATTGATAGGAGGAGATCTTCTGAAATCGAGCCTTGAGATTGTGCAAGCTCCTTTCGCAGACAACTCAGGGCCTCAGACTTGTAGGAAATTCGGAGTAGAATACTTTTCTTGCTGGCGTTCGAAGAGGTGTGGAGAAGCCACGCATTATGGCAGGCACCGGCATACACGATGGAATAGAAGGCGACGGGACTTCTCAACGCGGCGCCCATGATATCGGCTTGCGTATGCTTCACTTCGTTTCGCGAAGCACCATACAAGGCCCATTGGAACCTTATTGCTGGACGTCACGTCAGAGGGATTGAAGACAAAATATCGAATGAGTAGCTGGAGGTCATACCATGATCAAGCATTTCCTGGACATAATCTGGTACATGCACGTCGCGAAGAGCGTTGAAAGGATCCAATCGCCATTTCCCCAGAACTCCTGGTTGCGGATGCCATGTGACTTCCGTCTCGGACTCCTCTGACGTGGATGTGGAAGGAGATGTACCTGAATCTGGAGGTGTGCTGTGACCTGGAAGTCTAGCACGATTCGTTTGGACACCATGGTTGATGGAAGACCGCGGAAGGACTTTCGAGAGTCTGCGCTTTCTGTGGTATTCCAGTGCGGTGTGCTTTTGACGGGATTGGTTGTTATCGTGCTCGGATGAGTTCTCCCTGTTATAAGGCAGGAAAAGCAGACCGGTGGATGTCATGGTTGCCATCGTCTCTTCTCCCGTCAATCATTTTCCAACGCCAGCGGTTTCAGACAAAGTCTGTCGTTGTCACAGTACTCTGCGTTGGGGACTTGAAAGCCGACCCAAGAGCGAAACGGCCAAGTGTGCCAGTCAAAGTAGTAGATTTCGCTAACGGAAATGGTCGTTATTCTGGACCTTCGACCCCGCTTCGGCAAGGCGCATATCAGCGATGCCCTGATACGGTCTCTGAGAAGCAGGAAGCACCAGCAAGGCGACTAGGCGTGGGACTTGATGCCCATGTTTTCCGATTCGCGAATCTTGAGAGTTGGCGCCTGTAATTGCCCAACGTGAAAAGGCGAGCCCTGTGCAGGAACAAGGAGGACACTGTGCTGACGCGAAACGTCGAATGCGAAATATTTGTAAGGCCAGGCTAGGCACATTGGGCGAGTGAGCATTGATTTCCGCTAGTAGGGTTGAGGGGGACTTCCATGCATCGCATCCATGAATGACAACAAAGCCACTGGCCAAGTCAAGCGCCCTGATAGTGAGTTCCCGCAACATTTACGGCTTACAGGGCTTAGAGCGTCGTGGAGCCCCAACTCATCAGGTTCACTAGGCGCGTGGTTGGTCTTGTTGGCCACAGACCCCGGTCCCGGTTATGCACTCCTCATGCAAGAAGCCCCCTCTCAAGCCGAAATGGTCAACGGAATGGTCAGCCCATGGCCCTCGCTTCCAGAGAGTGCACTACCACGTGGTAGTCGATCAGCACCCAACCGAAATGACACCCACGAACCAGCAGTACGATGGTTGACTCGATTTTGCATGAGATACTAAATAGTATGTGCAACGACTAAGTGTCTGTGGCATGGTAAAGGAGGGCGATATCTCACCTCGTCGCCGGGTTGAAACTCGAATCATGTTCTGATTCGACTTGACCCGTTCAGACTCGGTTGCATGCATGGTCTTTGTCGCATCTTTGATTGGAACGAGGCCGTTGTGCTGGACTTTGACAAATCGTCTCGTCTTGTCCCGTGTCGAATAGAACAGGATCAGGACGATTCTGTTTGCCTGACCTGCCGTAGAGCCTCACCAGGAGCATATATTGCTGACACTCTTATGTAGGAGCCTTTCAGCTTAGTGTCCAGTCAGAGAGATGTTAATGGTGGAGAATGATGACCCGATTGGTCCTCTATCAGGACCCAGAGAGCCTCATTGCAAACCACCTTTGACAGTGATTCGATAGGCAGGTTCACCTGCTTCCTAGTACAAGGCGCAGAGCAGAGGTCGATTGCATTGTCAGAACATGTGTTCAAATTGCGACCAAGTGGCATCAGTGCAATCCCCCATCCATCCCTTCCACGCCCGCTCCAAAACCCGTCCACTCGTTGAACTCGGAGACGAATTTGACTGCGGCTTTCAAATACCACCCATCTTTCTCCCCGTACAAGTCGGCACCAAACTTGAGAGCACGAACAACCTTGACGTAGTGCGAATCAAGCGACCACTGACTCGTCAACGCCTTCTCCTGCACCCATTGCCAGTCACGACCATCCAAATCTACCGCATCGATTGATCCTGCATAGATCCGTCGCCTCAGTTGAGCGCAGTACACGATAACCACCCACATAGCAAACTGCTTGAGGATAGGGTTACGATGCTCCTCCGGCGCATACGGTAGAATGACACGCAACGCGTGTGCAACGGTGAGTACGTGGATCAGGAAGAAATCATACTGAACTCGGGCGCTGGCGGTCTGGACTGCAACACGGACAGCAAAGTCGAATACCTCCTCGAATTGTTGACTGTAATCGTCCAGCAACCACCCGTTCCAGTGTTCAAGAATTGCATCTTCACATTTCTCATGCAGAGTGAACGTGTTGAGGAAGCCGGGTAGTTCGAAACGACCGTCAAAACGCTTGTCTTGCCGCACCTTCCCTAGCACTTCCTGAAGGTGCTTCGTTTTGTAGGTAGACGTGTCTGGGACAGGCTCGTCGAAGTAGCGATGAACGAAGTCATATTCAGTGCAACCGAGGCTGAGTGCCTCAGACGCCACCTCTTTGCTGTCGAATTCGTAAGCGTAGTGGAGGTGGATGAACGGGTGTCCGACTGCCGTAGCGTGGTTAGAATTTTAAGAACAGGAACATATGCTTGCTAGAGCTGACTCACGTCCGCCACAAAATCCATTGATTAAGGGCGTCTTCGAAGAGTACAGGTACCCTTGCATGACTTGCTTCCAGTCACCTTGGTTCTTGTCGATTTGATCGTCGAAAAATTTCACGAAGGAGACAGTATAACTGCGGCCACATCAGCATGCCGGATAACGAGATGACGACTCGATGGACGAGGTAAGAGAGCCTACGATTTGTCGCCAAGGTGCTCCCTCCAAGTCTCCTCGGTCAGCTGCTCGCGCAATGGGACCGTGCCAACAGGCCTCAAAGATTGACCTTCAGCTTCACAAATCTCTTCGAGTTTGTCCGGAGTCGCACCCAGATAATAAGCTGAACCAAGAATCTGAGAGACCACAAGCTTAGTAGACGAGCGATAACGTCAGAATTTGCCTTACATGTGGCATATGGTTGTGGAACAGGAGTTGAGGGTCACGTAGAGCGGAAAATGTGGTATGGTTTTTCTGTAGGCATTTGGCGAGGCTCTGCGTAGTTGGATCCTTTAACGAGCGGGTGCTGTAGGTTCGAATCTCCGGAAACGAGACATTGTGGTGATTCGTAGTGGCCTGAGCGTGCTCCTGAGTCAGTATCTTGGACATGTTGCTATTGCCTGTAGGTCGCGATCCGTGATGCTGATTAGTTTGGCACCAAGTGGAACGACGCAGCGGAAGAGGTGTTATCACGACCTCTTTATGTTTTGCGCCCCAAGGTTGAACCAATTTCCTGTCTCCAGGTACCGAAAGTGATGTGCACTCGGAAACTGGAGTATTCGTGGGGAAGGATGGCGTTGTTCGTGAAGTGAGGGTTGACGGCCTTGTCAAAGGCGTAGGGGCCTCGGAGTCGGCATGAGATCGTACCGACTATCGCATTTGGCCACTGGTATGATCCGTGACCCATGTACTAGTGTTTGGAACAAGCTGTAAGGTGCCATCGAAGTTCGTGGGGATCTTGTGGGACCTTCTCAAGGTCACAGCGATGCTGGCTGATATGTTCGCGGAGGAAGTCCTCCTGAATGGTTGTCCATTGTTGCAGGACTTCCCCACAGGCAAGCACCCATCTCCCAGCAAAAACTGCCTTGTACTCGATTTCATAGCAAACATGAGGACCCGAACCAGCTAGCTCTTCAGAAGAAGAATGGTAGGCTAAAGAAGCATGGACTTCTTCATCATGCTTCTCAACGCTTGTGCAATATAAAGTACTGTGAGCAGAAACCGTTGCGGCATGCCTCAAGCCATCCGACTGCATTTGCCAAAGAGACCTGCTTGCCGCGCGAGACCATTTGCTACTGGGACGAAAACCCATAGTGTTGTAGCGACAGCCACTTAGCCAGCTTTGGCAATGAATGGCAGGCTCGAGATGGCCGCACTAACAAGCTTGTTCATTGTCCAAAACCCCGGGATATACGAGCACAACCCTCTAACGATCCGATACCCCAAAATTGGGCCATACTTCAGTCCATTGTCACCATTCGTGCTTGACACGCCGACTGCAGGGAGTGCATCCCAATCCGCACTACATGTCAAGTCCACAAACGCAGCACCCAAGTCGCCGTACGTGACACTGAGGCTTGCCCATTCAACGCTGATATGATGGCCGTTGGGCTCATCTTCGACAAGGCCGTTAGGCTGGACAAGGAGGACGTCCACCAGGGAAGAAGCGGCAAGGAAAAGTGCTTGCCCACGACGCAGATCGGCGTACGGATAAAAGAAGGCTGTCTTGATAGCCCAATGAACCAAGCCTGGCCTGGTGGCAGCCAAGGTCGGATTCCACGTTGCCGAAGACAATAAAAGAAGTCGTGGTCGCCGCCAATCTTTCTGATCCCGTCGCAAGGCAGCAAGGGCAGCAAGAACTGTCTTCGCCCCATCCTCGATGACACTGACGCCTGGCAAGTTGTCGTTCTCTCCAAGCGTGAATATGATCCTTTGGACACCGCCGAGACACTTGATCATATTGCCCACATCGCTCAGAGGCCCCTCGAAGATCGAAATGCTCGGAGATGATGACAGACTTGGAAACATATCGACGAGCTTCGAACGTGACCGCACATAGATATTGATCTTAACATCTTCTTTTGCTAGGAGTAGTCGCAGTACCTCACGTCCTGTCTTCCCGGTCGCCCCAAGAATCGATACGGTGTTCGCCATGAGGTCAAGCAGACCGAGATCGTGGAAAACTCGTCGGCTAGTTTTTGGGGAAAGATCGGTTTGAAGCTTCAAGTGAGATTGACTGGCACCTCCAAGTGCTGCTCAACCGACTCCTATAGGACACAAAGCCTTGATGAAGCCCCATATCTGAGTCTCGCCTGGCCAACTGAGCCGATGCGCGGTGAGGCAGTCCTCCATGGTATATCACACGTCCCGCTGCCAGCAAGACATTGAGAAGTAGGACTCGGAGTCAGTACGGACCGAGTCCCCCATGTCCCACAATGAGTTGTCTAATGAGTGGTTCTCATTGTCGTTGTGACACAGGCTATGTGTGCGAGCAAGGGCGGAGGAGGAAAGCCCCAACTTGACGAATCGGTGAGCGGGGTGGTTTTGGCCCAGAAGTCCGCTGTCATCCATGGTCAACAGCTTTGTAGGATGTCTTGGGCCGATGGCCTAGATCATGTCGTGGTGTTCGCATGATGTTCCCCAGAAGTCGAGGTGTAGGGTGTGAGACTGCTCCGACCGCTGCTTGCAAGGGAAGAGTCAGAGAATAATAGTAAGAGAAGCCGCACACGTGATTTCGTGAAAATATTATAGCGGCAACGTGGGCAAAGTTGGAAGTACAAAAGCGGCGACAACTCAATCCAATTACTAGTACGGAGTGTAGGGACACGAGGTGACGAGGCAGTAGGGAGGGAACCACGTAGCTTGTTAGATAGAGCACCCTCATACGAAGAAAGATTGCTTCAACTCGACAAGTTCTGGAATCTCTCGCTCTCTTGTTCATCTCTTGCCAGAAACTCCACGGTCCACTGCCAAAGCTCTTGCTGCTTCTTCTCATCATAGCTGTCAACACTGGACTTGATCGGCTTCCTAACCTCATAGTACACACCACTTGTCTCGGTATCCTCGGTCGCAACCCAAGCAAGATTTGCCCCCGATTCCTGTGGACGATGGATATTATGGTGGACCACTCGCCGCAAAAGGGGCACCAAAGTTGGCAGGACACGCAGCCAGAGAAACCGAAGCAATGGTCCCGCCTCCCTCGCCAACCCTGTCCCAGGCATGAGACCCGGGTCGAAGGCCACGACGGTCCACTTCTTGTTCAGTGCCAATATCCGTCGATGCAACGCGTACGTCCACAGGACATTGCACAATTTGGTCGTGGCGTAACGCTGGCGACCGGGGTCGTTGAGAGTGCCTGCCGCGGTAGGATGGGCCAGTTCTTCCGCCGTGTCATACTTTGCATCGGGGAGTCCGCTCTTCTGTGCCGGATCGTGAGTGCCGCTCGAAGTCACCACGATGCGAGCGTCGTCTGCCAGGTAGGGTTGGAGCAGGTGGAACAGCAATGCGTGGCCGACGTGACTGATTCCAAAAGTCGCCTCGATACCGTCCGCTGTGTACTTGATGCCATCTGGAAACTGCAGGGCTGCATTCAACAGCAGTAATGAGAGAGGTGGTAAGTTCTTTTCGCCCCAGCTCTTGACGAAGGCGCGGACGTTGCTCAGATCGCCCAGATCCAGAGGCATGAACTCGACATTGCTCTGGCCCAGTCTGCCGTTGATGGCTTCGGCGCTCTTATCGGCATCTTTTCGTGCGGCTATGACAACACGATAATCTGGATGGCTTCTGGCAATCTCTGTGGCTGTATGGAAGCCCAGCCCTGTTGTACCGCCAGTGATGAGCACCGACTTTGAAAATTCAGGCATTTTGAGAGTGAGTAGACTGAGAACTGTTAGATTACTGGAATCAACAGCATGAGAGAAATAGACTGAGAGTTATGAAACCACTGAAATCAACAGCAAGGCGACAATCTTTATATCGCAATCACAATGGTGATCGGACGATTAATCTGCCGCCGTTGGACGCACTACACCTCTCGGGCATGACTTTATTTAAGCCCGGTAAGTCCTGTCTACCTGCGCCTATCAGACATCATCACCATTATAACGATGGAGTCGAACATTCTCTTCCATGTGTTCAGAGCAAGTTGGGAGAAATAGCCTCAATGATGAGTCTACTCGATCCGCAAGCCGCGTCGATCTGCATACGCCGTACACAATTGTGATTGGGAACGGCACTTCGACGGTCTAACTATATAAGTGCAAGCGTGACGTGAACGAGACTTGAGACATTTCAGCGCTGGCGGAAGTAAGTCAGGCCGCCCGTGCGCATTGCCGACCTCAATTCTAAGTCCTAGCCTAGGCGTCCGTCGGGCCGTCTTGTCTCGAGCGGACATCTACCTCACTCTCATCTTCCTGTGGCACATCGGGCACCACAGGCATCCAAGGTCTCAACCCCGCAGATACCTTTTGAGAGTTAGGAATTGCATCGAGATGATAAACACTCATCAATGGCTCCCAGACAACAACCGGTGTATGGCCTCAATGCGACGGAGTTGTTTCATTACTCCCGGAAATATCGTGTTGTGATTTGCACAATCTGCCAGTATGCCGTGCCTCGACCAGGCATTGCATGGCATTTAAAGGAGATTCACCACGTCAACCCAGGTGATCGCAGGCCGTATCTTGACTTCGTGGCCAAACTTGATCTGTGCGAACCCGACCGAGTGGTCTGTCCGCATGAGGATGACTTCCCTGTCCCAGAACTGCCCGTCTACGATGGCTTGCAGTGCGGAGTCAAAGGCTGCTCTTACCTTTGCACAAGCGAAAAGCGCTTGAAGAGCCATTGGGCGACCGCTCACAAATGCGTCCCTCCGCAAGATCTCACTAGCCATCGTGTCCCCGTCCAAACATTCTTCCGAGGCAACAAGCTTTCATATTTCAGTGGTCCGCTGGAAACTACACCCTCATTACACCCAAAGCCCACTGTGAATCCAATACCCTTCTTGAAACCAGCACTCATCCCGAAGAAGGCGTCTTCTTTTCACTCAACACCCTCGTCCTCCACGTTACCCTGCGGGAGGGCGGTAACCGTTTTGGATGCATCAGCCAACTTGGATGGAGAATCCACAAACACACAGCCTGAAACTGTTTCCAGCTGTGATACATTATCACTTCTTCGACACTACCAGGCCTCGACGTGCAAGACCATAGACCCCGGTACTCCGAATGATGAGAGGCTCTGGGGAGAAGTCATCTTCCAGATAGCGCATGAGCACGAATTCCTATTCCACGGTATACTGGCGCTCACTTCCCTCCATCTTGCATATCTCAACCCTCAGACGCGAAACAAGTACCTGATCAAAGCCAGTGAGCACCAAGGCAAAGCCATGCCGCTGTTTCGGAAAGCCTTAGCAAAACCCAACAACGACAATTGTCACGCCGTCCTTGTCTTCGCTTGTCTTCTTATCCCTTACAGCTTTGCTTCTGAGCAACAGGATGAGCTGTTTCTTGCATCGGGGAATGGGAATGAAACTGACGTTGTCCCGACCTGGTTGTACTTTATCCGCAGTGGCTGTGTCATGCTGTCCGAATATTGGGACCTGGTCGAAGACGGACCGTGCGGATCCTTGGCCAAATGCTGGGATGCCGCTTTCGAGACAGGCACTCCCCAACAAACAGCTTACTTGAACTCCTTGCATGCAATTATGGCAGCAGCCCCAGCCGAGCATCCTTGGTCTCAACAGGTTTGTGCTGCCTACCTGAAATCAGCGGAAGAACTGGCCCAGGCTTTTGCTTGTTCCCGATCCGATCCTCAGAACTACACCACCTGGGATGCGTTGAGAATATGGCCCACAGGGATGTCGATGGATTTCACAAAACTCCTCCAAGATCTGCATCCGGCCGCATTGATCCTGCTCGCCCACTACGCTGTCCTGCTGAAACCCATCGAGGAGAAATGGTTTTTTGAGGGCCGAGCTACCAAACTGCTAAAGACAATATCCCAGAAGCTGGACCCTTATTGGCATTTCGCCTTGCCCAGCTTGTGAAGCTGAAGGCTGTTATTTCTGAGTGATCGATCTTCAACCGGATGAAGAACCGCCGACGGAAGCGGAAACGCCACGAACCCTAATGGCCACCACCAAGTCCACCATCCGCCCGGCCATAAAGGTAGAATGGAACCAGAACTGGGAATCGGCCAAGCACTTTTCCAACTTGGAGTCCGGCCTGGAAGAGAACTCTCACAACACATAGCCCACCCAGCGAAGATCTCGGTCATCACACAGATGTGTACCGGCAAGATCAGCCTGCCAGCGCTACCTCCACAGCATCAACAAAGCCGAACACCGTCCAATGTCCATGTTGCTATTGATGACAAACCCGTACGTCACGTCCTCTTGGGATGTCGAAAGTGATGTGAGGAACGACAACGAATGTGGGCAGGCAAAGCTCCATGGATGGAAATCAAGAGCATTCGCATTCTCTGTAGCTCGTCAATGACGATACAATCAGCCACATGATGTTAAGGACGGGACTCCTCGAGCAATTCCGGGCGGTGCCGTCCACGGTACTCCAATTCTCATATCTTGCCTGCATGTAAGAATGTATAAGTGTGGGAATACGTACAATAGCAATGCGAACTTTTCAATAGTACCTAAAGCAGGACGCGGCAACCTGGGTCAGATCCTGCCCGGCACGCTTCAGAGCTGTTTCGCACTACACTTCACTGTCCACCCAGATCCACACTAACTGAGAGGAGCGTCCCAAAGCTCTGGTCTAGTTCACTGAAAGTTATCTTTCACAAACGATAAGACCATCGTTACTGTCTTTTCCTTGACGTCTGCAGTGACGCCTGTGACTTCCATAGAGGCAAGGCCTCCTGCAACGAGGGAGGCGGCAGCTATTTCGGCGGGAGCTGCAAGACCTCCAGTAACCACGATCAGAGCCACGCCAGCGGTGACAAGCACGGCAGAACCGACTAACGTTAGGACCTTTGCCCGGTCTCGTCTCCCATGCTTTCCATCGCCAAGGAGCTTTGACAGGTCGACGGGCTTTCCGGTGGGCACGTCGATGATTTCGCAGCTATCGACAGCTGCGCATGCCTGTATCATGGCCGCCCATGCATCAAGATCGAAATCGCTGGCTGTGGCCCAGGACCCTAGAACCGGTTGCAGCTCGTTGGCAGCATCTATCGCTTTGGCGTAGTCATCGTCAACTTGGCCTATTCCGGCAGTGCTGAGAACTTGATGAATGGCGTCGATACTTTCTGCCAAATCTTCTTGGAGAGATGGTGTATCGATGGTGCTGTTATTGTCCCGCCGATGAGTTTGCGATGCTGTCGTTAAACCATTTGGTAGACCGTCGGCTGTGACCAGCGTAGAGACAGCCAGTAAGGTAGCTGTGAAACTTTGAAGGCATAACCTCATGATCGGTGACAAGACTATATGGACGTCCGTTATGGCTGACTAAGAGCACTTCGGATGATTCAACTGGGAAAAGCTGGTCTACTTCCAACGATAGAGATCGAGCCAGATATATATGCAAACCATCTCGACGACGAGTATATAGACATTGTGCGGATCCTGATGCGCCCAACGTGCCTTTCAGAAGTGCTTCGTAAAGCGAGCCAGTCAAACTAGTGCACGGCCTGCCTGAGCTAAATAAAGCCTGGCACTGAAGCAATGACCTGCTGCTGGCCAAATTGTGAGGCTTTAAGCTCAATAGTTGGGGAAATAATCCCGCGCCTGGAGCCCGGCCCTCGATGTTGCATTGCGACAGTCCGTGCGTGAGCAGAAGGGTATCATCCTGGGACACCCAGGAACCAGGACTCCGCGTCAACATTGGTACCCATCAAGAACTCGTCGAGAAAGTTTTCTCCCACATCAGGGGACGAAAACAGTGTCAGACCAGGGAAGTCCCATTCGAAAACAAATTGTTCCGGTATGAATGATTCAAGCTCATTCTGGGCGCTTTGGTTGTCCGAAGTCCAAAAGAAGTTCAGCGGCGATTGCATGTCTTGGATGATAACCGGTTCATCCGCCAGAAGACTCTGTTGGTTCAGCCGATCGCCTTGAACTGCTCGTGCGTACTTCTGGATGCTCAATTGAAGTACCTGCAAATACATCTTGCTGGTCTGACTCCTGCCCCCACCACTGGACGATCCACCACCTGCTTTGTTGAGTTCACTTAGCAGGACATAGCCGTCGTGCAGCAGCTGTTGATTGAATGTGGTGTCCTCCTCGGGTAACAAGCGCGTCAACTTTAGGAGCAGTAGGAAACAAAATGCAGCCTTGGCCCAAACAAAGTCCATTGCATATCGAAAATGCGCCAGGTAGTTCTGTGGCTGGTCGAGAATGATTCGAAGATGTCTTTCCAGCGCCGTTTTCGCCGTTGTTAGCAGGTGTCGCTGACTGACCGACATCTCGGAAATGTTTTCATTCCCAAGTGCACGCACTGCTCGACATAAGATCACTGCCTGAGACCAATATTTCTGCACTTCCAAATTGAGCAAAAGTACTGGAGTCTCTGCAGTCGACGATCGCTTCATTATGCTCTGCCAATCGTCATACCAAATGTCGATGTCAATTTGAGCATCTCGGACTATTGCCATGACTTCGTCCGCGTCGTCTTTGTCACATGTCGAAAGAGAGTCATGAATCTTCTCCCGTAGAGCGTTTAACTCTACTTGTGACAGAAGGCGAAGATCAAGGATTGTCGAGAAAGGTTGATTCAGCAGTATGCGACATCTCCGCGCTTTGCCTCGGAGCTGAAAAGCCCTTAGGTTGCCCGCATCCACGCGGAGGATCTGCTCGAGTACCATCAACTGAAACCAGGCTCTGGCACGCCTCATCAGTTCCGCTTCAGTCAGGTTGGAGTCACCCCGTACGCCCGCTGTCGCGCCATCCACGAGTCTTTTTGTCAACTCCTCGTATGCATCTGGCAGTCCGATGTCCACGGCCATCCTTGTTGCGAACGCCAGTATCAATGACCGCTCTGCGGAGTAGCTGGCTATGATCAGGAGCGCCTGCACGGTTTCCAGACAGGCATATTCCGGGCTAACGATGGCGAGGTTGATCATCTTCTTGAGTTGAAAGTTGAGCATATTGGACACTTGTGAGCTGTCATCCCCGAGGACACCGCTCCCAATCGCCACGATGGCGTCGAATAGCAATGAACTCCTGGCCCTGATGGACTGGAATGAATCGTGGAGAGGGTCAAAGATAGGCACATAGCGATCGCATCCCTGAAAAAAAGCATTGAAGAAGAGCTCAGCTTGCTCCATGGTGACGATCCCTCGAGCAACGAAGTTGGGAACGGAACCGACCTCTACTTCGACCCGAGTCCTTGCTCGTTTACGTGATGGCGAGCTTGGATGTCGTTGCATGGCTGGGCTTTGTCCGTGAGGCAGGGTTGTCAGATCTTGGATACTTAAAGGAGAGGTATTCGTGGCAGGCGCTGTGGAAAGGTGGGAAGCTACATGACCTCCATGTTGCTGGTTATCGAGCCTGTTCTTCAGCAGTTGCACTTCTGTTTGTAGACTTTGAATTCTCCTGCCGCGGTCGTCAGCCATGTATGCCCTTCACAAGCAAGATCGTCTCCGCACAATTCATTAGGGTCTTGAGGTCTTTCGGCAAAGATGCAGATTTTCCTCAGGTGTTGACAACTGTGCAGCTATCAGTACTACACGACATACGATAGAATTCAAGAGTACAACGGTCTCATAGGTAAATCGTGTAATACAGCGCTTGGGTGCCATTCGACGACAAACAGCAGCAAGGACAGTTTGTGTGGCAGGTATGCCTCCTGTTCAATACGGTGCCAGTTTCATTACACGACTTACCCATGAGACCGCAGGTAGTAAGTCTTGCTCACCGGGAACAAGGTCTTTGCCCATCGCACCTGACCTTGGAAGCACGGCAGGAGCCGCACGCTTTCTACCAACGAACCCGTCAGCGAGTACCGCTTCCATAGAGTCGCGTGCTTACTGGGATTCGTTTCTTGCCAGTTGCGACAAGACTAGCTGCTGGCATTTCATCCGCCATCGTGGCGCGTCGGTTTAGGGATCATGTCCAACGCATCGACAACTGCCTCTGAAGCGAAGCGCACGAGTAGGACGGTAAGTTGGAACGATTTTGAAGGAATGGTTGGCAAATCTGGCAGTTGGTCATCGAAAACCGAAGGTTGTGGGGTGCAATGCATGGTGAGTTAGGGCTGGAGACCCCCAAGAGCCAGGCTCACAGGGGTACGCTTTAGGCAGTCTGGGTAGCCTGGGGCATTCTGTGGGTATCCAAGCTGCCTAAAGTAGGGGCTAGTAGGCACAAATCACGGGGCCCATTAGCCCCCATTATCCCCACAATGACGGCGATCGCTTAGATCGGTGAATGTCAACACCTAACTTGGGTAAATCATTCACTATCATTACAATTTTCCAACTCCTCCACCCCTCCCTTGGACGTCCTGCAAACACACAGCCTCTCAGTACACGAAGATAAAGTCCTCATTCTCCCAATCAGTCTTGTCGTCGAATGCATGCTCTCCGACCGTCGCATCTTCCGCTTCGTCGTCAGCGACGGTCGCCCCGGTCTTAATCCTATTCATTGATTTGTCCACCAGAACTGCCTTCTTACCCATGCCCTCTCTGGTCCTTGCATGTTTCTTATTGAGCACCATGAGGTAGAAGACCTGAGCGGCGTAAAGTCCGATCAAGACGACAAACATAGCGAGACTGGGACATGTCAGCGAATTACAATGAAAAGCAGGGAGACTCCTCATACTTGGACAGCAGACCGCGATGGTATAGTGGTGCTTCGCCCGTTGTGTACAAATTTGGCCCAAGCACGTTGCCAGCACATTGAGCGATGAAGAGAGCGCCAGTTGTAACCTGGACTAACGTCAGATTCGAAGAGACGAACGGCAGCAATGGAAACGTACCTTCTTTTTCGTCTCTCCAGCGGTGTTTCCCGCGCTCCAGGAATATATCAGGGGCGCTGTGCACTGTTAGGCATGGAGGTCAACATCAATGCTTGACTAAGACTACTTACTAATTCCAGGATATACTGATATCTATGACAATTAGTTCTTGTTACAAGACGCAGATGTACCCGGACCTTACCAGATAGTATGCCACGAGCAAAGGTCCCTTCGCAGATGCAGTACGAGGCAGATGAAGTAACATCACGCATCCCGCGATTGGTGGCAGGCTGAGGAATGCCAGAACAGGAGATTTCCACTTGAGCTTGGTGGCCACCCACGCTCCACCCATTGTGGCTATCAGCTGAACTGCCCCAAATGGCATGTTGAGAAGGATCGTCTGGAACTTATCGAACCCGAAGTTCTTGATGATCAATGGTCCAAAGGTCGAGATACCACCACTAGGGACGCTGTGGGATTTTTCAGCAAAGATATGAGTGACCGCTTCCACGCTCAAACACTCACGAGATGGAGAACATCATGGCAGCCCATAGCCAGGTCTTGATGTCTAAAGCGGCTTCTTTCACGTGTGACCACTTCCATTCATTGCCTTCGACACCTTGGTTGTTTGCGCGCAATCTGCTTGTGTCAGCGACCGGGTCCGTTGTCAATCCTTCCTCCTACCTCTCAATGGCTACAAGTCGGTCATCGCCTTTGAGGAACCGCGCCGTGACGGGCGAATCAGGCAGGAATAGCCAGACCAGGGCCGAGTAAGCGACCGTGATCAGTCCAAAGAACAAAAAAATAATCTGCATCCTTGTCAGACGTTACTATCGGCTTCCGAGCGAAGAGACCACAAACCTGGTATGGCTTGAGATGCGGAGAGTCGATATGCCCGATGCCATACGTCAAGAGGGACCCGAAGATGTTGGTTATGCCATTCATAGCATACCACGCCCCCAGTCGGACTGGCTGCTCTCGTCGTCGCCACCACATCTGGGTTAAAGCGATAAAAGCCGGAGCTGTCGAAGGACGCAGGTCAGCGAATACGCCTTAAAGTTATGGAGCGGTTTCCCTTACCAACGCCGGCCTCAAACAACCCAAGAAACAGGCGGCAGACCAACAAGCCTGCAAAATTGTGCGCTGCAGGCATTGCAGAAAGAGTCACGCCCCACAAGAGGACTATGATAGCCAAGAATTTCCCCAGCGGCAACTTGACCAGCATATATGCGATTAGTGGTTGTGAGACAAGCTGAGCGAGATACACAACCGAACCCAACCATGAGTATTGCTGTCCGTGGAGGTTGGCGTCCTCGACGAGACCAAAAACCGAGGCATAGGCCAGGGTCGCCTTGTCCAGAGCCTGCAGGAAGTATACTCCAAGGACGACCGGCAGGATAAAGAGGTCAATTTTCTTCAAGACTCTTGAATTGTTCTCGGGCGTCAGGACGATGCGCTGCCCCGCCTCGATCAAGACCTGGTTGGCCTTGTCGCTTCTGGTGTTGGCCCTGGCATGTTCAGCCTTGGACTCCACGTGGTCGATTGGTGCTTTGGCAGCTTGTTCGTCCATGTTTTACGTGTTCTTCAGTGGATAGTGTCGATAAAAGACGAGATCATCCAGGATATGAGGAAGAGCAGCTTCCAAACATGATTTCAATCCTGCGGAACGAGCCCATGATAAATACTTTGAAGCGAAGGGTTGCAATGCACTAGGATCGGGACCCTCAGCCGGGGACTGCTATGGCCCCGTTGAGCAAGGTGTCGTATGCCTTTGCCCGCATACGAAATCAACAGGAGACACTAGGTGGTATGTTGCTGTTGGGGAGGAGAGTCCGGGGTCAATACCAGGGCGGGGTCGAAAGGCAATTGATCCGCTTTCGGCTCATAACAGCGAAGGTGTACGGCAATCAATCTATACCATTGGTGTGTTGCAGGACTTCCCCACAGGCAAGCGCTCATCTTCAGCAAAAACTGCCTTGATGTGAGCAAGGATCGCACTTGGCAGCCGATGTCCGTTGCATCTTGTCATATGGGCACAGCACGGAGTATCCCTCAAATGTCTTGATGCTCTTCGGTTTGCGTTTACCGAAACAAAGGTTGAGGGATGGGAGACAAATCCCGAGGTCATTCTTACCAACGTGCGTGCTTCAATGGATCCGGACTGATCCAAGACTCTCCCCTTATAAGTCAAGTGTCACAGTCATCGTGGGCGGATCATCTTGTTATCTCGACAGTCGACTTGACATTGTGTTGATGCAAACAGTAAGAGACTCAACACCTGCTTCCTCAACAACAAGATGCCTCAACTAGAAGCCATCCCAAAGTCCTACGAGGCTGTCTCCCTGAGCAAAGACGAGAGCCCGGCATCAATCTACCTCAAGTCCAACGACAACGACCTCGATGCACCGGTTCATTTCACATTCGAAGCAATACGGTCCAACATCTTCCGCACTACCTTTACATCAACAACCCATCCTCTGCCACCATATCCATCCATACCACAGCCTGCCAAAAACCTCAAAAACACTCAAATCAACACCACCTCCAAATCTACTGACTTCCACGCCTTCACAATCAACGACATCCAAGCCTCCCTTACTTGGACCCACGCCCCAGTTGTCTCCCTCTCCTGGCTCGACTCTTCATCACCACTCCACTCCGACCTCGCCTTCCGTTCCTACGCCCTCGACGGCCCCGGAATAGCACATTACACCGCGCACGACCGGTCTGCCATGCACGTCGGCCTCGGCGAAAAGTCCGCTCCCATGGACTTGACGGCGCGATACTTCCAAATCTCCGCGACAGACTGCTTCGGCTATGAAGCCCACGCCACGGATCCCATGTACAAGCACATGCCCTTGCTCATCAAAGCAACGCCTCACGGCTGCGTTGCCGTGGTCTCTTCATCCCACAGCCGCGGATCATGGAGCGTCGGTTCCGAAATCGACGGCCTCTGGGGCCACTTCAAAGTCTACCGCCAGGACTACGGTGGCCTGGAAGAATACATCATCATCGGCCGGACGCTCAAAGACGTGGTGCGGTCCTACGCCGACCTGATCGGATTCCCTTTGCTCGCGCCCCGCTGGGCGTACGGCTACCTCTCCGGCGGATACAAGTACACTATGGGCGACGACCCACCGGCGTACGCACAACTGCTCGAATTTGCCGACAAACTGAGGGAACACGACATTCCATGTTCGGCACATCAGATGAGCAGCGGCTACTCGATTGCCGAGACCGAGCCCAGGGTCAGGAACGTGTTCCGATGGAACAAGCACCGCTTCCCGGACCCCGAGGGGTGGATCAAAAAGTATCATGCTCTGGGTATTCGGCTGTTGACGAATATCAAGCCATTCGTGCTCGCCTCTCATCCAGACTATGCGTATCTGGTCGAGAACAAGGGGCTGTTCACGGACCACAGGACGAAAAGCACGGCTGAGATGCGTCTCTGGAGTGCTGGAGGTGGCGAAAGCGGCCTCGGCGGCCATGTTGATTTTACGTCGTCTGCGGCATATGAATGGTGGGCACGCGGCGTGCAGAAACTCAAGGAACAGGGTATCGATGCGATGTGGAACGACAATAACGAGTATACCTTGCCTAATGATGACTGGCAGATGGCTCTCGAAACAATCCCACGGACCTCGAACAGGGCGGACTCGAACAAGGTGGGCCTTTGGGGCCGCGCGATGCACACCGAGCTCATGGCAAAAGCATCGTACGACGGACTCTTGCGCGCAGAGCCTGGAGTACGCCCATTCGTTCTCACCCGGAGCGCGAGCATCGGCACTCTTCGGTACGCATGCAGTTCGTGGAGCGGCGACAACATGACCTGTTGGGAGAGCATGAAAGCTGCGAATGCCATATCCCTGAATGCGGGAGTCAGCCTGATGCACTGCTACGGCCATGACATTGGAGGTTTCGAGGGTCCTCAGCCATCTCCTGAACTCTTGCTTCGCTGGGTGCAGCTCGGATGTCATCAGATTCGTTTCGCGATCAATTGTTTCAAGACATCACCACAAGATAACCAAGCCGGGGAAGTCATTGAGCCATGGATGTATCCAGAGATCACGCCAATGATCCGGAAAGCCATCAAGAGGAGGTATGGGATGATGCCGTATATATACTCGCTTGGACTGGAAAGCGCTTTGACCGCCACTCCTCCACAGAGATGGATTGGATGGGGATATGAGTCAGATCCTGAGGTCTGGACCAAAGCACTCAAAGCCGGCGAAGAACAGTACTGGTTCGGAGATACGCTGCTAGTTGGAGGCGTGTATCAGCCTGGACTTGACGCCGCGAGACTTTACCTCCCGCGCCAATCTTCTGCTGACGGGTTCGATTACGGATATGTCAATCTCAGCGCACCATATGACCATCTCGCATCTGGTCAGTGGGTGACGATATCGTCGCCATGGAGGGAGAGTATACCGCTGTTGGCCAAGATTGGCGGGGCAATTCCCGTCGGCAAGAGTGTGCAGACTCGAATGCCTGGAGACGAGAGCGCAGAGTCAAAGGCGTTGCCGGTGGATGATTATCGTGGGATCGAGATCTTCCCACCGAAAGGCAGCTCACACGGCCAGACGTTCTCCACAACCTGGTATGAAGATGACGGGCTCTCACTCACACCTGACATCTCGAAGTTCACGATAACGTACAGTGCCAATGAGGAGAAGGTGATTATTGACCTGACTCCATCGCCGGATAACGTCTTTGTTCCGCCATGGAGGGACGTTGTGATCATTCTGCCAGTGGGAGACGAAAGATATGTAGAATCGGCCAACGGTCATGCCACCGAAAGACTGGCAACACAAAGTTGTGAGCGGGTCCGATACAAGATGGCGGTGCCTGTACCGCGCAGTCAGAGTGTGTGCAATGGATATCATTGAATGCGTTGATAGAAAATGTTAGTGTTGCAGCAGGGTGCAGCCCATTTCACAGCACTCGGCGAGCCTCGTCGGCATGATCTTCAAAAAGATTAAAGCAGCAGGGTATGCTTTTTGCGGGGCCATCGCGTGCCCGTCGAGGCCGTCACGCGAGGAATCCTTTTAGCGAAAAAGCGGCAACCACTTCTTCCTACTCCGGATTGCTTCCGCCAATTGACATCATCGACTTTTCTCAGCCTCGTGCCGCGGCCGTGTCTGGCATGCGACGAGTTAATCATGCCTCTCACTCTCTGTGTCCACACAGTGTTCTGTCTCTCCTTTCCCTACAAAATACACCCTCCCTCTTATACCTAGGTATACAATGGCGACCGAAGCCTGCTGCACCTGCGCGACTCTCCTCGCCGAATCCAAAGTCCCCTACGACCCCTCGTCCGAGAAACCGCTCCTCTACAACCGGCGTCTGTCCTGCTGCTCCCGCGAAATCTGCGCCTTGTGCCAGTACAAGAATCCACGCTTCCAATCCTACTGCCCCTTCTGCCAGATCTCCTCGGGCCCGTCGGCCTTACCCAAGGAAGGTCTACGATTACCACCATCCTATACCAAAACTGCCACTGCCTCCTCTACCCTCGGCGGCGCCCGAGGCCCTCCCTCGCCGCCACCACCATACGAAGACCACACATATCAAACGAGAACATCCTCACCTGGGCTGACGGGAGACACCAACACCAACCCCAACAATGACAACACATCCCCACCCGAAACCACCGAAACAGACGACACAATCCACCACATCAGCCCAGACGACTCCCTCCCGTCGCTCTCCCTGGCATACAAAGTCCCCGTCCCCGTGCTCCGCCAGCACAACAATTTGTACTCCGACGGCCTCCTCGCCGCGCGGAAATGGGTCCTCATCCCTCGAACCCACTACGACGGCCCGCCGTTATCCACACCGCCCGACCCCGTTGAGGAAGCACGCAAGACGAAACTGCGCCGGTGGATGGTGGCGACCAAATGTGCCGACTACAGCGTCGCCACGCTCTACCTCAAGGGCAGCGACTACAATCTGGACCTTGCCGTCGAAGCCTTCAAAGCCGATGAGGAGTGGGAAAAGAGTCACCCTCTCGAGGACAAGGACAAGGGCAAGGGCTCCCGGACAACAAGTCGCCCATACGCGCGAGGGCCTCGGGGAGGGAGTATATCGGGCCAATTATCGTGAATGATGACCTGACCAGTACCCGATACGGCGATACGGCGATACGACTGGCACAGTATACATTATGCCTGCATAGACGCCAGTTTTCGAGTAGGGGGAGTCCTCATATGACTCCCCCATGCGGACTTAGCTACGTTTCGTAGCGGTGATGACGACATGATGAGACGAAACCCACAAAGTGAGGGACATTCGAGGACGAGAGTATACGCAACAAGGCGCCGCGGACGGCCCAACGAGCAAGTCGAAGAAACCACAGACACAGCCGCCCGAGATGCACAGCGAAATGGCATCTCCCCGCTCCAGGATACCGACCAAGGCTCTCAACGGGGATCTGTACGATATAGATAGACGTGAAAGGGTCGGTCCGTTTTGTTTCTCGAACAGGGCCTTCTGAACGGCCAGCGGGCGGTTAGGTCAATGATGTACAACTCTTAGCAACTATAGACCTTGTATAGTACGTGTATCACAAATTTTAGGCACAATGTCGAAATATAGTATCGTCACTCTATCAAGCCATCAAACTGAAGACCTGTCTGCCCAGCCTGAAAACTGTGGTCCAAGTGTGGTAGTACATTCATGAGGTAAGAGATTCCTGTATGCCATTCCCAAGATTATCAGACCGTCCGGTTCCTCAATTCCCCAGCCTCGCCAACCGCATCTCGCACTTGCACAGAAGTCGAGGTGCTCGGCTCCTCAGGTCTATCAACTTTCACCTCGGAGCCGACACCAGCAACGACCTGATCCGCATTCTCATGAGCCTGATTACTGCCCTCATCGGTGGCTTGCAGTTGCGCGGCAGCCTCCGCCGCACGTCGTCTCTCTTCTTCCTGTCGTTGCGCTTCCCTCCTGGCCTCCTCGCGTGCCATGACATGTCTTTCGCCTACACCAGGGATCAGACTGGCCAGAAAAAGCGCCATACTCTGCTCGACCCGGTAGAAGATATCTCGCCAGAACCCGCGATTGCGCTCTTGATTGTTACGAAGCAAGCGAGCCGCAGCCTCTTCAGGAGTAATCTGCACAGCTCCGCGGACATTGGCAGGGCGATGAGTCGTCTGATTGATAGCATTTTCTGCAGGCCGCGGCTGTCTCTGTGCGGCGGGCTCAGGTTGTCTTTGTGGTGCTGGCGGGCCGATCAAGTTGTCGAGATGTCGACGTGCAGCCTGCATTGCACGGACGAAAGGACCATCTCTAGGCTGTAGGCAGACAATGACCGCAATGATGATCATTGCCCATCTCTTCCAGGTTCCAGGTTCAGAAAATACGAACATGAAGAGGTAGAGTCTTAGGAAGAGCCAGCCTCGTTGGATCAGGAATCCGAAGAGGTCATTATCTTCTGCATTCTGCTGGACTTGCACGAGTGGCGGTTGAGCGGGTCCCTGATTTCCTCTAACTAGGGCACCGTCTGGGTTGCCATCACCGGCACCGTCCATCTGAGCCCGTGGTTGCTGTTGTGTTGGTTCTGCTACAGGTGCTAGACCTGGCATTTCTACAGGTGCTACTTGAGGCGTAATGGATTGCTGTTGGACAGAAGACTGCGTGGTGGAGAAATAGCCATGACCAGGAGAGAACAAGAAACCCTGAGGGCCAGCGGGTGAAGACAGGATCCAAGCTGTTGGATTAGAAGTAGAAGGCTGTGGTTGAAATTGTCTGTTCTGGGAAAATGGGGTGGGTAAGTGAGTTGGAAATCCAGAGAATGGCAAGGGAGGCGGTTGAGGGCGTGTTGCTGTTGGATTAGAAGGAGCAGGGTGTGGTGTATGTGATGGCTGTGGTGTTTGTGATGGCTGTGGTGCCGCCGCAGGTCCTCGAGAAGCAGGCTGACCGGGTGCAGAAGCGGGTCGCGGGAGAGTCATTGGTATAGTCATTGAACTCGTCATGACCGTAACGTGCTCTCCATTCGGCCCTCGAAATTCCTGCACACTGGGCTGAGACACTTGCCCGTTCGGATGTGATGGGTCGTGTGGGCTCACACTCACGTTGAGGGTCTGTTGTGTTCGAGTATTGTTGTTTGCGGTATTTTGTGTTCTTGGGTGCCACCCGAAGTGGCCAGGCGGAATTGCAGCAAATTGTGATGGTTGAGGTCGGAGATTTTGGAAGTTCACGGGCAATGGCACTGGCAGGGCAGGGGCGTTACCAGCTGGATGTATTGTTGGCGAACGTACAGCACCGTTCACGGGGATTCCCAGGTTGTTATGTTGCATGCCGATTCTCTGTTGCACAGCAAGGAGATCAGCTCTGTTGACCTCAATCTGTTGTTGGATGCGAGCCAGTGATTCTTGGAGTCTTGTTGCAGAATTTTCAACTGCTCTTATGTGATTCATACGCGAGTGGTCCGGGTTAGCTGGAGGGGGTTGAATGGGATCTGCGGATGGGGCAGAGATCCAATTATCTGTTGTTGCGGCCGCGTTCTGGCGAGGTTGAACGACGATATGAAGGGTGTATGGTAGAGGACCCGGTGAGTTGCCAGGCTGCGACGTATTAGCAATGCACAGAGATAGTGAGAGCTCTCGACTTACCTCAATCCTGAGCACTTCCCGCAAAGTGGCATCGTTTCGCAGCAGTGGTCTCCCCTGGTAAATGAGACGCTGTTCCGACGGAGACGGGTGTTCTGGTAGCTCGGCTTGTATCTTGTCCTTCAAAGTCGATATCGAGGTAGTCAAGGGCAGGACTCCGAGAGGATGAGGCGGTCTAGGGTTGCCAGTCACAAGGTACGTGACTCTCAGGCTGACATGGTCTGGTGGAAGTGAGACGGCGTCGGAGGGAGGCTGACTGGATGGACCAGAAGCATTCTCACCCGTGTTGTCCATGTCGAAGGTGGTCGTGGCCTTGTAGCATTCTCACAGGGAGAATAGAGAGAATGATTGATAGAGGTGGAAGAGTACGAGTACGAGTAGTAGACAGCGTGGTTGGTTTGAATGCAAGGACATTTGTACGAGCTAGAACTCCGCAAAGTCGCAGTTTGGGGGATGCTTAGATGCTGCAGGAAGATACAAAGATGCCACCAATCAGTCAGCTTCTACAACATTTTTGGCGTCGTCAACGTCGTCATTGTGCAGCAGCAAAAAACACATTTCATTTCCGTCATAGCGATTGATCAATCGACAGCGACAAGACTATCATTGCTCTGACTCTCAAGTCACGCTTCGACAGGAATCCTCTTTTGCTCATCTATGGCCCTCTAGCAACAATGGCTACTGCAACACGAGTAGGCAGAGCATGCCTCTACCGCCGGTCACCCACGACTCCCAGCATTCCCTGGCACCTGACCCGTCCTCTCTTCGAACCCGTTCCCTCATATCGCCAACCTCAATTCCACATACAACTCCGCGTCCACCAACGGCGACCATTTACCTGCACTTCTCGACGATGCAAAGAAGACCGACAAAACCACGAAGAGAGCTTCTCCTCACGCCTAGGCAAAGCATGGCGAGCCACGCGTATCGAATGGAAACCCATACCCATCGGCCTGGGCATTGGCTTCCTAGGCCTTGTCCAGTTCATGCGCATTCGCAACCGAGAAGGCGGCGCACAAGAGGGTCCTGGAGAGACAGACGGCAAACGGCCGCCCAAACGTGAAAGAATATACCCAACTGGGGGCGGCTGGCAGGTTCAAATCATGTCGACACTACCCTTGAAAGCCATATCGAGGGTCTGGGGCCGCTTCAATGAACTTACCATACCCTACTACCTCCGTGTCCCCGGCTTCAAGCTGTACGGCTGGATCTTTGGCGTCAACTTCTCCGAGATTGGCGAACCAGACCTCCACGCCTACCCGAATCTCGCATCTTTCTTCTACCGCGAGCTCAAGCCGGGCCTGCGCCCTCTCGACCCGAACCCCAACGCCGTCCTCTCACCAGCGGATGCTACAGTCCTGCAATTCGGCAACATCGAGAATGGCAAAGTCGAACAAGTCAAGGGCATGACATACAGCGTCGACGCTCTGCTCGGGAAAATCGCACCAACTACCCCCAACCCCCAATCACCGTCTTCTATCTTTGCAGCTCCCAAGGACCAACAATCCCGCCCTGAAGATGATCCGGATCTCGAAGCAAAATCCATTCGTGCAGACGAAGAATTCGCCAACATGAACGGCATTTCTTACACTCTGCCCAACCTGTTCTCAGGCACCCAATCATCCCCCAAATCCCAATCCAAGCAAGACGCATCCACCAAATCACTTCCCTCGTCCGAGGCCGCCGTGTCCGCTGACTTGGCCTCAACCCAGCCCTGGTGGTCCCCCTTCTCCTCTCCCTCCACCAACACCAAACTACACTACTGTGTCGTCTACCTCGCTCCCGGTGATTACCACCGGTTTCACAGCCCCGTCAGCTGGGTGTGCTCTGCTCGTCGGCATTTCGCAGGCGAACTATACTCCGTCAGTCCCTATGTCCAGCGCATGCTGCCCGGTCTGTTCACTCTGAACGAGCGCGTCGTTCTCCTGGGGCGCTGGAAGTACGGCTTCTTCAGTTACACCGCTGTTGGGGCCACCAACGTCGGATCCATAGTAATCAACTTCGACAAGGAGCTTCGCACGAACTCCCTGACCACAGACACTGAGGCGGACAGACAAGCTGCTGCAGCCGCGGAGCGGGGTGAACCGTACTCAGGTTTCAGCGAAGCAACGTACGATAACGCGAGTAAAGTCCTCAAGGGACATGCGCTGCGTAGGGGCGAAGAGATGGGCGGGTTCAAGCTCGGTTCGAGTATTGTCTTGGTCTTTGAGACTCCAGCGGGACGCAAGAAGGACAGCCTAGATGAAGGCGCAACTGTCGACGCAGAGAGCTCCAGTGGATTCAGATGGAATGTTGAGCGCGGACAAAAAGTCAAAGTCGGTCAGGCTCTGGGATATGTGCTTGATGAAGAATAAGAACAGCCACGGCCTACGGCTACAATTCACCACGGTCCTACTCAGCCACCCACCCATGTATCATCATCAAAACGAACATACCATACCGACATGTGAAATCTCGCCCGTGAGGCGGGACGTCATGGTACGGCTGTGGAAGACCGTTGATGCCGTCGACCCACCACAGGACCATCTGACCTGTACACTATACCAATGCAATATACAATTGACCACAACGCCATTTCGCCTTTTCACGTTCCATTCTCCTCTTCCAGTTGCGCAATCGGACCTCCATGCCGGATCGTGAAATGACTCCCTTCACGCCGAAACAGCAATGTCTCAGGCAAACACCGATGGTAAATATGACACCATGTTTGAAACAAGGATTTACTGCCTGCTTCTCATTTGCGTCAAGGTCATAAAAGACAAATTATGCCCATCAGTCGATGCGCCGTTCTGCACTATACATAAACGCTTTTCAGTTTCAGACAGCCGCAAGGCCCGGAGGGCGTTATATTTATATCCACGCACTATTGACGTTATTTCGTCGACGTCGGTGTGATGTGGCTGGATGGGAGAAAGACCGACAGCAAGTATCTAATGGTCCAAATCTGGGCAACTAAACCCCAAACGTCCTGTCCATCGGAGCAAGACCAGTACCGCAGGGTACATAGCCGCATGGCCACATACCCAGTAAGTTGCCCTCACTCAGTTGTCCTCGCTCTCTCTTCCGAGACGCGATTACGGGAGAACTCCACGGCCTCCAACTCCCGTCCGCGTTCCTCATCCTCTTCGCATGCCGACCGTCATAGCATCTCACCTCGCAACCTCTCGCTAGCCTCATGAGACTGGCTTCTCTGAGTCGGGTGATGACGCACGCGATTAGCCTGCGGGTCACCACAAATGGGTGGTTGGTTGGGCGGAGGTTGGCATGATCTTGGGTCACGTACGAATAACAGGGGTACCGCTTGCATTTACGCTGGCTGTGCGCCTTGTTCTGTTTGGCCCTGGTGTGGATTGGTTCTTGCGGTTTATTACCAGGGATGGCCAAACATCGATCAAGTCATGAATTCGTCGACTGCGCCAACACAATGCTGTTACCGAATCTCTGGCCCAGGTCCTGACTATTGACCCGACCAATGAATCAACGCGGACCTCAGTATAGTGGGGCCGGGCTTCTGGACGAACAAACTCTGGGTATCGACCATATCATGGTCGTATGTCAACGATTCTCTTCTTCTGTGACTACGGACCATCAACAGTCTTGTGATGCAGCAAGTGCACTCGTCGGCGCTCGGATTCATGAAAGTATCAGACATCTCGGACGTCCCCTCGAAGGTAGGACGTTGATTATACCTTTTAAGTATAAGGGAATCGAAGCTAACTACGATCCCGACGACGGTCCCGACGGCGACGTGGAAGCAACAGAGTCAATGCGCGATGATCACGCGATGCTACCACTACGACCGATGATGCGTGGACCAGCATCGTCGAAGCGAGAGAAAGGGGTCTGTGAAGCGCATGGCCGTCGTGAGCTTACAAATGTTAGCGGCGAGAGAAGTGATAAGGCTCAAGAGATGGCAAACAACCCTGGTAGATAGCCCAGTTGACTCGGTTGCCGTAAGTTTAGGATTCGACATGACTCGGGTTTCAAACATCGGCGGGGCTCTCTATGCAGATTCGCTTCCGAAATGGAAGAATTCTGGAAACATGCTCGTCGAGTGGCTGCAAAAGGTCTACGCTGCGGAAGCAGCAAGGGAGAGGCGTCTTCTGGGGATGCCCTGACTACTGCCGTGGTGGCTACGACAATACCTACCCCAGAAACCGGAACCAAGGCAATTTCAATCCACACGCTAATGTGCAAAGCTCCAATTGCGAGCGGCTTACCTGAAGAACTTCCAAAGAGGCACGAACTACACTGAGGCAGCTAAATACAGAGACCAGAAGCGCTCCACAGGGAAGAAACCCCCGTCACCCAGGTTTCGATATCGGAACGGGAATTCAAAGGACCAAAATGAAAAGCGGACCTCAATCCCTCCGTATGCGAATATGGGCATCTCTACCCCAGTTGCCAGAGTGCCAGACCACTACCTGAATATCAGCAACGGGCGCTACGAGATGACTATGCACAGAAAATGGAGGCCCGACGCAACGGGAATCAGGGTGGAAAATTTGGAAGAGGAAACAATCCAGCAGGGGCTAACGTTGGAGGTCAGACTTCAGCGGTGTCGCTGGCACAGGTGTTTGAAGAGCATCCGGGCCAGGTGGGACAAGGTTATGGTTACGATCAAGATGACCTGGCGACCATATCGAGCAGATACGGGTCGTGCGTCTGGCTGCCCCAAAGGTTAGAGATTGCAATGCCAGCCTGTACCTAGGTAATCACCTCTCAATTGACACTATTAGCCACGGCAATGAAGACAACGGTCACCTCAACTTCATCCAATGACAACTAGGTCTCGACCAGGACATGTCTTGCATAGAATAAGATATCATAAAAGCACGTAACTAGGGCTTTCGCCCGCTCTATCTACCACCTAGTTGGTGGCCGACCACACCAAAACACCCACACAGGCCGCCAGCACACAACACACCACCACAAGACCACCCTTCTCGATGGCTTGCGCCAATCGAATGTCCACTGGGTGGACGCGAGAAACAGACCCGCCGGTCAACGCAGCCATTGCTGCCGATGACAAGACACCTCCCTTGCCCATATCATGAGCCAACACAAAACCACCCACCACGTATGTGGCCACGGAGACCACCAACAGGAACCGACCAGCCTCGCGCTGGATCTCAACGGCACCAGCAGCAACAACCCCAGCCTTCCTCTCAACGAGGCTCGCATGACTAAACTCTACCCTGTGGTGGACAAAACACCATGCCTTCTCCAGCCAATCGCCGTTCTCCAGCACTTGTAGGCGCTCGAATGGCACCCTGCCAAATCCCTCTAGCCTGATGATTGACAATTGGGCAGGCGTCAGAGGGAAGGACGGACAGTGGTCCATGTCGATAGGCACGTCTTGAGGTGTAAAACGAGCGTTGAGCTCGGCAGACAACATCGAGGCAGTTGGACTGATACTGGTAAACCGAGAGGAGATGGTACGATCGCTGGTGTGTGAGGAGTCACGGCCACTCTTCCTTGCACACAAGAGATCACCAGCTTGCCAGGAGTCGTCATCATTGATTCGTGTACCGGTAAGAGCAGCTTGATCATTGTTTTCGGTTCTGTGGAGGGGAAGACCATCGGATGAGTAGTTTGCGAGGCTGCTTCCCGTTGTTTTGACACCTGCATGGTTGTAGAGAGTATTCTCAACTTCGTCTTCAAGTGGTCCTTGTCGAAGGTCTCGACTGTCTCTGAGGAATCGAGAGATATCGCCATCGCTTGTGGTATAGCCACCATGACTGAGTCGCCAACGCAAGAGAACCTCGTTGTTTGAATCAGAGTGTGTTTGTGTTTTGTAGGTGTGGGATCCGCTTGGTGGTGTGTCTTCCATTGCAGAGGTAATCATGTCGATAAGTCCGCTGACTGTAGGTCTAGTCCGTCTGGATGTGAAATGTGTAGAAGAACCGTTGCCGTTCGAGGGCTCGTTTCCGAAGTGAGTTGCGCCAGTGTCTGTATCTGAGGCGAGACCAGGCATGTTTGGCGGTAAGTAGCTGGCAGTCGTTTCGGAAAGGGCTCCAGGAGATAAGGGAGTGAAGACAGAGGTTTCATCCAGGCCTTTTGGCAATAAGGAGCTTGATGGAAGAGTTCTGTCGTTGATGTGAGAGGACAAAGAGGTTGATGGATAATTTGAATTGCCTTTCAGGGTGCGTCGTTGTGTGAAATCTGGCGAGGAGGAGCGCATGACCAGTTGTGAACTTTGTCGACTGTGATCATGAGCGCTGGCAGAATTCAAGCGATAGATTGGTCGAGCCCTCCATAGATCATCCTGCGCGGTTGTCGAAAAGCTTTGCCTCTGGACCGTCTGAAGACATCCTTCTTTCATCAACTCATCCCGGCTTGAAGGTTGCGTCGGAGAGAGATGGTCTTGATGGTACGAACGACTGTCACGCCGCAGACCAGGTCGGTATGTTGTTTGTTTTGGCGCGTTTGTAAGCGGATCCCATGGCGTTTGGGGAGTTTTTCTGCTAATCGTACTCGAGTGAGATGTATCGCCAGTTTCTCTCTTAGTCAAACGAAAGCGGAGAGCAGAAGGGTTCAGGAATCCCGTCCGGCTGTTGTCTGGCAACGACTCCCACTCGCCTTCGTCCACCACTCCCTCGAAGTCTCCTAGCGAATCAAGAGTCGGAACTTGCCGTTGGTGGTGATATACTTCGGAGAGGGATTTCTCTCGCGCAAAAGAATCCTGCTCGGTGTGAGGTTCTATCCCACCGCGACTTATTGGCTTTGTATCGACCCTTGTCACAGCGAGGTTCCTAGAATCCCAAGCCGGAAGACCTGGTGTGACTGGGCCAAAATCACCGCGGCTAGAACAATAATGCGTAAATGGTGAGTCGTCCGGTGTGAGGTCGGCATACTGAGAGACGATGTCATCAACAGTACAGGAGCGACGCCCAGCCAAACCGAGTGCTGAAACATCATCAGAGCTTTCAAGAATGGCGCTGGACTCGTGATGAGTTTCAGCCGTGTGAATAACGCCCAACGCAGAGGGCACGCGCCGACAAGGTAAGTCACGCAATGGTATGGCATCATTTGCAAGTGACGATGCCTTGCCGAAATAGTCGTCTTCGTCTGAAGAGCTCGATGGACTCAGCGGAAAGCGGGTTTCGGCTCCACTCGACCGAGTCTGGCTCGCAACCCTGCGGCCCTGGATCTGAGCATATGCAGAACGCAAGTCCGGATACAGAGTTCGCGAAGTATGTGATCGAAAACTTGATAAGTTCTCCAAGCTATCCATCTTGTACCTCTGGAGCAGGTAGGAATCAGAATGATGTCTTGATTCAATCGAGAGTCTAAGGATGCTTGGTGACAGCGAACGGCATCGGCTGGACCGGCAAGACTTGTATGAGCGATCCGGACGTTCTTGGACGGTGGCATTGACTTCTTGTATGTCGAAATGGAGGCCAAAACTTGGAGACGCAGGAAAGTTGAAGAGGTCAGGCACATCAACATCAAGCTGATATCCCTACGGTGCCCGGGTTAGCTGTCTCATCCCTGACACCAGTGTAGATACTTACACACAAAGTCTGCCCAAGTGGTGTTGCAGGCTGTTGCTTGACTGCTTTGTGTAGGGGACCTGCAGAAACGCGTCGTCCTAACAAAGGAAGTGAATCTGTGCCGTGGTTGAGACGCGTTTTCGCAGGTGATACACTGTTAAAAGGTGGGAACTCTTGTCGGGCAACGCTATAAGCTAATGTATGTTAGCACTTGAAGAACGATATGAACACTTATCGACCGACCTTGTGAAAAGGAAGAGTCCCTTCGATGGAGCCTGATCCGGCGGGAAGCGGATGGGCTGGCCGGCCGGGAAGAGGCACGAATTGGAGTCTGAAGGTCGTGAGATGAATATCTTGAGCCTTCTGGGAGCTTGTTGTTGTCTGTGACGCTTGTGCCTTCGACTCCTGCGTTCGGTACGTATGGTGCAAGTTCGAGAAGAGGTGTTGTTGAGCAGATTGAATTCGTTGGTGAGAAGGCGGAGACATTTGGGTCCGGTCGTATTTTGTCGGCTGACAACAACGGCGACAAGACCGATGAGATCTGGCTGATATATACTTGTGGGTTATCCTGGTGCGCATTTCGACTCCATGGAGCAGTGTGAGAACGAAAGCGACCTGTGTTGCATGGTGTGCCGATGTCATTTGGTGGCTTGTGACCGTGACTGTGTATGGTTTTATTGTTTCTGTCGAAGAAACTCTCCTGCAAGCCAACATCTTGACGCCATCTCAGTTCCGCGAGCTTCCAAGACATGGTGATTACGCTGATTCTGTTACAGTGATCTCCTGGCTGATGGACAGAGACTTGATGCAGGTTCCAAGGTGAATCAGTGGAAAGGCGTGCTGCCGCACAAAGATGCGAGTAGCTTTGCAGAGCGTCCAAAAAGCGAGCAATGACCTCCAAACGTCCAACGGTGCATGTGAGTCAAAGAAGTCCAAAACTGCCACCAAGAAGCTGGAGGAGAGATTCAAAGAAAGAATTGAAAGAAACGAAAAGGGCAGGATTCAAGGATTGTTTTTCGAGACATGCCACATGAGATGGAAACAACAACCACGGCTTGAGAAATACAACTTGATGGCAGCGGCGACGGCCTGACGCAAGAAGCAGGCAACATCTTTCTCGCAGAGTCCGCAGGTGTAGAGGCATTGACAGCAAGACGCCTGCCGCAGTTGCGATCCTGCTCAAATTTCTGGCTACGGGCGATGCTTCATCACAACATCGCAACTGCAATCGAACTCCAGCAGCAAACTGAAATTGCTTGGTTGAGAACAAGGATATCCATCGTGCGTCTCCTGTTGTTTAGCCTTTGAAAGAGCACTTGAAGCCTGTGCAGCTGGGAGGAATGGTGATGGCGATGGGTCTGACCATCAAGTTCCAATATCAGCTTCTACAGGGATGCGACGAGGTTCATGCTCTTCCTGTGCCGGTCGTTTTCTTTTTTCAAACGAGAGCTGGTGATGTGAGCCAGCCATGACTGGGCGAGGCAGAAGTTGCTGGGAGTAACTTGAGTAACTCGGTAGTACTACTATGAAGGGATGAGAGTGATGAGTTGGATGAGGTTGGAAGCAAGAAGCAAGAAGCAAAAGGCGAGTGAGTTGACGGAGAAATGTTCAGCCATCAGCCGATGCTTTTTGTTCCCACTGGATGCCACTGGCTCGACTGGCTCGACTGGATACCTACTGCCCACCACATCCCCATCCACATCCACATATCAAGCTACACATCGACCGCAGTCACCGCACTCTTTCTTGGTGCTGCTGTGAGCTTCTAACCTCTCTCGGACGCCTTATGATGGGCCCACTTGCCGCACACAGAATCAGACGAGGTCGAACCGTTCTTCCGCGTATATGCGCGCGACGATTCTTCTGAGACTCTAGTCGTTACTTGGAATGCCCCATTCTTGACAGTACATCAACGTCTGAGCCCTACTTTACTGGTGGTCAGAAGGGTTCACAGTCTCTCATATCTGTGCGGCTATCATCATCCAGCCATTTGGCAACATCTCTCATAAGTTCCTGTCACTGGCCGTCAAAATGCGAGAAAAGGTTGCGGTCGTTGGGGCCGGTATTATCGGCCTTGCATCTGCCCTCCTACTCGCAGAGGAAGGTCTAAGTGTCTCCCTCATCGCCAGAGAGTTTCCGGGAGACGGTGGTATTGGATGGGCAAGCCCATATGCAGGTGCTACCCTGATTCCTCCGCCAGAGATGGGTCAGAAAGAAATGGCCAAGGAGTCGATCGCCTGGTATCAAAGGCTTGCGAAAGAAGATCCTAGCAGCGGTGTCCGCGTAAGTCTTGGTCTTGTGCTGACTTGGAAAGAGATGACTGATATCAAGTCGCTTTAGACCGTCAAAGCGACAGAATACTTCACCGACCGAGATAATGATGATTCGATATGGTACAAAGACATTATGCCAGATTACAAACTACTTCCGCAAGGTGTGCTGCCACCTGGCTGCAAAGTCGGATATTCGTTCCAGACCTGCCTGGCGAATCCAGAAGTGTTCCTCCCCTGGCTGAAGACGAAGCTAGAAGGCCTGGGGGTCAAATTCATTCGCACCGAGATCGGATCATTGATTGAAGCCGAAGAATTGACCGGTGCATCCATCGTTGTCAATGCTTCTGGACTTGGAGCGAAATCCCTCGCTAATGATGCAGCCGTGGCGGGCTACAGGGGGCAAACCATGTTCGTCAAGAGCGATTACGATGAAGTCAGGCTGATCAATGGCGCTGAATACACCTATGTCATTCCACGCATGTTCTCCGGCGGCGTTGTTCTCGGAGGTATTAGCCAGGAGAATAACTTTGATGACACTGTTGATACCAGTCTACGGCAGGATATCTTGCAGCGGGTGAACAGAATGACCGGCAATGCCTTTGCGCACATCAACTTGGAGACAGATGTGGTCAAAGACCTCGTGGGCGTGCGGCCTGGCCGCAAGGGCGGTATCAGAGTCGAGCTTGACGGCAGCACAGTCCATGCATACGGCTTCAAAGGGGCAGGCTACGTTTATTCATTCGGAGCGGCTGCGAAAGTGAAGCGTCTAGTTCTGGCAACCCTCCAGTCTCCTCGCACTGGACTCGCAAAGCTCTGATACTATCGTCCTTCCCCCGAGGCTTTCGTCATCATCATCATCAAGACTTATCTTCTACTCAGACTTGTTGTGTTGTGGCCAGTTCGAGCCCTTGTTCTACGGCTCAATGTGCCCGACGTGCTGGGTCAGGTCGTTGTGGAGCTTTGTGTATTGGCACGCATCTTCGAGCTGAAGACCAGAACAAGACACAGGAATGTTGTCTGTCAATCGAGGCGAGAAGTCTCCCAAGATAAGAATGCCTGATAAGCGTGCATTTTCGGTCCAGATTGAAGGCAATGTGGTCAGTCCACCGAGCCAGCTCTCGCAACGCTCATCTCCGTGTTCTGATAACCAGCCCACGCATGGACTGGCACGACTGGCAACTCACGGCGTCAACTGCCTTTTTCAAGAAAGGGCACTCCAGTCGCACGACGATCTAACTACTGTGTGTCAGCTAATCCACCAAAGGGCGCACGCTCGCTTACAGCCGCCAGCCTTATCAACCACGGAACTGAATTAGGCTCCGCAAGATGGAGACGTCAAGTTCTCACCGAGATCGCTTGGCCGATTCAAAGTGTCTCGGAGAGGTCAGTCATGTGGTGAGGATGGTATAGCCAAGTTTGGATTGCTCGAGCCGGATTTGCAACCCTCATTCAGGCTGTATCATTACTGCACATCCTGGTGGACGACAACCTACCCGCAACTCGTCAAGATGATCTCCCAACCAACAAAGGCAAATGTTCTGCTTGTCGGGAGCGGTGGTGTGGGCACGATGGGTGCATATGCCCTGGAGACTGGAGGCAAGGCCGAGGTCACAGCCGTGCTCAGATCCAACTATGAGGTGGTGACGAAGCAAGGCTTCTTCATCGATTCTATTGAGCACGGCAACGGCATCGAAGGCTGGAAGCCAACGACGCGTGAGTCCTGCACCATCAAAGGACCAGGGTGAGAACACCAAAGTTGATTAATCCACTCCAGTATGTAACAAAGTGCCAAATGTTGCGGAAGAAGGTCTCAAACCATTCGACTTTATCGTGGTTACCACGAAAAACGTCGCCGACGTCAAACCCACCGCTGACGAGGTCATTGAACCTGCAGTAACTCCAGGCCACAGTGTTATTGTCTTGGTGCAAAACGGGTTGAACATTGAAAAGCCTATCCTCGCCAAGTTTCCAAGCAACATCGTGTTATCAGGTGTTTCATTGATCGGAGCAACCGAAACCGCCCACGGCAAGATTCGACATGACGACAACGACTCGGTCAAGATTGGACCGTACAAATCCCCCAACGTGTCTCAAGAAGACTCTGAAGCAGCTGCCAAGAAATTCGTCGAAATCTATAATGCCTGTGGGAAAGTCGATGCCCAATTCGACGCCAACGTGCCGTACACTCGGTGGCGGAAGCTGATCTACAATTCCTCGTTCAACTCGGTGGCTACGATACTGCGAATGGACACCACTCGGATGAGGATCTCGGAGCACGTCATCGACAACTTGATCCGGCCTGCTATGTTGGAGATCAAGGCCACTGCCAAAGCTGCGGGTATTGAGTTACCCGAGGACATTGCAGAGGTTATGATCCGAGTCGACCCGAAGGACACTTTCTTCAAGCCCAGTATGTGCCAGGATATTGAAAAGGTATGTCAAGGACCTCGCCCTCACACTGGGGTTTTAAAAGGTTGAGGCTGCAACCCGAGACTAAAGTCATGCAGGGGAATTATATCGAGTTCGAGAATATCGTGGGAGAGCCCATGCGGGAAGCAGAGAGGCTTGGAGTTTCTACGCCCGTGCTGAAGACCATGTATGGCATTCTCAAGGGATTGCAATGGAAGACGATGGAGGCCAAGGGATTGGTGGTGCCGAAATGGCATGAGGAAAGCTTGTATGGCTAAGTCAGGACTGCCAGAACTACCATTCCAATCGGCCAGATCAAATCGGAAGAATAAAATCCTGAACTTGTCTAAATCACGCTTGCTTGCAATGGCATCAACTCCCTCCAATTCCACTTGGACTCTATGTTCTAATGTTTCCGACACCTTGAACGACCTATTATAACTTGGACAGAATGCCGTTCGTCTCTAAGATGGACAGGTGACCACGGTTGATCTCAGATACGCTCTTGCACCTGTTTAGAAGAGTCAGTCGTCACGGTCGCTAAGGTCATGAGATGGACCACTGACCCCGCAAGTCCCATTGCCAATTTGAACTCGTCGTAAAGTAAGTTGATGGCCAATTCCACGCCCTTGGAGCCATTGTACTGCGGCGTACGGGTCAGCAAGACATTGCAAAGGCTCCTCACCCTGTTGGAAAGTGTGGGATGACAACTCACGGCCAGTCCCCAGATCGGTATCCTCCCGGCGAAGCAGAAATCCGCGCCCAATGCCAGGGCCTTGAAGATGTCTGTGCCTCGTCGAATGCCTCCATCAATGGCGATGGGGATCTTCCCCTTAGCGACGGGAGCACACTCGCGCAGGGCATCGAGGGTGGCGGGGACACTGTCGAGTTGTCTTCCACCGTGGTTCGAGATGACCACCCCATCGAGGCCGTAGGAGATAGCGGTCGCAACATCCTCGGCAGTGTAGACTGGTTGTGGTTACAGTAAGTTGTGGGTTCAGCGAAAAAGCGGTGACGGGTAACCGGTAGAAGAAGAAAAAAACCACCGGCAGGCAAAAAAGGAGAAGGGATCTCGATGATACCAGATCTGTGAGATCAGTGAGTGTGTGGTGGGAAAAACTTACGGCCCTTGATCCAGATTTGGAGGCTGGTGTTGCTCTTGATGAACGAGATCGCTTCGTCCCAGTTCACGCCATTCTCTTTCAAGTCCATGTAAGTACGGTAATCGTTGCGATGTACGGATACTGGACCGTGGACACGGGATTGGGATTGGGATTGGGATTGGGATTGGGATTGTTTCGTCGAGGAGGAGGAGGAGGAGGAGGAGGAGGAGGAAGGGGGCTGATGGGGCTGCTCACCGTATGCGAGCTCATTGTCCCCTCCTTCCAGGTTGCTGGCGTCCATGTCGGGGGCGATGTTCGGGTATGTCATTCCCTTGGGCATGCCGAAGCCGTTGCGGAACTCGTTCAGCCGACGGCCCAGCAAGGGGGCGTCGACCGTTAGTAAGATGGCTTTGAAGCCGGCTTCTACACGGATTAGAGGGTCGGATTAGCGAATGGAAACCCCTTGGAAGATGTCCCGGATAGGCTGCTAGCAATCTTCCGTGTGAGACCGGGATGAGATCAGTCATGACTTACTTTCCGCCCGCTTTAACAGTTGCAAAGTCAGCTTCTTCTCTTTCAACAGGCTGACTTGCATGGCGTAGGGATTCGCCTTTCCTTCGCCCTGCTTGATGACATCCTCGAGCGAATCGGTAGAGTATGCGGAAAGGCCCATGGCAACGTTCAAGGCCGCGCAGGCTCTCGATGTGCCGACTTCTCCGTCTGGATGGGCTAGTCGATGCATTGCAGCCGGCGAGAAGCCAAAGGGGAACAGGACTTTGCTTCCCCAGATAGTGGTGGATGTGTCGATGTGGGAGATGTTTCTCAGGATCCGAGGTCGGAGGCGGTAGCGGTCAAAAGCAGCTTCATTGTCGTGAAGGCTATGGATTCCTCCGTATTAGCAGACCTTGTGATTGTGTATATCGAGATTGGGTCTGGCAAGACTGACGTTATCATGTCCATGGCTCCCTCATTGAAGTATTCTGCTCTCGTTCAGCCTTGAGATTTCTTGTGAGCTACCGTTGTCAAGCCGGGTACCTACCCCTGTACATCTTTGGCATCTTCTTGGACGCTTTTTCCTTCAGGTCCTTGATGCAAAAGACCTCAGAGTCCAGTGTTCTCCCTCGGTTTGCCATGTTGGTAGTCGGTAGTCGGTAGTCGCGGTCTTCCTGAACGGTAACCGAAATAAAGAGTCAAATAATTCACCACTTGTCCCCAAGCAGAGTCAAATCGACATATAAATGACTCTCAGGCTGCTGAAGCCTCCATAAGGTCACCGTGATATAAGATCCCATTCACGCCCTTTGCCTGACCAACAGAACCCTATCAGAAGGCTACTGGATATCAGCGCCATTGGCCGACTAGCGCACCGAGTCGTCTATGCAAGCACCCGCGGGCTCTCCGCTTCAAGGGACAAGTCCGTGGGCATTCTGATAGGGGGAACGGCCTCGACAGGACCTCGCGCCCTTCGAGAATTTGTGACACCTGTGAGCTGGCAGCTTGCTTGTCGACGGTTATTCCGGGTACGCTTAACACCCGATGGCCAGGTGTCTGACCTGCCTGTAGCTCGGTCGATTAACCACCTATTCACCAAAATACGGAGACCAACTGCTGATCTCTAACCCCGGCCGCTGCAGAGTCCTGGCCAGATCTCACTGGCAACAATATTAAATACATTGCGTCTCCACGTGACATTGACCGAAAGATAGTAGGAGTGACCGCCTGACCAGAACAATGCTTCGGCATAGAAGAGCCTGAGGCTCCTGTTTAATGTCGTCAGCGGAGTTGTCCTGATGTTTGATGAGAAAGCGAATCCGGGGAAGACTTGCAGCTTATCGAGGACAAAGTCGCCTTGGACGAGGAAGGCAGCAGCGAAGCCAATGGAAATGCTCCTCCCCGGCAATGGTGTGCTAGCGAGGCTGGACCTTGAAGCCTGCATCATCCTCTGACGAGTAGCCCACGTACTCCCACGGCGGTAGAAACCCCACTGCTGTTCCCTTGCAATTGACTCTCTTATCTCTCGAGTTGTACCTCGATGCTTTACCCGTCCAGAGCCGAGGATCTCAGTTGGGGCCAGTCAGTTACCGTTATGGACTGTCAGTGCTCGTTCGGACCGTTGCCGATCGTACGGCACTGGAACGCCTGCAAGCCTACTGCGTAGCCCCCATGGCTAGCATGTGCGTTCGATAAGCCTGCCCCACCGTTGACCCACGAGAAACGGCAACAAGCAATAACTTCCCCAACCTCATCAGAACCGATTCTGGACCTCGATTCATGCATGGATAGAAAGCTTTGCCAGTCAGGGAACCATCGCCATCAGTTTCCTACCATATTTCAACACTGATCGCTCCTCCATGACATCGCCAGCGGGGCCTGTGTCTTGCTACAGGAAACGCACCAAGACATTCACAGGCTGCTGGACATGCAGAGGTCGCAAGCTGAAATGCTCTGAAGAGAGACCTACATGTCGACAATGTGCAAACAAGGGTCTCGAATGCGGTGGATACGGTGCCAGGCTTCAATGGTTGGCTCCTGAGACAGGCGTGCCTGATCCCAATGCCAGTCCGGCTCTGGTCCGAGCTACCGGGTTTTCGAGGCGTCAGATACTGGCAGGCAAGAGCCACTCGTCTCGTGTGCGTTTCCAGAGTGCTCATGTTTGAAATACAGCGCCCACAACATTCGTCCTCGGAAGTAGGGAGATCGATCGGATCTTGTTCGATATTGATGCTGACCAGCCGTGTGCGGACGACGAGGCTGAGACCACGATAGTCCGAGGTCCTTTTGCCGTCTTCGCAGCATGTTCGTCATACGCCGCTTTCCCAAAGTCACCAGCGACGGTTGCACCATGCCGCAGTATTGAACAAGACTTGAGCATTGAGAAAGCTGAGCATATCGACCCTTCGCTACTAGACGATCAATCTTTCCCTCCTTTTCAGTCACATAACCTATCCCAGGATTGGCTTTTAGGCCACGGTAATCAAAATACAACACTTCAGAATATTACAGACTCGCCTTATGATGCTCGGACGGCCTCTCAGAGCCCTGCCTCGCAACTAAAATTTCAATTTCAGTGCAAGAGCCCGTATTCGATAAGTAGCTCGCTCCAGCAAACCTTGAATTGGTCACCGACCAAAGACACGGCGTTTCACGAGGACAGTGAGACCGAGACAACGGCGTCACTGTTGTTGTCGAAACCGCGCTCGACTTTCTTGTCTCACGAAGACTGCTTTCTTTTACATCACTATATCCACAAGGTGGTGAGGATATTCTGCGTTGTCGACAACCCCAAGAGCCCTTGGAGATCTTTGCACCTGCCTCGGGCGCTGCAGAGCTGCGGTGAGCTGGGCGCTCTTGGGGCCACATCCAACACACGCAATTGCCTGCTGCATGCCATACTGTCAATAAGCGCCTACAGTTTGGCCAACAATTTGAGACTCGAGGGACACACGGCCGACGTTGACAAATGGCAGAGGAAGGCACTGCAACTTCGATATAAGGCTATTGGCCTGCTGCGGGACTCAGTGGAATACGACCTCCATGCCAAAACAAGGCCAAAGTACAAAGAGCTCCTGGCAACTATGCTGTCTATGATAACAATTGACGTAGGTGAAGGCCTCTTGACTTGGTCTACTGAGGGTGTGAGGCTAACAGCGCTTGCAGGTTGCTTCCGGTGATACAGGCACATGCGGCGTACATCTGAAAGGCTGCGAACAGCTCATTCGTAGCGCAAGGAAGAACAAGAAGAAATACTCGGCCAAAGCTCGAGCACTCCATCGCATTTTCTTCTACCTCAGAACGATCCACGCGAGCACGACACTCGACAAAGATACTCCATGCCAGAGTCCTTCCCAAGAGTACATCGGTTCCGAACAAGCCGTGGTAGAACAAGATGACTTCTTGAGAGATCTGGCAATTGATGATGACTCTTGGCTTGATATGCGAGAGAGTGATCCCAAGGACATGACTTCATGTGATCACATCTATGGTGTGCCTCAAAGTCTTTTGGTCCTCATGAGGAAAGCCGTTCGTGTCGTCCAGCTTGTGTTGCGATTCCGCCGGAGCAACCCTGGGTTGCTCTATTCGACCAGCCTTGCCAACAAGTGCGACGAGGTTGATGAAGAAATTCTGGATTGGCCCATTGACCAGGAGCTTTCTCATTGTCCGACCATGACCCGCGGAGCTGAAACTGCAAAAATCGTCGAACATCAAACCCGTGCTTTTCACGATGCTCTCGTACTCTACTTCTCTCAGCACGTACGATTGATGCATCATCGGCATCTGAAGCCGTACGTTGAGAGAGTTGTGTACCACCTGGAGGAAATTGAAAGAATCAAGGACGGTTCCAACGTTTTTGCTGGAGCACTGTTCTGGCCAGCCTTCATCGCTGCATCGGAGGCTTTCGACCCGACCTTGCAAGCACGGTTCATGGCCTGGTTCGAGAGAGCGAAGATCTATGGCTTGCATTCGCTTTGGGGAGGTAATGCCCTTGCGCTTGAGGTCTGGAACAAGGACGGTACGAACAAGGCTCGAGTTACGAGTCAGTGGCGAGCGATCGCCGAGGAGAGACAAGTCGAGCTTATGCTCACCTGAGCTGTCTGGAGGACTCTTAAATCTTACATGTTTGACACGTTCCAAGTACGGCCAACGTTCAAGCAACCCACATGGGACTGGCATTGTCTTTCGGTGTTTCTTGTGCCGGATGCAGGTATCCCCCATCCACCGATTTGATCGGCCTTTGCACTCGAAGCGCAACAATCCAGGTTAGTACGAATAGGCTATTGATCAGCTTGGGAGCCACCTATTCGGTCCGACACCATGGCTGCATGCCACCTCAACCAACCACCTCTCAAGCATTACTATCCTGGCACTGATCGAGTCTGTTATCTAGACACCATAGGTCAATTCGGATAACTCCGCAGTCAGGGTTTCAGCCTTGCATCCATGGGGTCTAGTTACTAGTTAGTCCCCTGCCAGTCCAGCGAAGGCCCTTGCTGGCCGTTATCTCTACGAACCCGTCGACTCGCCCTTGAAGATGGCAGCTCACAGCGGACCAGTCGTATCCAACGGAGCCACCCTCACTCCTGGAGAGCACCAGTATTGTTGTGGGGTCTCGAGCGTTCCTTGCCTTATCGCACATGTCGTCGCCTGCGAAGGACGGTCTTGGTATAGGTGCGCTTGCGCGATCCCGAGGCCATCGGTCGCCACGCTCACAAGAGCCGGTAAAGCATGATCTTGCACTACCTTGAGCTTGATAGTGGTTTTCAAGGTCGAGGCACATTCAGCGGTTTTTAAAACCTGATAATCGTCCTATCTCACAATCCAGGGACATTGTCTTACTCCTTCTCCATACCTCTTGACGACCTCTTTCGCTATTCCAACAATGGACGACAAGACCGTCTTCAAGTCGTCGACTGCCTTCGACAAGGAGGCTTCGAGCGACGATGTCGGTGCCGGACAGGTCCTCGACTACTCCGGAGAGCCGACCAGCACGCATCGCGGCGAGCTCCATCGTACCTTCAAAGCCAGACACATCCAGATGATCACGCTCGGCGGCTGCATCGGCAGTGGATTGTTTATCAGTACCGGCAAGGCACTCCACAACGGCGGCGCTGCAGCAATGTTGATCGGATATACATTGATTTGCAGCATGGCTCTCGCCACGATGAACCTCATATCCGAGTCAACCTGCATCTGGCCTACCTCTGGTGGTTTCATTGAGCATGCCAACCGATTCGTTGATCCTGCCATGGCCTTCGCGTGCGGCTTCACTGAGTGGCTTGCCTGGGTCACCGTCGTTGCCGCAGAGGGAGCCATAGTTCGAGTCATCCTCACGTACGTGTGATGATCCGAGTTCTTGCCCTTGCCATCGCTAACATGTTGCTAAACAGATACTGGACTGAGGCTATCCCGACGGCTGCCGCCATGACGGTCTATCTTGTCCTTGTCTTCGGCATCCACGCCTTGCCCAATCGGTGGTTCGCCGAGTTCGAGTTTGGCACAGCCGCTTTGAAAGTGATGTGCATGATCATCATTTTGATTACCTGTATCGCCTTGCTCGCAGGCGCTGGCCACGACACCACTCCCCACGGCTACAACTACAACACAGCCCCTGCGTTCCCCAACGGTATCAAGGGAGTGTGCACCACATTCCTGCTCGCCGCGTGGGCAACTGGAGGTCAAGAAATCATGTCCTTGTCTGCAGCGGAGGCCTCGCGACCTCGCTACGATATGCCCCGGGCCTGCAAGAATCTCTTTTTCCGGATTCTGATCTTCTACGAGCTCTCGATCATCTTCCTCACGATTCTGGTGCCATATAATTCCGAGAAACTCCTTGGCACAGGCACCGTGGCAAGCTCGCCTTTCGTAATTGCCATGGTCAACGCCGGCATCAAGGGTCTTCCCGACCTGATGAACGCAGTCATCCTCCTCGGTCTGGCGGCCATCGGCGCCGAGTCGATGTACGTCTCGTCCCGCGCCATGGTCGCCATGGCCCAGATGGGCATGTTCCCACGGTTCCTGGGCAACATTGACAAGAAAGGCCGCCCGCGTTGGGCCTTGCTCGTGACAGCCGCCTTCTCCACGGTCTTCACATACATCAACTGCTCCAGCACGGGCGGGATCATATTCACATGGTTCTCTTCTGTTTCGGCAACCGTGTACTTCATGTCGTGGATGAGCATTAGCATCAGCAACATCCAAATGCACAGGGCCATCAAGGCTCAAAATGATCCGGTCTGGACCTTGCCCTACGCATGGAGACTCAGAGGATTTCCTGTTAGTGCGATCTACTTGTTCGTCACGTCGTTCCTCGTCCTCTTTGGCACGGCGTATGTCTCGCTGTTCCCGATCGGAGGCGCGCCGCCCAACGCCGAGACCTTCTTCGAAACGTTCCTGGGCGTGCCGATCTGGATCGCGTGCTATCTTGGGTACAAGCTCGTTTACCGGACCAAGTTCGTCAAGCCGGCCGAGGCGGATCTGAAGACCGGACGACGGCCACTGACGGAGGAGGACGTTGCGTTCTTCGATAGGTATTTTGCTCAGCCCATGTGGAAGAGAGTTTTGTCTTATGTCAGATTCTGAGCGATACTGGTACTGGTACTGGTAATGCTGGTGCTAGCAGTAGTAGTATTAGTAGGTTCCAAGGGCGGACAACGATGTACATTTGGGGGATTATCTGGCTGTTCTTTTCACTCTTTTATGGCAGTGGTGGGAGGTGTGGTGGCTATGTCTATGTCTATACGGAGTACTTTGAGAACAAATACTACGTACCAGTACTACGTTGTACGTGTTTATAAGCGTGTTCATACTACGTGGAGGATATCCACCATATGAATTATGAAAGCCACTTGGGAGGTGTTGATGACTGCCACTTGTTTTTCTTCTCTTGTTGCCGACGTGGAAAAGGGAAAATACTGGCTTCAGGTTGGTTCTAAGCTTCATCGAGGACCTGCTTAGGAACACTAGTAGATGTTGCATCATTGGCATGACATAGACATATACTGTTATTGAGAGATTCTTATCATCAATGTTGCCTCATCGGCAGACATATACCATTACTGAGAGCCTACTCAGTGTAGATGTCTTATCGTTGGTATGTCATGACATGAGGATTTCCTGGGGGAGCTCTGGGAGAAATTCCTAGCAAGACGCGTCGCTATGTAATCCAAGCCGTGCGGATTTTTTTTGGGGCAGACATAACCATCGTTGTTAAGAAATCCGCCAGCACGGCCTGTCGCTATTCAGAATCCACGCCGACAAACACCGCTCGCTCGTTCAAGAACTCGTCCACGGCATCCACAAATGTCTGCAATTCCTCCCTCGACGTGATGGTCATGAGACTGATCATGAGCCGTCTGGCCAGGAAGAACCCCTTGCGGAGCATGTCGAAAAAGAACAACTCTTTCAAAACCTCATCTTCCGCTGAATGTCCTTGCTTACTAGTATTGCCATATTTATGCCCGTCTTTGTTCTCGTCCTCGTCCTTGTCCTTGTCCTTAGGACCACTGGTAGCAGTGGTGAAATGGACGGCCATCAAACTCCCCGTGCCCGTGACGTACATTCGAGCCCTGTGCCGGGCGGCGAGCTTGTTTAACTCGTCACGCAGCCAGACACCCTTGTCAAATAAGTCAGTCGCCTCGTCTTCCGTCGTCCAGAGCTGCTCGAGCACGGCCGTCGCGGTCGCCATGGTCGTGACGTTGTTGTTGAACGTGCCGCTGTGGTACACGCCGCCGCCGCAACCGCCGCGGGGACTGTTATAGCCCGGTTCCAGCATATTCATGATGTCGGCTTTGCCGCCGAAGGCACCGAAGTTCTGCCCGCCTCCGGCGAAGTACTTGCCCAGACTGGTCATGTCGGGATAGACGGCCAGGAGGTGCTGGTAGCCGTGGATGGACATGCGGCTGGTCATGACTTCGTCGAAGAACAGGACTGCGCCGGCGGTGGTCGCAAGGGAGCGGCAGGCCTTGACGAAGTCGGGGTTGGCCGGCGTGCAGCCCGAGGAGCCTTGCATGAGTTCGAGGAAGATGCAGGCTAGGTCTGGGGAGTGCTGTGCCACGGCGGCTTCCAGGGCCGGGATGTCGTTGTAGGGCACGACGATCCAGTCGTGCGGCGCATTCATGGTCTTTTGTCCGTTGGATTTCATGTTCATCGAGCTTTGGCTGGAGAATGCCGCGAGGCCGCCGTGGTAGCCGCCCCTGGAAACAGGCAGACACGTGCGAGGTTAGTAGCAGTGGAGAGGGGGTCCATACCAGGGGAGATGCGAGAGGAGGCAGGCAGGGGCACAAGAAGGGGGCGTTGAGTGGATTGTGGGGTAGGGAACATACTCAAAGACGATGATCTTGCTTCGTCCAGTGTACGCCTTGACGAGCGCGAGGGCCGTCATATTCGTCTCGGTGCCTGAGTTGGAGAACCGCACTTTATCCATTGTCTTGAACCGTTCGCAGAAGAGTCGGGCGAGTCGGCCTTCGTACTGGTTGACGGCTCCTAGGGCGAAGCCCGTGTCGACGGCGTCGTGGATGGCTTTCTTGATGGTCGGATGAGAGTGGCCGAACATGCAGGCGCTGTACTCGGCGCATAGGTCGAGATACTTGTGCCCGTCGACGTCAGTGAGATATGAGCCGTCGCCGCGGGCCTGGACGACGGGAAACGGTCTCATGTGGATCACATTGCGAGTTGTGCCTAGGAACGGTATGGTCAGCGGCGGAAGAAAGAAAAGTCGAAATAACAGAGGAGGGAAGAGAAAGGGTTATGAGCGTACCTCCAGGCAATGAAGCCAAGGACTCATCGTTGATGGTCTTGCTCTTGGGATGCGAGGCCGTGAAGTGCTTGACCGCCTCGTCGAGGACGGTGGACAAGTTTGGCAGTGCAATTGGCATCGTTACCCTCGACTCTCGATTGCGTGAGTGTTGGTTCTGGAGATGGCCTCACATGTCCAATGCGCGCAATACTAGTACCCTTGATTCTGCATGAATACTATATCCCGTCTTCCAGCGCCGCTCTCCATCAAATTGTTGTGGACTGCTGGAGCCAATCAGATTTCCACCCTGCTTATCGCGGTCTCTGTTGCCTCTTTGGTATTGTGGTATGCCCTCGGCCGCCATCACCTGCCATATGACTTTTGTACTTGTTGGGGACAGACTGATGCTTCAACAAGGTTTGCACGAGATTGAATACCACTTGATATAGTACCTTTGCCTCAGATTGAGACGTGGATGGCACCATGACTCTGTTTAGTGCCTCTTTCTCACAAAAAGTCGGGGATGTCAGATGCGTGCAGTATGGATACAGGGTATATATGCTGCATGAATGGAGAACCAGCTCTACTCGACCTTCTTAGCCAAGCGTGAGCGGGAGGATGAAGGAGATGGTAAGCTTGGATATTAAATGTGACAACACCCTTCAACGGAGTGGGATACTCGTACGGCCAGCAGGGCGCATTCCACCAGTCAGGAGTGCTGCATCACGGAGCCTCGTGAGGTGACGAGGCTGTCGCTCTTTTGCCGATCCTCAGGCCCTAGCTGAGACAAGGATGACCTAACACAGACAAACAATAATCTCAGGGAGTGGTACTCGTATGGGTACTCGTATGGGTATATCTACGTCATGGCGATGAGAAGAACACTGTGTACCACAGTAAGGCCATCCTCGCTATTCCTGCGCCCATCTTGGTCGTGGCGGACCGACGACCACTTTTTGTTCCTGGTAGATGTCATTATTCTGGAGACCATGACATCAATGATCAACACACAAATCTTACCACCGTATTTATTGACTGGAGCGTGTTGGAGTCAACATCCATGTCTCTTCTTCTGCCGCGGTACTATCGCTATCTTACTCGTTCGATATCCGTCAGACTTTCAAGGCCATTCGAACACTAGCAGTACCGTCGAGATGTCAACGAAAACTCCTGGAGGTACCGGACCTAGTGAGAAATTCATGAAGAAGGATGCCGCCGGTAAGTCCCCACTGCGTCCTGCATCAGTTCTGGAGCAATGCCGCTCCCTGATTACATTGATCTGACGCGTGTATATACAATACAGCCAAAGGCCTTGGTGCGGACAATGCCCCAGCCCACAAGGAAGGCCATGTTCCCGGCGAGGCACCGGTAGCGAGCGACTCGTACACCGCAAGTCAACCTGGTACGAAAGTGGGCGAGAAGGGCAACGTCGGACAAATTGTGGGCGAGAAACCCAGCGACACGATCAATCAAGGAAACATGCGTTAATTTAGAGCCGATATGCACTCGGTTGTCCCGTCGAGGGCATGCCTGGGGGCGCGAGGAAGTAGGCATGAGCAAGCTAGGAAGTCCCCTGCTGAGAGAGGTTGCCTCGTATCGAGTCATTGTCGGTCACAACGAGACTGAGGAATGCCCGGAAGCGACACTACTCGGATCGCCCGTGTGGTCGAGTTTCGTCAACCTTGGTACAAGACTGATGGGCGCCGCGGTTCTCACTGGGTGACAATCTGCAGGGACGGAGGCAGGCAACTTCATTTTTGGCCTCACCAATAGCCAGATAGCTCGAAGAGTCTAGACGAATAGATCAGGCTGCTGCCCGTCCCGTGTACCAAATTTTAGATCTTCCTAGTCCTGGAAAGTGTTGCCTGCGAAATCTCGATGGTCAAAGGCTGATGTGGTGTCTGTTCTCATCCCCGTAGGTCACCCTTGAAGCTAAGCATATTTTCGAATAAGAAGCGGTTGCAGAATCCAGCCTGAGGTGGAAACAATTCTGCCAAAGGCTTCAGCTCGGCTGTGGTATCTGCGTAGCCTGGCCCATCGTGTTCAGTACTAAGCGATGCTAGTATGTCGGATGTCTTGATGCTCTCTGGTGGCCAGGCGAGACTCGATGTAAGGCGCTCCCTTTCTGTAAGCAGAGCGGTCAAGAGTCTAGCCCCTCGGACCGCAACAACACTTGTGTCGAACTTGCGGAGCAACTCGATGCACTCAGTGACAAGGTCTTTGTGCGTTTTGAACTCGGGGTCGGACGCCGAACGATGGAAGATATCCAGGCAAAGAATGATCGCAGCAGCGACGCAGAACGCTTTGTCAACCCAAATGATCGGCCCGTCGAGGTCTTTCGTCTGCTTCGCCTCGTTCAGTATTGTCTTTGCCGCAGCTAGGCATGTCATGCGTGTGATCGAATACGCCGGGTTGACGAAGCTCGCTCTGATGTACGTGCGATGTATCATGATGATTTTGTGGGCAAAGCAAATGGTCAGGCTTCTCCTTGCCGCCGGGACCCATTCAGGCCACGCGGGGTCGATCGGCTCAACGACGTGGAAGAAACGAGGCATCCCTTTCGTAGCCAAAGTTCGCATCCTGGAATCGTACTCCAAGACGTACTCATACTTGGTAAATTGCGTAGTTGCGTGTAGCATAGCCTCGTGATGGTCCACCATCAGCTTGGCGATCTCAAACAGATAGTTCCCGTAACTGATATAAGTGGGAAATGTTGTCGGTATTGGATCCATGTTTAGGTGGTTCCGGCTCGAAGGCTTAGTCGTGGTGAAATGTAACGGGTGGATATTGTGGCTCTCGTTAAATGGGAGAGACATCCAATCTTGGACGCAGAGTTGCGACCACAGTCTTCGGCCGATCTCCCGCTTGATCAATTTGTGTCGTTGCTCTTCAGTAGATGAACTGGTGATCTTTTCAGATGCTGGGTCATGATCAAGTCTATCCAACCCCAAGCTTTGTGCAATCTTTAAAGCACCACCAAGAAGTACCGAGAGTTCGCTGGATTGACCCAGGAAATGAGCAGACATGGTCAACGTTGCAATCGCATGGACAGAGTAGATACTGTGATTAGAGGTGTATTCGGCTTGGTTCAGACACGAAATGGTCGCCTTATACCATTGCATCGACAATTTCGAGGCTTCAGCCTTGTGGAAACCCCACTGAATCTGTCTTCGTTCCGGTGCACATGTCAAGCTGCCTGCCATGATAGAAAAGAGGAGTGCAAGCCATTGGAGGTCCAAGTTGGTGATGGCTAAGATCTCCGACTGGTCTTGATCAGCGAGAACGCTCTGCAATTCCCATCTGAAGAGCGGGCCGAAATAGCAGCCATGATACCACAGAAGAGAAAGCTCATGATAGTTGACTAGATCCCAGATGTGGTCAACGCTGGGCACCAACATCTGCAGGAATGCTGTCTGCGCATCCGCCGTGGAGTTGAATCCAATACCTGTCGAGGCTAACCAGGAGCTGCTGACCTTCTGGGCATTTGAAGTGGGCTTTCGTAACTGTGGAGGGAAGAATGGCTTGAATGCATATTGTAATCTCGGTTCGTTCGCCCATCTTGCCTCCCGAGGTAGGCAGTCGCTCAATCCTCCAAGCAATGCTGGTCTTGCAGTCTGTTCGAGAGCTTGCTGCGCATTATTATCAGAAGCCGGATCCGATTCCGAGACTCGACTGGCTGTCGAGCGTGTCCGTTTGTACACCCGATGAACAGATGGATCGTACTTGGTTGGCCAATTACGCGTGCACTTTTCTGGAATGCCTCTCTTGACGCATCTACCACAAGGAGCCTGTCTATCACATTTCTGCCGACGCATGGAACATTCCGTGCAAGTCTCTCGCGGTCGTTCGACGGCCATAATATATATATATATATATATATATATATATATATATATATATATATATATATATATATATATATATATTGTAACGTGCCGGTTCATCTTCACGAAGTCGTGAACTGAGGTGTCGGGCTGGAGACTGAAAGTGGGAGAAAGAATTCGTACTCCGTACACCTATCAGGCCGGTACGATAAGGCGATTTGACAGGCCACCCGAGAACTTCGCGAGCCGTAAGCGCTGGCACCTGCTGGAGTGCTGGCCGTAATCCTGTGACCCCCGGATCTCGGAGACGTCCGCATGCGTGAGATAACGAAGACCGATCAAGAAGCCCATGAATGTGCTTTTATATTGCTGACCTTCACAGATCAGCCTCCGGATTGGAGTGCTAGATCGCACCTAACATTGGGGTCATCAATCTCCAGTATCATACGTACTGTCAACCGTCAACCGTCAGTTGTTGCCCCCTCCTACACAGGGATACTGAACTCAAGATGGCCATCTCCTACGAGACCCCGGCCTTCACCGTCCCCGTCGTGGATATCTCCCCATACCTTAGCAATCCACAGTCTGTCGTAGCCGAACAAGTGGTTGATCAGATTCGAGCTGCTTGTGTGACTAGCGGGTTTTTCCAAATCACAGGTCATGGCATCTCAAAAGCTTTGCAAGACCAGATATTTTCCGCCGCAAAGGCATTATTTGCTCTTCCAGAGGACGTCAAGCGCAAGCTGGCCGGCAAGCCAGGCAGAGGGTATGAGATCATTGGTTCGCAGATACTTGAGGCGGGCAAAAAGCCAGACCTCAAAGAGGTGAGCTCTCCCATCGTTCGTGGACAAGACTTTGCCGAGCTAAGAGAGTCCAGGGATTCATGATCGGTCGAGAGATTCCTGACAACAAACCACCCTTCCGACCATTTCAAGATCCCAACATATGGCCTGATTCGACTCAGATACCGGAGCCGCAGTTCAAGCAACCATTGCTGGAATATCATCAAGCCCTATCAGACTTGTCCGTCCAGCTGATGCACATTTTGGCCCGAGGCTTGAAGGGATTCGACACCAGTGTCTTCGACGAGTATTGCAAAGACCCGATTGCCAACGTCAGACTCTTGCACTATCCCCCGCATCCGCAAACAGACGACAAGGAACTGGTTGGTGCAGGTGCACACACGGATTTCGGGGCAATCACACTTCTGCTGCAGGACGGCCACTCGGGGTTGCAAGTACTTAATCAGCACACAAGACAGTTCGTTGACGTGCCACCCCGAGAGCATGCTTATGTGGTCAATGTTGGTGATATGCTGGAGACTTGGACCAGCGGACAGTATAAGTCCAACATACATCGAGTTGTACGTTTTCCTGACCCAGAAAGTTGCAAAACATATCTCTGACAACATCCAGATCAACACGAGCGGCACGGATCGGTACAGCATACCCTTCTTCTATGACGGGGCGTCAGACTGCGTAATCAAACCGCTGGACGGGTCCAAAGGGAAGGCATTCACAGTGGAAGAGCATATGCTTTCGAGGTATAAAGCCACTTATGGTTGACGAACTTGATTATCTGACTCTATTTCTCCGGTCGCGGGCTCTCCATTGCTTTGGGCTTGGTGTTGTCGTAGTTGCTTCTTGGTCCGTGGGAATGTCGTCTGGAGAACCTATGGTACTTTTTGAATGTTTCACCCGTGAGACGATCCATCTGGTCTTGTGTCGCCACTCCCCTTCTTTCTGGCCGTGCCAGTCATTCGACTCTGGTCCACTCCCTGAACCAGATAGCGATTTGTGGCGATTCTCGGGATACTCATCAAAATCTTCTGCCTCCTCTCCGTGTCCGTCCGGTCTCCGCTTCTTCTTCAGAATATGGGCCAGCACCTGTCGTCAGCCTCTGCTGAATTGAATCGTCGAGTGGAAGCGCGATCAGGGGAGGATCGACCTTACCGGCGACGGCGATAGTGCAACCTGCACTATCGCCACCCAAGTATAGTGATGTATCTGACAATCGTAGGACGCAAGACCGTCATCGTCCTCGTCCTCGACTTCGAATCTCACGGCTCCCAATCACAATCCTCTAACATCGCCTGTCCTACCATCCACGTCTGCGTGCAAACCAGGAACTTCCCATAGCCACCTCCTCCCTCCGGAGGCCGATCACCTCCCACAATATCCTCCACACCCGAAAAGCTAACTTGGCTTCAAAGGAGCCCATGAAAAAAGTCGCCACCTAACTGGGCGATACACCATAAACGCTTCATCGCGGTGTAGCCATGTAGAGCCCAGACGCCGTCGACTCGGTAGTGAGAGACTAGCCCTCTTTGCACCACGGCGCCGAAGACTTCGATCCGGCGGCGATAACACAATGACTGGCCTCTTGGTAGCGGCTCACTCTTTAGACAGCACTAACCCCGGCGACGACGGCGCCAGAAATATCTCCTTGTACGGTGCCCAATGAGGGTTTTGAAAGACGCGGGTTCGTGCGAAATCTCTCGAGCGCCATTCGCGACAGAGCAGTCACGGTATCCCGTTGATCTCTCGGGGGTGAGAGTCGTGGGGAAACGGAGCGCAAGGGTACCTCATTCAGTACTCTGTGCGCTCCTCCGAAGGCGAAGCGGCCACAGCAACACTCGATCGTCACTTTCAAGACTGCTAGGACAAGACCTCATGAAACACTCCTGGACAGGTACGCGTGTCTTCACAGCCACAGAAGCGACATTGGCCACAGGAGAGCCAGCAATTCGATTAGATCTGAACCGGGCCGCAAAAGGCCAGCAGACACATGCCGCCGCCTCTTCATCTCAGCGACTCACCCATCACACTCGCCCGGTGAAGGAAGATCTTGCTTTTGACCACATGTGAGCGACGACGTCCCAACGGGCGAAAAATATTCTTTGTGGGACAGAGAGGAAATGTCCAGGCGCAGGCTTCCGAGATGCGTCGTACGGCTGCTGCATAGTCTCTGCCTTGTTTTCATCTTGGACACCTGTTCCAGCCGCACCGTATCCTTGACACTGGTTTATTCGTACCTAATCCGAATGAAGAGCCAGACTCAAGGCGCTGCCATCTCAGTCCTGTATTAAATGTCAAGGAAGCCTGCCCCATTCTCGGTTGATTTTCATCGTGAAGTACCACTCTGAGATGCTGGTGGGAGTTCATGTTGCAAGCGAACTTAGCTCTCATCTGGAACAAGAGGTGTGCATCATCAGTCCGTCCAGTGATCAGATCACGGCCACGATGATGTGGTACCCAGGGTACCTCCGTTCAAGAAGTCGGCGCTGACTCTTTCGAGCCCATAATTGGCTTTCACGAAACTGCACAAAAGGGCACGTCTCCGAGCCGTAAACAATCCACAGCCAACCCTCCTGTGAAATCTTGGAGCCGGAAACGGCCTTGATGAGTACGCTGCTGGTCCATAACAAATTGTGCTAAGTAGATCAGACTGCGTTCTTGCCAGTTTCTCGGAATGATGCAGTGGAGACGCCAATGAGATTTTTCCAGACCGCTAGCGCACATGAACCTGTGCCATCATGTTTGTTTCAAGTTCTCCCGATTACATGGCGGCAGTAGAAAGTCTCGTCTTCTTCTGATGCATGTCCTTTGGTTTTGTATCCTAAAAGATTATGTGTCGCTGTCTCGGAGAAAATTTTGGAACCGGAACAGAGAAACAGGAATGGCGGATGTTTCAAGCTGCAGTTATAGATAATCGTATGGGACAAGTTCAGCGATATCCTCGGGCGTAATGGTGGCCATTGTGCGCTGTTCAAGAGGACGCAGCGTATTGTGGACATCAACGCTTCTGCGAAGCTCTTCTTTGGCTTCTCGGTCTTTCCCCATAGCTTTCAGAGATGTCGCATACAAGTATGAGCTTCTGGCGATGTCGGCGTAGTACGTGGGCTTGTTGATCAGATGCGACTGGATCTCCTCAAGTTGTTGGCTGAATGAATTAACGTCAGCGGCTTCCATTCAGCCAGTGTGAAACTCACCAGGCACTGGTATACTCCGCACGCTTTGCGTATACTCTTGCTAATTGATACTGACAAAGAAGTGTTGACCGATTCTTTTGGCCGGCAGCTCGCGCCGCTCGTGATACGGCTTCCATATGGTCATGCAAGCTATGGTTAATATCTCGACGAGACTCATCTGCACGGGCCAGTCTGATATTACCGCGAGCATAGAATAGAGCGGCACTCCTGGTGCACGTTGTCAGTATGCTTCCTACTTGAGGACCGTGACTGAAATCTCACCGGACCGAGCTCGCATCATCGACTCCAAAGGTCGCTTCTCGATCTTGTATGGCTTCATTGACGACATCTTCAGCCTCGTCGTAGTTGCCCTGGTGCTGCAACACCAAAGCTTTGTGGTACAGAGGCGAAAAGAGTTTGTCCCTAGAGAAATCTGGGAGTAATTCTCGGATGCGTCTTGATTCTTTCAGTAGGTCGAGAGCTCTGTCCCATTCACGGTGACATGCCCACGCTTGACCTAGGTCGTTGTATGCCACCGCCAGGATGGAAGATGTGGTATTCCCCGCTTTTCGGTGCCGTTCGACCTCAATGTCCCAAGCTTTGCGAGCGTACGTCAGCAGTTCCCGGATATTTCTTGCAGAAACTGCCAGTCCAATTCTGCCTCGGAAGTATTTTGCAAGATCCTCTGCCGAGGCAGAAGGGCAGCTGTGGTCTGGTCTGTAAATGCTTTTGACGGTGTCAAGGAGCAGGATAGCTTCGTGGCCAAGGCCGGTCTCGAGTCTGTATCTACCTCAGTCAGTAGGACACGATTCATGTTTTTAAACATAGGTCACTTACTGTACTGCTTCCAATAGCAACTCAGCAAGTTCAAAACTTGCCAGCTCGGCCACAGACAACTGCTTTAGTTCGGCATGCACTTCCATCAAGCGAAGGATATGGATATAAGCTAGACGACACTCGTCCCAACGATTGACCAAGGTGGCTTTTCCCGTCACGTACTTTCTGTTCAAGAACGGCCATTGATGGGCAATCCGACTGACAGCTTGTCTGAAGACCGTTGCCGCCAAACCATAGCGAACGGCAACCTCAATAGTCACATCCTGCACCAGTCTGTGAACTCGAACTTCTTGATTGTCGCGGTTGACATGAATTAGCGAAGTTTTAGAAAGGCGGTTGCGATAACCACGGAATTCTGACTGAGTCATCAAGGATCCTGAGCTGTTCAAAGTATTTTGCCGTGGTTCCAGTGTGCGATTCTCGACGCCTTCCGGGTCCAGCATGGACACCAAGCTCAATAGTACGAAGGTATCTGGCTGGGACTTGTAAAGCCTATCCAACGCCCACGAAGTGACCAAATTCGGACCATCCTTTTTCTCACCATGCAAATAGGCGTAGAGGGCGTTTTTGTAGGGAAAGAGCTTCTTGAACCCCGAGATTGTGAGCTCGTCGTCATATATGGCTCGCCCCAGTTGCTCGATTGCCAATGGCACACCTTGACACCACTCCACAATGTCCATTGCATCGGCTTCAGTTTGGGTATCGTTAGGCTTTTCATCATCAGCAAGATGGCGCAGTAGCAGCGCTGCGTCGGCTGTTTCCAGGCCCGACAAAGATAGCTTGCCCGTATATGGTCGATCGTTGTTGTTGAGACGCGGATTACGGGTTGTGACCAGAATGCTGCCGTGGGAGCCTGGGGGCCAGAACTTCTTGATCGTTTCTGGATCCTCTGCATTGTCAAATACCAGCAACCATCTGACAAGAGTCTTGGTTTCTTGACTCTGCGGGGCACCGCGCACGGGGTCTCCTAACCATGTTCGAAACGTCTCGCAAGAATGTTCTCGAGTCATGCTGTCAGATGGGCCGACTAGACCGAGTTCAGCCGCAATGTTAGAGTAGTTTTCTGTCAATCGGGCCTCGGAGTCTGCTGTCAACCAGAACAGAGCATCGAATTCGGCGCCGTACAGGCTCGCGAACCTCACAGCCAATTGGGACTTGCCCACTCCGCCCATGCCCACAATGAGAAAGCTGCGATGCTCAGGCGTCGACGCGTCTAGCGGTCGTGAGTCCAGCAAAGAAGACTTTATCTGCAAGATCTCCTTGCCTCGGGACTGAAAGTACTCTTTCTTTTTCGTTTCAAACCATGTGGGCACCATTTTTATGGGCAGGGGAATAACTTTCTCGTTGACAATGAACCTGCCACCAGGTGGAAGTTTTACGAAGCCAGAACTCCCGGAGGACGAAGCCGGGGAGGGAGTACGGACTTCACTGGTGCCAGTGTGCATGGACCCCTCGGCATTCATAGTTGAGTTTGCATTCACAGGGCGAGACAATCCTGGCCGAGCCGTAAACACATCGATGCTTGATGGTTGATCTGGGAAAAAGTGCGTCAGATGCGTCAGAAAGCGTGCAGCAACAATACTATTGCGGTGGACAAACTTCCTTGAATATTAGTAAGAGAACGCAGAAAGCGTAGCAGAGTGCGTGTGACCAAGATATATCCGGTTTCTTCACTTTTACCGAACTTTGTCATGTTCCGGTGGTCACTGTGTATTCCTATAGGAACATTGCCCGCTAAAGTGGCAGACTGGTAGTTCACGATCTGCTTGTCGTCAGCTTAAGCTCGCACCTCGAATATTTTCAACCCCATACGGTGCCGACGCCCGTAACAGGCCTCTCTTCAAAAAAACACTGAATTTGGAGAGCAGGATGGTCGCTGGCCGCTCTGGATCTCAACAGGATATCGAATTCTTCCTGAATTCGCTCTAGATCAGCGGAGTTTGCCTCGAGCTGTTTGAGCAGTTGGGGATTCGTTTGCTTTACTATGCCAACCACTTGCCAGACGACTAAACCAACCAGCCAATCCTGCACCTTTATGGGGTGTCCCAAGGAATATGATTGCCCGTGTGCAACCATAGAGGGTATGCAAATGCTGTTCCGAACCCCATTGCTTGGACCGCACCAGTGCCTGTCATGGGAAGCGTCAGTTTCCAGGGAAAAGCGGTGAAGGACACGCACGCATGCCACCCTTACATATTTGCAAACAATGCCTCCCAAACTATGACAGACGAAGAAAATTGGGCGCTATTGAGTCATCAGTTGAGGTTCCACAGTTTATGATGGCGGATAGCTACCACATGCGACTCCACTTCTGACCTATACAAAGCCAGCGTCTGTAAGAGGTTTTCCGCATGCTGCTTGATTTTATTGACTGAAACTTTGCCCAGGAACTGTTTCATGTTGACGACCGCCGCATCATACCCATACGCCATAATCCGAGCATTGCCGATGTCTCTCGGTAGCAGCGTCTCGGGCCAGCATTTGAACTGGCCCTCTGCTCGCCATGTATCCACCTGATGACCATTTAAGCCATGTACGAATACTATGCTGGACATAGGTAAGCAGACACCATGTGTATAGCCAAAGGAATGATTACTCACTCAAGGACGGGGTCTGCTGGATCGTTTAATATTTTGATCCCTGTCGGTGGGATTTCTCTGTCGTGCTTTGGCTGCTTCACCCACGCTTTAATCCGGTCAAACATGTCTGCTTCCCCTTGGGCGCTCTTCACAACTTGACAACCAGGCCGATAGCTCCGGGTCTCGGGTATCTACCCGAATGCATTGAAATCAACGGGAAGGGGGTTGTCAATTGAGCTGGCGAGAGGCGGTTAATGAGACTGAGGACCGGCTGCCACCGCAGCACCGCTCTCCATCCCACTGGCTGCACATGGCAAGGTCTCGGTATTCCGGAGCGGGCGGTGGCATCCTTGCGAAGCGCTGCTCCGACGACATCCCATTCGCTCGCGCAGTTGACTGCTACTGCATGTCTACCCCGCCGCCCGCCGCCCGCAAGCCTTCCAATCTATACACCAGTGTTGGCTGCAGAGGTACTGAACCCGCTGCTGAACAAGGTCGTCGACATGTAATCTGCCGATGGCTCATGGAATCGTCGATGACGAGTCATGCCTGCAGGTTGCACAGCATCCACTATAGCCGATACGGCCTAGGCTCGCCTAAACCCGGCAGGGGGGCCGGGCGGTACGGCCCAGTAGGCAACCTTCTACTCCGTACGCCGCAAGTCTATCTACCGGGGTGCTGATGTGAAGGTGTTGATGGTGGGTTGTTTGCGCCTCCCATCGCGGGCGCGATGGCCCTTCAAAACGGGCAACCGTCTCTTCCCCTCCCGCAGACGAATTTCCCAGAGCCTGCTTCCACCTCGATGTGTTCGGCCTCCGTCTTCTTGCATACGCTGCAACAATAAACCAGAACGACCACAGAACAAGTCCCCATCATGACGTGCCTTGAGGCTCCTATTTCTCTGTTGTCACCTTACTCCCCAGCGGACCCTAAGGCGGCACAGCAACGCCTGGTCACACCCGCGTTTCCAGGAATCGAGGCCGAATTTTCCCTGGACAAGTACCTATGCAGGGAGGCTTTGCTGGCGGCCACAAACACATGGCGAACCAAATTGCCGACCGGCTTTCCACTGCGTATTGATTCGCCAGCAGTGTGGTCGTCGAGCACGCTCACGGTGGCAAATGTTACCTACCGGGTTAGTCAAGCGGATGCCAGTGAGTTGAAAAGTGCTTTAGAGCATTTTATCGGTACAAATCATCACTTGACTTCATCGCACACCATCTGACCAAAGCAAACGCAGAATCTGGGTTAGACCTGAATCGCATCGCTCCGGACACTTTCCATTTGCCATCGTTCGGTCCAAAACTACGCGATATGTCGCGCGCAATCCATTCTGGAACTGGCGTATTCATCATCAAGGGACTCCAACCCGACAAGTACGACTTAAGGAGCAATGTCATCATTTTCGCCGGGATTTCGAGCTATATTGGAGACCAAAGAGGCAGACAGAGTGCGCAAAACGATGTCTTGAGTAGGTGCTTGGGTAGGCTTAAGACGCGAGCCAATCTACTGACAAGTATCAGCTCATCTATACCCTACTCGTGATAAGACAATAAACGATCCTCGTCCTGGTCTTTCGAATCACGGTCTGGTAAGCCACCCGCGCGCCGGATGTTGTCGTGCCTAATCTGGATATCAAGCCATTCCACAACGATCACTGCGATATTCTCGCACTGTACGTACTTGAAACAGCTCGAGCAGGAGGCGCAACTAGGTGGGCGTCGTTCGCCCAGATGTACAACGAAATGGTCAGGGAGAAGCCACAAGTGCTAGAAGTCCTCGCACGCAACGACTGGCCACACGAAACGTAAGAAAACATCACACCCTCTTCACAACCATGAGGCTGACCTAAGCTATCGTAGCCCGAGTAGAGCAGTCAAGCATCTGCCTTTGATGTTCATTGAAGGTGGAAATCCATTCGTAAGCTTTACCCGCTTCGCGCTGACAGGCTTACCATCCTATCCACGCGGTCCAAACGCCCCTCAGCTGTCTCCTGAGCAAGCCGATGCACTCGATACTCTCCAATTTGTGGCTGGGAAGTACGCCGTCGAAGTGGAACAGGAGAAAGGTGACATCCTCTTGATCAATAACAGAGCTGTGCTTCATGCGCGGGACAAAATCAGAGACACATCGGATGACTCCCGGCGTCACCTAATGCGTCTTTGCCTCAGGGACACCGAGTTTGGCCGTCCTATTCCTGATGACCTGAAGCGCCGGTGGGGCGATATCTTCGACGGGAACGACTGTAAGAACGGCAAGTGGATGTTGGCCAAGGAGCACGATGCCTCCTTTGTTTCGAACAGCAGGTTCGACTCTGCCTTTACCAACGACGAGACTACTGGCAGCCATGGTTGATGCCGTGGGCGGTTGTTTTTGGTCGGGAATCTCTTCTATGCCAACTACTTCTGTCGGCATATATGTTCTTGCAACATTTCGGAAACGCCTTCCGGGAAGGGCAATGGAGCCTAATCTTCTTGGTACCATAACGATAGTATCCGTGAAGCATCTGTACGTTTGTTACTGTTTGGCCGGTGCTTAAACTGATCAATTCTGTAGCTGAATGCTCTGATCAATTGCGTTCAGCACTTTGGGATCGCTTTTCTTCACGAATATGGCAAGTGCGGTGAATATCATGCTGCAGGTCAGCTGTGGCAAAGATCATGCTCAACTCATGATTAATGAGTGTGGTCACATCGGGTTCCACAACCGCCCGGACCGCCACTGACAATTCATGCTCGTCTCAAGGCACACTCGTCCGGCCTGGGTGCGGCCTGGGTGAACCAGATATTATCGCATTTCTTCTGCCCACCAATAACTTCTCATAGAAACACCAACCCCACAATCCGATCCCTGCCAACAGCTCTCCAGGCGGTACATAAGAGTACTGGTTGATTGAAAGTGCATGATGGTGCCTCCTCCAGCCAGCAGCGTGGCCGGAAAAGTGGCGTCATGTGGTAACAATGGCCAAGAGGGAGCCCGGGAGTTGTCCCTTCCAAACATGCACAACACCAAAATTGGGAGCGTAGTGAGCCTAGTAGCCTCACCAGCCCAGGCACATGTCCAGGGGACCCTTATTAGGGACACTACCATGGTTCAGGCTGGGCTGGCCTGCACTTTTGAATTGAGAATATTCCTACGCACTCACACTCCGTGGTCGTGCAATATCTTCTGAGTGCCTGTTACGCTCATCCGTCAACGCCCAAACGGCCGGCAACTACACTCAGAAGTCCTGAATCCGTTGTTGGTTCTTTGATTATCTTACCCGCAAAAGCAAACCGTGTCACGACCCTTCAAAGGCATGGATTGAGCGTTCTCCAGATGAAATGCCGCCAACGATTGATAAGTGGTCTCGAAATGCCGGCGCGGCGAGCCAGCTGTGCTTCTTGACAGATGATGGAGACCCAGCCCCTCACACCGTTGACGGTGATAACCAGGTGAACTGCCAGGCTCACCAGGCCAAAGATCGCGCAATGAAATCCAGTGGGTCACACGTTGTCCGACGAGCGCGACAAGAGGTGAGCATCGCGCAGCCATAAGATTCCCAACAACACCAAGTTCAACAGATGTTCCTCTTCAACCTCGAGCGCACACCAGCTTGATCCCGCAGACGCCTGATTGTGCCTCGGGCAGCCTCCTTGATCTGCCGCTCATCCGCACATATCAGCTTTCGATCCTCCACTACCATCTGCCCGTCGATCACGACCATCTCTACATCGCTCCCACTGCAGGAGTAAACGACGGTCGTGACAGGGTCAAGCCCACCATCAGACACCTGATCCTGATCAAAAGGTGTGCAATGCAGGCCTGAGACATCGAGCACAATGAAGTCTGCTTTCTTCCCAACCTCAAGACTCCCAATCTCCTTATCGAGTCCCAACGCTTTGGCTCCGTTTATCGTGGCCATGGCAAGAACCTCTTCCGCATCCATGACTGCCGCGTCTCTCCAGGTGCCTTTGTGGATCAATGCCGCCAGCCGCATCTCTTGCAACATGTCGTATGTGTTGGAGCATGGTGCGCCGTCAGTTCCCAGGCAGACATTGACCTCGGAAGTCATCATATCCGGAACCGGTGCAATTCCCGACGCGAGCTTGCAATTGCTGCTTGGGTTGTGTGCAATGCTAGTACCTGCGTCTCGGAGTAGCGGTAGATCCTTGTCGAGGTCGAGATTGACCATGTGCGCAAGGACCGTGTTCCTGCCCTTTCCGATGAGGTGATTGCGGGCACAAAACTCGACGGGAGTGCAGCCATAGCTCTCGCGGTATATTGAGAGGTCCTTCGGTGCTTCGGCACAGTGCATTGTCAGTCCAATACCATGCTGGGCGCATGTATCCCCAATAGCCTTGTGCGCAGACTCAGAGGACCCTCTTGGAGTACCAGCAGCCATCCAGACCTGCAACCTGCCCCCTGAAGACCCATGAAAATTCTCATGTGCTACAAGAGCACTGGCAATGGACATGCTGGTGACGTCGCGATCTCTTGGGTCTGTGATTCCAAGTCTGGTGTTTGTTTCCTCGACCTTGACAAGCTTGCCCTGGACATGGATGGTCAGCTGTATCCGGGAAAACAATGTTTGGGGTTGCGTACTAAGCAGCCTCGGATACCCATCTCATCGACGGCGCGCACCACGTTGTCGAAGCCGCTCCGGTAAGTCAACATTGCTTCCAAGAAGCAGGTCGTCCCACTTCGAAGCATTTCGGCAATAGTCAGCCTTGCAGCAACGTAGCCATCCTCTCCCTCGTAGTTCGCCTCCAACGGCCAGATCGAATCGCAGAGCCAAGAATGCAGGGGCACGTCTTCGGCAAGACCTCGTAAGAGTGACTGGGCAAGATGCGCATGGGTGTTCACCATCCCTGGGAGGATGATACGCCCTGTGCAGTCCACAATTCTGGTCTCTGCGGGAAGATCAGGATTTCTCAGCAATGAGGCAGTCTTGTCGATGGCAACGATGCGATTCAACGTGACCAGAACAGCGCCATCCAACCATATCCTCCGGTCACCATCGACAGTGATGACCGTAGCATGAATAAACAATGTCGATATGTTCTTCATCCTCAGCACAGATGAGTGCGGAAATGCTCGAGTACACGATCTGCTTGTGTGCCGCGGACAGAAGTCGAGATTTATTCAGAGCAGAACAAGCATACCCACTGCGAAGCATTCGCTGAACCTGTGTCGATGATACACATGTCGTACAGGATGTGGCACCTCGTGCGCTCGAGCCAATCATCTGAGCGCTTCCCGTACGAGACTCTTCTATCACAGATAAGGTCGAAACGGACTATCACGCCCCATTGCGTCTCTGACAGGCTGGACGACAGATGTATCTGGACATCGCATCTCGCACAAGGACATATCAATATATCTCCTCAATATCTTTGATAACTGACCATCTAGACATGTCCTCCTGCTATCAGCTTGACTGCGAGGACGTCGAGCATATAAGGACGGTGGCCACCCGAGCTTAAGATACTAAGGTATCACTCACGTACATCTTTGACTTTCGGACACACCTCCCTCGGCTACTTTGAACTACAGCGTTCCTGTCAATGGAACTTCCCTCGAAGACAATGGACGACAAGATAGTGTCAGCGGAAGGCTCAGCAATCTCATCGTATGAGCCTGCTCCCGGAGCCTCGACGCCACTTACCTTGGGCCAGAAAGTAAGTCAATTCAAGACGTACCTCACTTCGAAAGAAGCATGGTTCGGAGACTACGACTATTGGTACCTTGTCACCCCGAACATTCCGCCTTTCAATCGGAAGTACAAGGACAAGGCAATCCCCTTCTACGGCCTCCATGACCGAGTCCCCATCTTCCTCACGATCGTCTTGGGCCTTCAACACGCTCTCACCATGATCGGATCGGTCGTTTCACCACCCTTGGCCATTGCGTCTGGAGCTTTCAATCTTCCTTCGGCACAAGTGTCTTACCTGGTCTCGGCAGCCTTCATCACCACCGGGCTGGCGACAGCTCTGCAGGTCACTCGGGTGCACCTGAAAGGCACGCCTTTCTTCATCGGCACAGGGCTTTTGTCAGTCGTCGGGCCCACCTTCGATATCCTCCCCATCGCCTTTTCCTACACCAGCATGAGGTACAACAACGGCACCTGCCCAGTCGCTGATGACGGCACACAGCTTCCTTGCCCCGATGCTTGGGGTGCGATCCTCGGTACCATGCTGGTCACTGTTCTGGTGCAGGTTCTCATGTCCCTGGTGCCACCGAGACTGCTGAACAAGATTTTCCCCAAGATCGTCACCGGCTCCTTGCTGCTTCTGGTCGGCGTCTACCTCGTCGGGAATGGCATGCAGAACTGGGGTGGATCGGTGAACTGCAACGGTGGCACCGGCTTCTATGCTTTGTGTCCCAACATCGCTGCTCCGAAGCCATTGGCCTGGGCGCATCCCAAACTGATCGGCCTAGGCTTCAGCGTCTTCGTCAGCATTGTGATTGTTGAGCAATTTGGCTCGCCACTCATGAAATCGGCAGCAGTCTTGATTGGTCTTGCGGTCGGCTGCACGATATCTGGGGCCACGGGATACTGGTCGCGTGAAAACATTGATTCGGCTCCGGTCGTGACGTTCCTGTGGGTTCACACGTTCAAATTGTCGGTGGATGGAGCCTTGGTGCTCCCACTGCTAATTATGTTCGTGTGTGAAGGAGTGTCTTGCATGCCTGAGTAAGTGTTCTTCCCCTCCAAAAGACGCTGCCATTCAGGCACGAGTATAGCTTTGTTGGTGTCTCTGCTGGGTAGAACTTACTAACGCACTGCAGCATACTCGCGACCGCCGAAATCTCGGGAGTTGAGGTCGAGGGCACGCAGTTCAACAGTCGTATCCAAGGAGGAATCCTTTGCGACGGTCTGGGCAGTTTGATAAGTGCACTTGGGACAGGCCTCCCTATGGTCTCTCAAGCTGGCAACAACGGCACGATTGTGCTCACTGGCTGCGCGGTAAGTCTGGTGCTACCGTACTGGAACTCTGCTCTAGCACAGTACTGACACATGATCATAGTCCCGGCGTGCAGGCTGGGCGGCCTCGGCTTTCCTTGTTCTGATGGGCTTCTTCGCCAAGTTTGGAGCCGTCTTCAGTGCCATGCCTCCATCGGTGCTCGGAGGAATGCAGGTTTTCCTTTATAGTACGATCGCCGTGGCCGGTATCCGGGTCCTCAGTCTGATCTGCTTTACTCGACGCAACCGCTTCATCTTGACGGTATCGCTGGGCATCGGGTTCATCGACATTGTGGCTCCGACGTGGTTTGACCAGATCTTGGACTACAATGGTAGCAATGTACACTTGCAGGGGTTCGAACAAGGAATCAACCTTGTCGTCAAGACTCCGTTCATCATTGCTGCGGTCATAGGGGTCTTTTTGAACCTCGTTCTGCCGAACGATAGAAGCATGATGGATGATATGATGGAGGCTCATCAGAATTCAAAAGGCCAAGTCATCAGTCTGCCGACGAGGGAAGGATAGAGAGTTAGGGGGCAACAGCTCACCCACGGCAGCGTTTCAGTCTCAACCCTGGTTGCTGGTGCTGGTTCGGCAATTCTCGTAAACGAAATTTTATCACGCAAGATGTGTATGGCGATTCTTCTCTTACCATACTGTAGTAGTCTCACAAGTCCCCCATACTGTAGTAGATTGGCTGGTATCACGAAAAGTACGAGTAGCACATGCTTTACCGAAAACCTGGTCTTGCGTAGCAGTGGATGTGGGGTGGGAGGCGACGTCGGTGGAGTTTTCCAGGCTGTCTTACGGTTTCAGAAGAAAAGAATTTTTCCTTGTCCGAATAATAACTGTGACACAGATAAACAAAAGAAGACGACCTCGAGAAAGACAGATCACACTACTGTAGTCTGAAAGCGCATCTTGACTGCCCATCGTTGTGGACGAGAGTCGCAGTACGAGTAATGAGAGTCGACAAACACCCGGTTAGCTTGGAACTCCGGCCAAGCAACCTCCATTGGGCATGGGCGGCGATAAGCGCGGCGTTTCTGCGAAGAATGGCGAACAGACTCGGCAAATGCTTAGGTACCTGACGAGCTGGTACATGGCAAGGATGGCAAGCTCGACAAGAAGCGCCGGGAGCAACTGCTCGAACCGTTCAGGTCCCCGATGCAGGGGGTTGGACGGTGGACCACAAAATGATCTGCAGTCTTGCCTCTTCTTAGCGAAATGGAAGCCAATCTCGAAGTTTCGGCACCGCTTGACATGTTGAGCATGTTTCTACACGGTCACCTAACGGTAGGACATACACGGTGGTGACTGTGGTACACTATACTCGTAGTGGACAATGCTCACAAGGACACCCCTCCCTCAAACATCGCAAAAAAGAAAAGTCGGTACTGTGCATCACTGCATGAGCTCCTGTTCCAGATTTTGACTACGCAGTACGGTCTTCTGCGAGCCTTTGCGATTCTTCTGACAGTACAGAATACAGTGTAGGTACTCGAATCCTCCTCAGGAGAAGAGCCACCGACGAGGGATGGGTCCGTCACTGATTCCTCCTTCGGGAGGTATACTATGTACGCTGCGCACAGTACGGAGTAAATCTTGCACCGTGTCCATACAAACCATGTCCTCTTTCTCAGGCCTCGCTCACAGCATCTACAAGTACAATTATTACTGTGCGCATGTGCTACTGTAAGCGACCCAGGATCTTGCCTGTCTCCCGAAGCAAACCCACAGCGGCCCCATTAACCGTTGGGTAGTCGTGCTGGAAAAGCCTCACCATTCCAACAGCGGAAGCAACAATATCCACTTCTCCACAACGAAAACGAACCCAGATAACGGGTCGCGGCGCTGGACGATGATCCTGGACTGTCACGAACACCTGAAGACTATTACTGTACCTGTCCTGCCACAATCCACTCCTCTCAGATGACAGGAAGTGGCATGCAGAGGGATCAGACTTTGACTTTGACACTTCGCAAGTCTTTTCTCAAACCACATACATTCTACGGAGTATCTTCCAGACATTCCTATTCCTGTTCTACGAATACACCTGGTTGTCGCGCCTTGAATTCTTCAGCATGGCTGCGGGACAGTCAGCAGCACAGGCGCTATTGTCTGCACTACCTCGCTGTGCGGTACGGATCTTTCGAAATCTCGACTCTCCTATCAATCTGATGGCCAACAACTAACGTGCTCGATGGGCAATAGGCTGCCTGCGCCGAGGAGTTTGTTGTAACGTCAACATGCGCCCCTACCAACCTCACATGCATATGCACCGACGCACCTCTCCTCGCTCGCATAACGCAATGCACCACCGCAAACTGCACCGTCATTGAAGCATTGAGTGAGTTCACCCATTCCGGATGGCGGCGGAGACCAGTATTCACTGACAACGTCCTTCAGGTGCCGCCAATGTGACCGATGCAGCATGCGGCGTCACGCCGACTGACTCGTCTCAAACCTATATCATCGTCACGTCCATCTTCCTGGCAATTGCAGTCCTCTTCTACCTGATGCGGCTTTATGTTCGTCCACCATTTACGCCAGGCTTTCGCATCGACGATGGCATCATGTTGGTTGCGACCGTACGTATTCCTTACCACATGCGCAGCGTCCTCCAAGTTGACCAAGCTAACAAATTTCAAAGATCGCTGTTGTCGTCTTCACAGCCATCAATTTGCAAGGTAACAAAATCTCTCTCCCTGCATCATAAGACTAGTAAGTTTCTGACTCTGGGGGACGCAGCCGCGCACTTGGGCCTTGGTAAAGACATCTGGAATGTCCCACCAGACAACATCGACATCGTTCTAAAGGTACGCTCCTCCCCGCTTTCTTTTGGGTGCCTTTAGCCTGTTGGAGTGCCTCTACGCAATGCCCGACACGACACGACACGACACTAATGTGCGCTCCGCTCAGGACTTCTACATCGGCGAATATCTGTACTTTTTCATCATCGTCTTGACGAAATTGGCGGTGCTGGCTTTCTACCTGAAGGTCTTCCCACAGCCATACTTCCAGAAGGCCGTCTATCTCGTCATCGGCCTGTGCATCTGTTACTTTGTCTCGTTCATGTTCGTCCTCGGCTTTGAATGCCAGCCCTTGCCATTCTTCTGGGAGCAGTGGCGCGATCCAAGCGCGGGGACGTGCATCAACATCAATGCGGGAGGATGGGCGGCCGCAGCAATCAATATCATACTCGATGTTTCCATCCTCACCATGCCGGTCCCCGTCATCCTCAAGCTGCAGATCTCCAGACAGCAGAAGCTTCAAGTTTTGAGCATGTTCGGCGTCGGATCATTGTAAGTGTCCTGCCCCTGTCACCTCCAGCCAGGTGGCGAGGCTGGTCACCGATCACCAGTCACCGACATCGAATTCATTTCAACTAATTACGTCCTGTTTTTTCTAGCATTACCGTCGTCAGCATCATCCGACTTCAGTCGCTGATCAGTTTTGCCAAGGATTCAAATCTCACCTGTAAGTAACCCCGTCTCTACGTGGTCAGTTGTCCTTGCGTTGCATGTCCATCCGGTGGACACCTGTGGACTTGAAGGCCACTGCTTGCGCATTTCCCCGTCCTTGCCCTTGGTTGCTTGAAGGCACCGGCCTGCCCATCTCGTTTCTCTCTGGGGGATTATCGCTGATCAAGTCACGTCGCATGTTTGCTTTGCAGACCACCTCCTCTCCATCTCGATCTGGAGCTCCATCGAACTATACATCAGCATCGTCTGCGCATGCATGCCGGCAACGCGGCTCTTCCTGCAACGATGCTGGCCCTCACGATTCGGCACCTCCTCCAAGTCCCATCAAGGCTCGTACGTCCGCCAATCGAGCACGTCGTTTCAGCCTCAACCTCATCCGCCAGGGCCACAACATCATGCGGTGGCAGGACCAGGATGGCCGATGCACAATAGCAACAACAATAATCATATAGTCAAGTCCATCGACGTTAGCGTGTCCCAGGCCGGGCGTGAGGGCGACGAGATGGAGCTGATCGACTCTGACGGGTGGCGGGGCGCGTCCCAGCGTGGGAATCAATATGTTTCGTCGACGGGCGAACGAAGGCCGTGATGTAGGCCCGTGATACGCCATGAGTTTATTGCGACCGGTTATACTCGTACCTTGTGGGAGTTTCAAGAGTTGGGGGCATGTACGACGACACGACGACTCGACGAGTTGTGGTCAAGGTACCTACCTGGTGACATTGGACGGGAAGGGAAAAAAAGGCTATAGATGTGTATGTGTACAATATAGTGTAGAAGTATATTCCATCCACCCATTGTTCTCCTCCACACTTCTACTTCGTATGCCTGATGTTGCTGTATGTACTAGTACGCTTCGTGATTGTCTAGGTGACCGCCAAGTTACTGATGACACTCGGGCGATAGATCGAGTCGAGAGTCGAGATGCCCGGATTACTGTAAGGATAAGCGAGGCTGAAGCGCAAAGGGGAGGCGTGCCCTCTCTCCGTTGAGGTAGATGGCTTCGCGTGGGGCTTGGGGCAAGTTTTCGTCTTGAGCCAATGCACTGCGTAAGCGTCAAAGTGTTTTTGAAGACATTCAAGTTCGTCCCGCAGAGAAAAGAAACGAGTACTAGTAGACCAGGTAAGTAGTACTAGTACTTCTCAAAGCTCGACCGCACATCGTCCGACTTCAACTCTTGCTCACGACGTCAAAGCTCGACTGCACATCGTCCGACAAACACCACTGTATCGACTGGACAGTAAGTTCATCCCACTTGTTCGTGGACCAGAGCTGCTGGAACCTGCGAAACCCGTGCGGCAGGCCTGGAAAGACGTATGTCCTCGTCGGGATTCTAGAAAGATAGTTCGAGAGTCAGTCAGTCAGGTCAAGTCAAAATCAATTCCACTCGGTCGGTCAGTCGGTCAGTCACGTTCTCATCTCGTCTCTTATCAGGCCCTTTTTCTTGCTATTGTAGTCTCCGGTCCCATCCCCAATGTGAGTTGATAGATAGCGAGCTCTTGTTCCCAATTCCCAATTTCCCCCCCGGGAGGGTGCTAGTGAGTCCAGCCGGGGTCTTGAACAGTGAACTTACCCATTCGCCTTCAATCTCTCAGCATAGTACAAGCCCTCGTCCCGCAGGAGATCCTGCCCTGCAATCAGGCTGCTCGTCTTGGGCAGACCCCTTAGGTACTCGTCCGTGGCCAGTGCGACGTTGAAAGACGGATCGCTCACCGCCGCGGGACCCAGCAGGTCCGCGAACACTTTCAGAATCGACCAGGGCAGCACAGGCGCGTCTTGATTCTGGTTGAAACTCGACAGCGGTTGTTGACTTGAAAGCGGATTCGGATTCGCCAGGGGATGCAACAGCCACGGACTGCCTAGAACCTGACCTCTGACCGTGATATTTGCTGCAAATGTCGTCGGATGTCCGGCGGCAGCAGCCTGGAGCACCTGATGGCGATGGTGATGGTGACGCTGCACGACGGACGCCGCGAGACCGCCGCCCGCAGAGATGCCACCGATCACGACTCGGCTGGGATCGCCGCCGATCGTGGACATGTGCTGCGAGAGCCAAACGAACGAATCCCATGCATCGTTGAGCTGAGTCGGCCAGACGAATTCGGGCGTGTGCCGATAATTGACGTTGACCACTATGACGCCAGGCGCGGGTGACTCGGCCACGATGCGCGAGCAGCTGGCGTCCTCGCCGTCGACGTTGCCGTACAGGTGTCCACCGCCGTGGAAGTAGAGGTACACTGGGAGTGGTGCAGTCACGTGTGAAGTGTCCAGCGACGAGGTCTCCGCCTCGGGTTTGGGTTTGGGCTTGGGTTTATACACTCGGGCGATGATGTTCTGCGAGTCCTGCGTCAGGATCGAATAGTCCTGCCACATGACTTTCTCGAGGAGACCTGTTTGTTTCTCACCAGTCAGTCAGCCGAGTCCTTGCCCGCACAGACAAAACATCCGCGTTCGCAAATGGTGAAGAGGAACCTTGAGCTTTGACCTGAGCTTGCGCGGTCGCCGTGCGTCCAGCGTTAACTTGAGAGCGCATCTCTAGAACTGGGAGGTGCAATGCTGGTGGTGGCGGAATGCCCGCGCTTTGGACGAATTCCTCCCATTCTGCGACAGGACCTTGAAAGTCTGCATAATTGTTCATCTTGGATGAGGTTATCAGGGACGACGGAGGCAGGTAGGGTCTTGTACAAGTACAGGACGGTTTATAGGAGCCACGAAGAGCCCATCAAAGGAGCCGCGAATGTTTGTTGGAGTTGCTCACGATACACTTCAAGGACTTAACCGAAAATGCCGATTGAACCGATCTGCCGGCTATTTATGGACTCGTACTTTACTCACGGGGGTAGGACGATCTAGGACAAGTCTATGATACCCAACTATTCTCGCCCACTCGTCTACTGGCTGTTCGAAGCGACCAACCCAATGACATGCTCGGCAGCATCATCGACCTCAACAGTCGTCTCCGTGAATGGCCTGTACAACTCCTCTTCCACCTCCGCCAGCCTCGAGTGCTCGAGCTTGCCAGGTCTCAGACCATAAAGGTCACAGAACATCATGATCATGGGCTTCCACCTGTCGGCATCCACGCGGTTCCGAGAACCCTCCAATCTCAGATGGTCATGAATGCTGACCCGTAGAATCCTAACCTCGATGGCAAGTATCAGCCCTTCGATAGCCCTGCCTGGGAACATTTCGTGCGACGCCACCAGCTCGGCCTCCATGATGACAGGGCACTCTTTGATCCCCGGACATGGCACGACACGGGACGGATGAGGTGTCAGGCCAGCGTGCCCGAACTTGTCCTTGACGAATTGGTATCCGCGAGGCACTTTGCCTTCGGGGACCGGATCTGTGCCAGTGGTTCGAGCCAGCGCGTTGACGGCATCGGCCATGTCGTCCGACGCCAGGTTGAGAACGCATTGTTTCGTGCGGAGGATGTTCTGCGTCGTCTGGGAGGATGCGTCCAGACCGAGCATGCAACCACGACCGAGCCAGAATGCCGAGGACATTGGGCCGATGTTCGTGGTGCCATCTGGGTTGGTACTTGAGACCAGGACAACTGGCGTGCCCCAGTACAATATGGCTGGTGAGATCTCTTGGTGGTCCATTGCAAATGCTGGCCTTTGTAGGTGTTGCCTTTGTAGGTGTTTTGGCCTAAGGGAGAAAGGCGTTCTTAAAGGTGGTGATTGTCGGTCTGATGCCAGACAGAATATCCCTGGGGCAGAGGCATGGTACTTATACCCTTGAGATTTCTTGACTCTGAGAGCCTATGAGTGACATACGAAGCCGAAGTGGAATCACCACTTATCCACCTCAACTGAAGTATCTCCGTGGCCCTCGTCAATGTCAACTGTTCTCCCTTCTTCGCAAGTAGCAAGTACGTACTCGAGGGCGGATCTCACATCCTAGCAGAAAGCCTTCCGCAATTTCATTGGTCACTTCGAGAGCACAGCAAGCCTTAGCCTGGTGGCCTACTTCAACCCACCGTGTCAGCTAGTTGTACCGAGTACCACACTCGTTTTACGAGGACAAGCAAGCTGTTCATTGTCGCAAAAGGTGGACTATGAACAAAATGCACAGCTGCTGGCGTATGTGCTTTCAGTATGCCTCTGCAAGGGAACCTCTACCTTTGGGGACTCTGGAATACTAGTAGTACTTCCAGCACGTTGCAGGGCAGGGTCACCTCAAGCGCAATGTCACAGCTCGATGCTGGATAAGTGACCAATCGGTAGGCGAGGCTTCTATCTATGCCGCAGAAGGATACAGCTCCTGGTAGTTGCGCGGCTCTTGTTCCTGTCTCACAAAGTAACGGCGTCCCGTCCGCCTCAGCATATCATTGACCACATTCACGCGTACCAACCACTCCACCCAACCTACGAGCCGCTCAATCCAAATGTAGCCAGACCTTGAACCAACTAATCGCCGCCTCCCTCGCGCGGTTCATAGCCTTATACTCCATGACATCCTTCTCGTCCCCCCTCGTGGCAAACCCATGCTCCACGCCCGGAAGGTACTGATAATCGTACGGCACACCCAATGTCGGGATCACTTTGTTCGCATACTCCTTCATGTCCGGCGTGAACATGACATCGTTCTCGGGCGCCAGAATTTGCACGGGCACACCGACGGCATCGATCTCACCCTTCTCAAGCAGCGACGGGTGCGCGGTCGAAATACAATCGACCAAGCCCTCTTTGTCTTTAGCACCGAGCCGGAACACCGCCCACCCTCCGAAACAAAAGCCAATCACGCCGACGCGCTTATACTGAGACCGCAAGGCGCGGGCGCACGCGAAAATCTCCGGTTCACGGATCTCTTTGGTGTTGCGGCCCATGAAGCCGGGGATGTCGAGTTTGTGCCATTGCGAGGTGTCGCGGAGGATGTCGGATGGCAGGACTTCGCCGCCAAAGCTGCCAGTCACTTCCAGTTAGCCACAGAAGTATATTACGGGCATGAGGCAGTGTGCAGAAGAGAAGAGAGGATAGAGGAACTCCATCGTGCGCTGGACTTCTCGAAAAGGACGACAGGTACCCAAATTGTATAAGAGTCAATGCAGGCCAGGGTTTGCGCCGGTGCAGGAATATGAAATGATTACCTATAAGATAATCATAAGGGCAACATCGTGGAACTTACAAGTCGGGCATATAAACCGTGGCATCAGCCTCCTTCGCATAACTGTCCGCAAGAATCCTGGTATTTGGAAATGTCCAGCCAAAAGCGTCGTGAATGATCATGATGGCAACATTAGGATTGGTTCCAGTCACATAGGTCTTGTTGTTCGCAAGAATCTTTTCTTCGCCGGCAGGCTTGCCGTCCCACAGGGAACCCTTGACGCAGCATTCAGAATAGGCCATCTTCGGGCGTATGGTAATTGCAAGTCACAAACAAGACGCGAGCAGTAAAATCTCTGAAGCTTGATACTGAGGTCTCAAAATCCCAACTCGAACAACTGTAGTCCGTAGATCACCGAGAATGTTCGGAACTCCGAGGACATCAATTCACGGAGTGACCGAGGGGCATCTGATCAAAAGTTATGCTGATGAACTGTTCACGACTGTCCGTGATCTTGGTGATGTAGTAACGTGAAGTGTCATACTTTCATGCGATCACCTCGAGGTAGGAGTGTTGAGGGGTTGCAGGGGGCCTTACTGTAAGACACTGCTCAATCAGCTCCGATGCCGAAGTGCGATTTGACAATATGGCGAAGGCCGAAATCGACGGCGATGCAGCCCCACCACGTCGACATTTCCTTTAAGCCAAGGTGGTGAGGTCGACCGACTACTACAAGACATATATAGTAGATATGGAGAGGACAAGACGAAGTTATGTGGACATGAACCTTCGAAGCAACGAGATCCAGGTTATTACGAGGTTTCACCCTCCCCAGAGGCAACTTTCTTCTCGACTGCCGGCCCTTGCTTCACCTTCCGCAGACCTCTACCACCAAGAGAACCCAATAATTCTCGTTGCAGAAGGCCTCTGACCTTGATGTTGGCAATATGCAGGGTGGCCATTGCATGCTGTATGCTGGGTGCTCCTTCTGGATAGATGAGGTAAAGGCCAGACTCCAGCACTGGATCAGGACGGAATTTGTCATGGTAAGCTTTCTTGCCTCCAATCGGGAGATGCTTGAAAGCGCGGCGATAGAAGGACTTCGTGATTGCGGTTGTTGGCCGCGACAAGGCAGTAACCTCTCCAAGCTCAATTTCGGGTTCGAAACCCAAGCTCAGATAGCCAATTCCAGCGCGCTGAAGAAGCGACATGGCGGAAAAGATAAGCAAATCTGTGACACCCTTAGGTGCGGTGGGCAATGCACAATATGGGTCAATGTGATAGCCCTTGCTTGCGCCAATCTTGCGCAGGGCTGCAAATCCGTTGCATTGGCCGTCCCGATTCATGGTGTAGATGTATGTCATCAACCCAGGAATGGCAAAGGGATCAAAAACCGTCATGTAGGCTTGCGGCTGAGGTGACTGGTTGCGATGATCTCGCCACGAGTCGTAGATATGACGAAGTTGTTGTTCCAGAAGGTCGTCACGCCCTTGAGCCGGCACATAAACATGGACAGAGAGGCCGCCTCGATCAGGATTGAGTAATTGCTTGGTCTGGGTGATGATCCTCTTTCCTTCCCTTTCCTGCGCAACAGGATTATTCAGAGGATTGAGGACTCTTTCAGTTCCGAAGCGCATTGTTACCCACTTCTTTCCCTTTGCGTATGGTAGAAAACTGTCTGTCGCACCAAGAAAAGCGATGCCCCAACCATGTTGTCTGCGAAGCTGTCGGAATTCCTTGAGGATGCTATCGTATCGCTCCAAAGAACAGAGAGGGTCACCGCCGACAATCGCGGTGTAGTTCTTCACTTTGTAGTACAGCGCTGCTTGACGATCTTTGCTCAGGAAGAAAGTGTAGGAAGGATCTAGGATGCCCATGTGCGAAACTCGACCGTATCTTTCGACAAGGCAATTCAAGGCCGAGACCGCAGCAATATCGTGGAGCGTGAAGGTGTGGAGGTCTTTGTGCTTTTTAGTCGGGACTGATTTCTCTCTATCATGAATTGCCTCCACGATTTCGCTGGAGTCGGTTGCCATCGTTACAGCTTGTATTGTTACAGACGCTGTAAGAGTGGTGGCCTTGCCCTGGGTTCCCAGAGCCATTGCTTGGGCGCCGCCAGCCTGGTGTTTTAGTCGTTCGAGAATGTCCATTGTCTCGAAGTCTTTCGTTGATGACATGAGAGAGGTCGTCATCTGGTCCCCTATTATATCGGAAAGCAAGGCCTTCTTTACTTGAGGTTTGGTGTCTCTTTGAGCAACCGTGTCCCGCTGAGCTTGTCTGCTTGAGGCTGCTCTCCTTTTTGATTGTTTTGAAGAAGGAGTGTGTGCTGTGGGCTTTTCTCTTGCTGATTGTTTCGACACCGAGGTGGACTCACTGTCGTACGGAGTCGAGCTGGAAAAGCCTTCGGACGTCCCAGTCAGGTCGAGAAGATCATGAGACTCCATTTTGCCCTGCCGATAGAACGGAGTGATCAGCTCGTCGAATTCCATTCATTCAAAGAGCAAACGATCCCCCAATCTTGGGCGGTTTGCGGTTTGAAAGGGCGAGGGGTATTGATTGCCGGTCAAGGAATGTTTTTGAGGTGAGTGAGGTTTGTAGTCGAAGGTCCTTACTCAGGCCAGTACAGGAGAGCCTTTTATGTCCCATGACTTCTGTGAGGTAACCCAGCAAGCCCGTGCAGTCCATGTCGCATAATGTGTCCAATTGAGTATAAGTGTTGGATCACAAAAGTGGTTCCTGCATCTGGTTAGCCGCTACGAAGACTTTGGAAGCCGAGTCCGCGCGATTTCTCGACGATGCCTCAAAACATACCGAACACAGCCTCCGGAATGTCTCCAAATGATTTGTCGCTCGATTCTCACGGTCGATGTTGTATGCAATAATTGCCTGACGAGCCACGCAATCTCAACCAAAGTCCACGGCTGTCATGAGTCGCCGCGTAAGCAAGCGAAGCGCAGGCAGGCAGAAGCTTTCCATTGGATCAGGCTGAGTTGGAGAGAACACTTCGAGCCTACAGGAATCCGAGAGTGACGATAGACCACCACTACGCCTCGTATAACTCTCGTCCTCTGGCGACTGCACTTTCCGCTTACCATGTCTGGCCTGCCTGAAGTTTACGGTTTGACATGTCTTCCCCACCGTCTGGTCTTCATCGGGCCATAGCCTGTTATTCTTACCATACTGATCTGTGCGTCGACCTCGTTTGCCGCAGTGCTAGGCTGTGCAAGGCCGGACTATGAAGAAAAGACACCCCACCAATTTGTCGACCCTTCATTTCTTGATCGTCAAGCTATGACTCGGTACAACGGACATCGACGGCTGTCAAAAACTGAGGGTGATCTGGATCGAATGAGTGGTGGATCTGCCGGAAAGATTCTGGAGAGTGTGTCAATATTAAATTGAGTTCGAGAGGAGAAAATGCTCGTTGAAGGGAAGCAAACTGAGGAGAACTGAGGGTCGGAAGGAACCATCATCTGACTGACTTACCCTCAGTACGTGGAAGCACCTTCTTCGAAGTGAATGCGCTCCATGGTTGGAATCAGGAAACCCCAGGACATCTCGTGTCAATCTCCTCTTAACTCAATCTTCGAATGCCTCCCAGTCTGGATCGATTTCTCGCTGTCTTGCCCAGAGCCTCCTCACCTCTTCACGCTGAGCTTCATCTTCGGCTTCTTGACCTTCCTTCTCCTTGCGCACCTTCAACCTGAGCCTCCCCTGGGAGCCGCGCCCATTGAAGTCCAAAGTCCACTCTAAGGGCAACTTGCCCTTTGGCCCTCCATCAGGTGCATCTTCAGCCTCGGAGCTGACCCAGCTATAGCCTGCCTTCAGAACGATGTTGGCAGCAATGGTGAAGTAACCCCAGCCAAGGCGGCGTATCTCATATGGCGGATATTGCAGTATCACTCTCGGGTTGCGGAATGTTGGGTGCTATGGAAGCGTCAACGGGATCTGACTAGACAAAATGACCGGAGACTCACCAGGAATATCTGCACTTCCTCGATGAGATCTGTCCGCGAAGGCCTCACGAAGAACTTCCAATCATGCCGGTTGTTGGATTCGTCGTAGGCCCTGATCAGCCTGTGTTCGTTCCCGATGTAAACGGTCAGAGTCTCGATGCTTGAAGTCGAGGCATCTTCCTCATCCAACCTGCTCTCGGTTGCACGCTCCTCATAGGTCACCGGGTACTGCTGCCGTATACTGTTTTCCCGCCCAGAATCTAGGGTGGCAGTTGTTGAAGTACGGCACATTGGACACCTAGTCTCGATCTCATGAGGTAAAAGGACAACTGCTTGATCGTCCAGTCCTACCCTGGCCATCTGGGAAGTGATGGAGACATCAGCCCATTGAGCCATGCAATGTTCACACATTGTGTGGTTGCATGTCGTCCGAACAGGTCGGTAGAGAAGCAGCGCGCAAATAGCACAAAGATCATCATCATCGATGTCTTCTATTGCTGGACGTGCATTGTCATCCTGTTCGATATCACTCTTGGAGTCGATTGATTCTAGTCTGTTCAATTTTCGTTTCATCGTGATCATTCTCCCGAATTGACGACGGATAGAAATGACGGATAATGCCTGGCAGGTATTCCATCATCTCTCGTCATCATGTGTGATCTTGCTCGACCGTATAACTGCAGGACGCCGCTTTACAGTACTCCGTACTTGACACTTGAGAAACTTATCACGTGATCTGGGCACTCGTCCGTCATCTAATCTAATCTCGCCTGCGAAATCTTTACTGCACGACTGGACATTTTATTGTGGACTGACCGTCTTTCACAGTAGCGGAAGTGTCGGGAAATTGGATCCTTGCGGAAGACACGCCACGCGCCCCTGCAGAATCAGAGCCTCGATCGCCTGCGTTGCATGACATTACAGTATTTCATTGATTTGCTTAAGGGAGGCAAAATCCCATAAGTATCCAACAAACACCTCATGTCAGCACCTCCTTATCCACTCAGCAGCGACCATTGACGCTCCCTAGTTCATCCATTCATTGCCTGGGTCGACTGCTTCCATTCTCTCGCAGCGATTTCCTGTCCGTTGATCCTCTCCTCCAGTACACCGTCAACGATGCCTGGCCGAACCCTTCCCACGATCCCGCAAGCCGAAGTCGAGTCCCACAACACCAAAGAGTCATGCTGGGTGACGATTGGCGAGCGCATCTTTGATGTGACAGACTTTGTCGAAGACCATCCCGGTGGCGGCGAATTGATCCTCGAATATGCCGGCAAGGACGTCAAGAACATCATGGAAGATGAAGTCTCCCATTTCCACACCGAGACTGCCTACGAGATCCTGGAAGAAAGCCTCATCGGCTTCATGCCGACCGAGCCTGTCCTCAAAGCTGCAACCGCCTCCTCTCATCCCGAGCAAGTCGTGCCACTGCCCGCGACCGCCAACGGCAATGCCGAGTTGAGAAAGCAAGGAGTACAAACGGGCGACTTGCCCACCAGGCCACTGTTCGAATCAACGGGCATGTCGAGCGCCGAAGACCTCTCCAAGGACACAGACCTAGACCAAGACTGGAAGACGCACAAATTCCTTGACCTGAACAGACCTCTCTTCCCGCAGATGCTCTTCAGCAAATTCTCCAAGGACTTCTACCTCGAACAAATCCACAGACCGCGACACTACCGAGGCGGCGATTCTGCACCGTTGTTCGGCAACTTCCTCGAGCCACTCAGCAAGACGGCATGGTACGTTGTGCCGTCACTATGGCTCCCACCAGTCTTGTACGGCTCGTATCTGGGCATGAGCCATCTACCCGTGTCGCAGGGGCCGGCATACTGGTTCCTGGGTCTTTTCCTCTGGACTCTCGTCGAGTACCTTCTCCACCGCTTCGTCTTCCACCTCGACTACTACCTCCCTGATCATCCCGTCTTTCTGACTCTGCACTTCGTCCTCCACGGGATCCACCACTACCTCCCCATGGACAAGTACCGGCTGGTCATGCCTCCCACGCTCTTCCTCATCCTCGCCACGCCGTTCTACCATCTCGCCCACACGGTCTTCTGGTACAACTGGTATGCCGCCATCACCGTCTTCTCAGGTGGCATTTTCGGCTACATCTGCTACGACTGCACACATTACTGGTTGCACCATCACCAGTTACCCAGCTACGTGAGGGAGTTGAAAAAGTATCATCTGGCCCATCACTACCAGAACTTTGAACTTGGGTGAGTTATCTTTTCTTGCACGTTAATAAATCGAAGCCTACTAACCACCGCTGCTACAGTTTCGGTGTGACATCCAAATTCTGGGACTACGTCTGGGGCACGCAGCTCGAGTACACGAAGCCCATCAAAACAACCTAGACCGGGTGTACTCCGTAGGCTGCTTGAGAACAGCCATCCAGATGAGTATCCAACTCTGGACATGTACAACATCAGTTCGGCATCGTAAGGTAAAACGTTCAATAGAATCCTGGAAGCATTGAGCGGACTCGTCTTATTTGGGTATAATACAAATGCTTCCATCATCATTCGGGGTCTTTGTTGCCTGCTCATTACTGTATGACTTATAAAGCACCCAATTTAGCTCTTAATCCTAATGAATGACGAGGCTACAAGTACAAACATAGCTTGTCCAAGATCCAGACTCGGAAGACCTGTCCCTGGGTGCATTGAACTGCTATCAACATCTGTTTGGATTTATGCATGCCTATTAGAGATCTCCTTTCCAGAAGTACAATGATCGTATGATAGGAAGACCTAGAATACCTACGTGGCTTCATTTTCCCCTTTGGTATCGTATTAGTAGAGTGAAACCAAGCATCTCACCTGTTATCATAATTCATATTTTCCACTACTCTACCCTGTCTGTTCACAGGGAGTGTCATTTATTTCCCGGAATCCAATGTCCAATGTCCAATATCAATGCCAATGCCAATGCCAATGCCAATGCCAATATCAATATCACGCAAAGGTAACATATCGTATCATAAAATATTCCCTATGTGACATGGTCGTTCGGCACTCGTATGTTTTCTCCACATATGCACACCCTATCCCATTGTAAACTTGGTAAACTTGTTTCACCGTGGTGACCGTGCCACCCAGAAATCCTCATCATCTAAGCGTCCCCCCCGCCCCCCCCCAAAATGAAGATGCCCCTTGCCAGTAGATACGCTATGAATATGGCACAAACCACGACACGACACCAACTTCGCCACCCACTCACCCGAACCCAAGCCCACATGACCAAGTTCAAACCCCCCGTGCACACTTGCGGAAGCAATAACCGCCTGAATGGGTCGATCGGAGGAGAAATCATGAAGACGGTGTCGGTGTAGCCTCAGCAGAAGTCGACCCCCAGATCCAGACGAACGGATTTCTCGCCCGAAGTTTGAAGGCAGCATGCGCAGTCGACGCCGGTGCCGGTGCAGCTGTGGCCTCTGGAACTGGAAGAACGGTTAGCGGCTGCTCGACGCTCGCAGAAGAACTCATGCTCGATAATGACGGTGTTGGAAGTATAGATGGGGACAATGGCAGGGGCGGGAATGCAGCCACGGAATCGCCAGAGCCATCGGTAGTCGTGATCGGAATCGCATTGGCATTGACTGTGTCAGTGGCAGTCACAGTTGCAACCACGACATCAGTCGTGATCATGCCGGAGAAGACCGTGGTGCTAGTAGTGGTCGGCCCGGAGCTGTCAACAGGCATTGTCATAATACTCCCATCCGGCATGGTCATGATCGAACCGCCCGGAGTAGGCATGGTAAGGATGACCCCATTTGGCAACGTCAAGATTGGGCCCATTGTGGTTGGTAAGCCGTTGGTGCCAGAGTTGTTGAAACCGCGCCAAAAACCAGGATGTGTCTCATTGCGATGAGTGCCATAGGTGCCATTGTGTGGACCATGTGAATGATTGCCACGAGGATGGTCCCAGAGGAAGACGGAATGTGACTCGCCAGGTGCAAATGTCGGTTGTGGTCGGCCACCGGTGCGATGCGGCCCTGTGGATGCAATGGAAGAGAAAGGTGGGAAGGCTGAATCTCCATCTGCACGTCCAGACTCGTTGAATCGATGCAGTGGAAAGCCGCCATCTCCGCATCCATGTCCAGACCGGCTGAATTTTTGTGGTGGGAATGGTGCAGAAGTAGGAGAAGCTTGAGAAGCATAGGACTCACCATCACGTTTGGTGTACTTGGTCATGTACACAGTTTGAAGTATCGTCTGAGTTACCGACTCATACTCGGTGGCCGTAGCGACGACAACATTGGCGTTTGCATTACCATTTCCTCCACGACCGTTTCCATTGCCGCCACGTCCGCCTGAGTTTCCGGTTGGAGCCGCTTGCGGAGCATCGGTGATAGCGATTGGAATGACGCTGAAAGTCTGGGTTTCAAGACCGGGACCAGCAGTGGAGCCAGTGTGAACGGACAAGAAGCCTGGGATACCTGTGCTGGTTTCGGTAGCAGCGGAGACACTAGCTTCACTGGCACCGCCAGCCACAGGACCGGTGGCAGAGGCGGAGAAGGGGATAGTAGAGCCTGTGATATTCAATGTTAGCGGCCGTCGAACGAGGGTTGTTGGTACAACCACCAATGAAGATGAAGTGAGAGCACTGATGAAGGGAATGGTCTGACCTGTAACAGCAGTTGGGTTGGCAATGTCAGCAAGTTCAGCAGAAACGGCAGCGTTATCGAGGGGTTGACCGGCAGCATAGCTGACTGAAGCTTGGGAGAAACTTTCGACGCCAATGTCGTCAACAATGTCAACGTCCATGCAGGTTGTGTAGATTTCTTGTTTGCCGTCGGGGAAGCCAGCTGTCCCTGGCATGGTTGGCCAGTCCCACACCCAGTAGAGAGTGTAAGGTTTGCCGCTTGGAGCATCCGACGGGAGCTGAATGTCTTGTTGACACCACAGATCATTGCCCATGAGATCGTCGAATGTATGGCCATACTGTGCTTGTCGTTGTGTAGAGATGGTGCCACCGTTGGTTTGGTAACATTGTCCATCATCAAAATTTTGAGTAGATAGCAGAACACCACGACCGTCACCGCCCGTGCCATCGGCGTTCCAGACACGATGAATGGCGAGGAAGGAGTCATCGGGACTGGGGTTGGTAGTTCCATAGACGTAGACTGTACCACGGTTTTGAGGTTTGCCAGGTTGGTTGTCTGGAAGAGTGACGTGGCCATTCTCTTGATATCTCAGTGCGACGGCGGATCCTGGAGCTGCCTGCAGTCTTGGACTACCATCGGTTTGAGTCTGAGAGGTCTGGGTGGATTTGCACATCAAGTCGGAAGGTAGGATCTGGTTGACAGTGCGACCATCTGGAGGGATGAGGTTGACCATGGTAGGATCGCCGAAGCCAGGACTGCTCCGCAGAACGTTTCCACGAGCAAACCCCGGCATGCCCGCCAGAGTGCCGTTCGGAGCAATGACCATCATCTGTTCAACCCAGCTATGCGCGGAGGCAAGAGGAGCCGCAGCAAGCAACCCAAGGAGGGTGTTGCGGAGAGAGAGCTTCGATAGAGACATGATGTTGGCGACAGGGGTAGAGTTTGCAGGTGTCGATATTTCGTCCGGCGAAAGAAGATATGTTTGATCGGATCAAACAAGCAGGAAAGTTGGTGGTGTTGTAGAAGTTCGCTTCTCTTGCGTTGGCGCCTAGGATTGTTTGTGGAAAAGATTGTGTATACTCTCGGAGTATAATGCTGTGATTGTTTGAAAGAGCGGTTCTCGAACTGTCGAAGTTCAAGCAGAAGGTATGGTCTGATAGGCAGCGGTGAGGCAGCGGCGCAGGTGACAAAGGAGTGGACAAGTACAAACGAAGGAGTGACGAGGTCAAAGGAGCGGCAATGCAAGCATTGAAGGGTAGTAGAACAAAGGAATGTAGACAATGCCTCACGCAAGCATTGTCCTGCCTTGGATGGAAGTACAATACAAAGAATGGTAGGCGATAAGCGAGACGTCGGGATCAGGCAGTGTTCACGTCGACAAGAACTCTTGACCATCAGAGTGGAAAGTGGAGCATGGTTATGGGATTTTTTCGATCGGCATCTAAGCGCAAGGAGTCGCATGGGAGTGTTTTGGAGCTTGCAGCATGATCCATGCTTGATAGACCCCTTTCTCACGGATAGACAGGAAAAGCTGCCGTCGATAGGTGTGAGGGTGTATGGGGTGGACAAGCATCCGGAAAAGCAAGGCAGGACGCAGCCAATGCTTGAGCTGCAAGCTGGCAGTGATGAAAGCCTGGACCCAGAGGTGGTTGGTGTTTCAAGACTCGGACTCGGACGATCTCGTGGCGGACCGGGGTGGTCGCTCAGAACTTGGTTGGTGCGGAACATTCTGAAGGTGCGGCATCGATAATGAGATGCGAAATTGCGGAGATGAGATCCTGGTTGTCAGTGTTCAGCAGTTGTCGGCCTTTGTAAGTATTGTTTCTTTGTGATTGTTCAAGCAGACAATACCCTCGACGGGTGAGGCAGAAGGCTCAGTGAATACGAGGACTGAGGAGGGACTTGATGACTTCAGCTTCCCGTCACATTCTGCAAGAATGGCGCCATTTGACAGCTTTGCAGACGCACTGACTCCTTCAACCACCCCTTTCATCTCTTCTCACGAGGTCGTGTGACGATTGGCAGCACAGATTCGACGGCCGGCAACATGGGAGATGGCGAAAAGAAGGAGAAAGGAGTGGAGGGGGATAAGGGGCAATGAACCAGGTGCCAGGTTTGACGGACGAGGAAACGAGGTCACTTCAAACATTAGCTCGTGTTTCAAATCGGTCTTAGTGCCAGTTATCACCTCAACTAGTACTAATATAGTATAGTAGATCTGCTAGGGCAATGATCTCAGCCAATCGTTACCTGTAAGGCTCAGCTTTATGCATCTCCTCACTTGCCGCTTGACTGGCAATGACCTGCAGTGACCTGGCCTTTTCTACCACTCCTCTGAGATGGAAACGTCTTGTTCTATGTCCTACATGTTGGAAGAATCCTGCGCTGTAGTGACCTCCATCAGTGCTGTGCTCAGTCTGGAACGCACGGTTCGGCATAAGGCGAATGCACGAGGCTGGAAGTCCGCGCTTAACATGACAGGCACCCACAGGCCTGGCTATCAGCCTTGGTGTGACACTGGTATTACTTGCAGGAAAATGCTTGACTCATGGGATTCTCCAGGCCAGTTCCTTGCCGTGCTGCCGTGCAGGAACTGGCTAGATCACAACTCGTGATATCAAATTACCCCAGCAATGGCGTGAATCTCTCGGCTATTGACGCAGGAATAGATCCAGATGGGATCTTGCTTCTCGGCGGGATGCCCTGCAGAAATCCAAATATACATGGTCATGGGCCCGATTGACCAACTCCAAACGCCGTGCTCGGATCCTTCAATTATATACAATCCACCCAAGTATGTGTCGCTCTTCGCTGACGAAACCACCAAGCGGGCGCAGGTAGGTATGAATGAGAAGAGAGACGTGTCATGGATGGTCTGGTCAGTCCACGACCATCATACGATCCTCCACCTTTACCGTTTGAACCCGCTTTCCTGGATGAGCCAGCTTTCAAAATTCAGCATATCCTTGTTCAACTTTCGACACTGGACCTCGTCAGCTCCATAACCGTGTTCGACGAACCAGCGGAACATGGTCCCTAATTCGGGCACCATCCATTGCAGAGCATCAGCCATGAATCCGTAGGAACGTGGCATCGGCCGGCCAAGTGCTCGCCAAAAGATTTCGTTGGCCTGCGCTTGTGTGAGGGTGTCACCTGCCAGGCTGATCGAGTTGTTCTTGTATTCATCCGTCTCTGAGGCCGAAAATGCTTGCGCGGCGAAAACGCCAATATCTCTTGTAGCCACAATCTGTAGTGCCTTGTCACCCATGTTTGCCCACATTGCTGCGAAGACCCTCCCCGGGAAATTTGGTGTCAGGTTTTCCATGAAAGCGACGGGTCGCAGGATGGTGTAAGTCATGCTTGTGCCTCGGGTTTTCTCAATTAGGTGTTTCTCGACCCAATACTAGCACTTGTTAGCCTTTCCTTGACGCGTGTACATGGGCGGATAATGAAGCTTGCCTTGGAAACAAAGTGTGGGACGTCCGTAGCATTAAAATCGGATTTGTTGGGCCCTCCTCGATCGACGGAAGAGTAGACAAAGTGATTTACGTCGTGTGCTATGGCTGCATCAATCAGGTCCTTGCCCTGCTTCATCTCCATGTTCTCGACATCCTTTTTCATTGAGGGTATTGTAACACAAAACACGCCCCAGACTGCTCCAACGCCTCCAGCTTTGGTAAAGATGGCACCTGGATGGTGTAGGTCGCCTTCGATGACTTCGATCTTGGGATTCGCAGCAAGGGCTTTGGCGGACTTGGAGGTGCTGCTGCGCGTGAGAGCTAGGATGCGGAACTCGAACGGAGGAGGATGAGCGAGGAGAGCTTTGATGGCGCCACCACCTTGCTTACCGGTAGCGCCTGTAATGAGGATGTTACGAGTAGTCATATTGATGATGAGGGTGCCGAAACTCAAAGCAGCACAGAATGAGGTATAAAGATACTGTGCCTGGGATGGAAAGTAGATGCCCAGCAAGCCCTGTTATCACACTCGTAGAAAGCCGGAAATGGTTGACGTCAGTTTAACGACATTCACAAAATCAGTCACAATTTGCACCACTTACCGCATCTCCTACCAAGACCGATTTACCGACTGATCTCTGACAATGAAAGACTCAGTGCGACAAAGAGTGAATTGGACATTATGTTGGGAAGGTATCCAGTCTTTCCAAGGACGTAAGAAGAGTGTCAGAAAGGGCTGCCGGGCGCGCTGCAGGTCGCCTGAAAAGCAAGGGGAATTCACGCATTCAATACCGACGACAGCGACAGCAACAGCGTTTACGGTATGCGCATGAACTTCGACCGCAGTCATGAGGAGCCATAACCCACCACATGATACTCATTAGTACTACGAAGTAATGACCACCTTCACCGGCACTCGGCCTTCATCCTCCCCGTCCTTCGCCTGGTTTGCTGCCAGCCTGAATGCTTTCTCTCCATCTGCCAGTGCAACGCGGTGAGTGACAAGATCCTCTGCGACACCGTCCAGCTTCCCACTTGCAAAAAGTGCAATTGCAGGAGGATAACAATTGGCGTATCTGAAGACCCCAATGATATCCACCTCTCTTAATGCTGCAGCTCCCAATGGTAATGTCTGCGTCGGTGTGCCCATCCCCACGAGGACCAGCTTCCCCCCAGCCATGGCAGCAAAGATACCCATTTGCACACAGGAAGGTACACCAGTACACTCGAAGACCCGATCAAACCCTGCCTCCAGACCAGCCGACTTGCACACCTCTGCAGCCAGGTCTTGTGCGCCAGCCAATGTCTCCTCGATCGTAGGGGCAGGTGCTTTTCGAGGAAGAAGGAAAGTCTTGAGTTTGAATTTGCCACCACCAAGTGCCCCTGCAATTTTCAGCCTTGGAGCATCAATATCGGCAATGACGATATCTGTGACACCAGCAACCGCCAGAACAGCAGCAGTCAGCATCCCTACCGCACCAGCCCCAAGAACCAAAGCGCTCGAGCCCGTCAAGGGTACTCCGGCTCCTGATCCGGCCGTCTGGCTTCGGTTGAGAGCATGTAATGAGACGGCTAGAGGCTCGACGAGGGCACCCTGCTCAAAAGTGACATTGTCTGGGAGCTTATGGCACATGTTGGCAGGCTGTGAAATGATCGTCTGCAGCGTTCCATCGGCGTGTGGGAAGGTTTTGGCTGATGATCTAAAGGATAACTTGGGGCACAAGTTATAGCGTCCTGTAGTGCATAAAGAGCATGACCGACATGGGAATCCCACTTCCACAGCTACTCTGTCGCCCACCTTGAGCGCTGATGAAGGCACCACTCCATTTGTGGCACCATTCGAGGACTCTGGTACAGCCGTGACAACCCCCGATGCTTCATGACCCAGCACCAGAGGTGCTTTCAGCACGAAGTTACCGTTCCGGCCATGATGGTAGTAATGTAGATCGGAGCCGCAAAGACCAGTTGCCCTGACTGCTATTCGGACTTCTCCTGGTTGGAGAGCGGATTGTGGTCGACTTTCCTAGACAAAGCAGGGCGTCAGTGTCTATGGTAGGATGCACGATTCCGATGATAGAGTGGGATCACTTACCAATCTCAAGTCTTTGGCGCCATGCAAAACCAATGCTTGTACGTTTTCGGTCGAAGACATGTTTTATAACAATATTATTCTGCACAAAAACGATGCTTTGCCTCGAGTCTGCTGAAATGGTCTTTTCTCTCTCTCTCTCTCTCTCTGAGATTTAGAAATCTGGTCCGATTCTAACTAGATCGAAGGAAGGGCTCAAGTATGAGACAGGGCGACAAGACACCTGTCTCGAGCAAGGTTACCTATATCAATCTTTCGTTTGCCCAAGTTCCGAGGCGGTAGACATCAAACCATGTTGCGGCTGGTCGGTTAATGACAGGCACGGTTTCAGTAGTTTTCGGCGACTGATCAGCCCGATGGCGCCTAGTGAGCCCGTGTGCCCGTGTGAGCCCCAAATCGAGTTCCCGTTTAACTGCCCCGCGGGATGGATATGGGTGCCACCGGTGCCACAATTTGCCTATGCACGCCTATGGTGGCCTATGGTTGTCATTGTGGGGGTCGCACTGGGTCGCCAAAATCGGCGGCATTTGGTGGTGCGGGGGACAAACATCGGTTCAAATGCCGGCTCGCCGGTCAAAGAATTGTCTCTTTCGTAATTCAGGGAAAGACAGTAAATACTGCGAGGGTTTGATTGAGTGCTTCTCAGAAGATTTGTATAAATCGCAGGCACACGGAATACAGACGTAAATAGGAGGGTCATTTCGACCGGGCACAATTCCTGCCAGCCTCTCATAGAGCATTTCTTCCTGTGCCGTCCGTCCACATGGCTAAACCTACCATCCTTCTGATCGGCGACCTGACGCATGCGAATAAAGAGTGGGAAGAATATGGATCAAAATATAACCTGAAAGAGTTCCGGCAAGGGACGAGGCAACAATTTCTCTCCAATTGCAGGAATGGTGAATACGATGGGGTGGTTGCGCTGTACCGTTCAAACACGTCGACCTCAGAAACTGGCCCTTTCAACCAAGAGCTGATCTCGGTCCTGCCCAAGTCCTTGAAATTCATATGCCATAACGGTGCCGGGTACGACAACATTGACGTAGATGCCTGCACCCAGAGGGGGTTGAAAGTGTCCAGTACACCAATTGCCGTCGACAACGCTACTGCTGATGTCGGTATCTTCCTTTTGCTGGGAGCATTGAGACAAGCCTGGGTTCCCTTGAAGGCCATCAAGGAAGGAAAATGGAAGGGAGACGCACAACTAGGACATGATCCCAAAGGCAAGCTGCTGGGGATCCTGGGTATGGGGGGTATTGGGAGGGTAAGATTGAAAGTCTGTATGTTGAGAGTGGAAGCAGCTGACAGGAATATAGGCCATGGCAGACCGAGCACGAGCATTTGGCATGAAGATTGCCTATCACAACCGATCCAAGCTTCCCAGTCAACTTGAAGGCGATGCGACATATCTTAGCTTTGACGAACTACTGGCGCAGTCCGATGTGCTCAGTCTCAACCTGTCGCTGAACGCGAAGACGCGGCATATCATCTCTGCCCCAGAATTCGAAAAGATGAAGGATGGGGTTATCATTGTGAACACCGCTCGAGGCGCGCTGATCAACGAGAAGGACTTGGTATCAGCACTTGACAGCGGAAAGGTCTCGTCGGTCGGACTCGATGTGTTCGAAGACGAGCCCAAGATCGAAGAAGGGCTTTTGAGGAACGACCGAGCCTTCATTGTTCCTCACATTGGCACGATGACTTGGGAGACGCAAAGAGAGATGGAGCTATTGGTGCTGCACAATTTGGAGAATGCAGTTGACAAAGGGTCATTATTGACCCCGATACCCGAACAGAAAGGCAAGCTGAATGGCAACTTATGATAGTACCTATGCCGATTGCATGGAGTCTAGAGTAGATGATACAATACAGTAGAATGGGCACTGGATACCTAGGTAAGGTACAAATGGGTCATGTGGGGTCCATCCTCCCGTACTGTTCTCTAACAATTAGACAGAGCAAACCACTCGTCCTTGCCGCCAAACATCTATCGCAAGCTGCCACAGTTGTATAGTCCACCCCTGGGACGCGGGCCAGGGAGGACAAGACGATGGACGTCAAAACGAGGCAAATCAGAGGCCGCGGAGGACAGCGACAGACCAGTTGGGCTTATCAGTGGACCCGCGATAAGAGTACATACAGGTAGTGAGGTAGGTACCTGATCCTGGATACCTAGGTAGCCTTGCGAGCTATCTCGACTCGAATGAAAGATTCAGGCATACTCGTACTTCCGTGGTCAGTCACGCGCTGCTATGTCTCTTCCTTACTCGGACATTCGTAGATCGACTCCTCCAACTTTCACGGTGATGCACCAGGTATAGCGAATCACTCGGGGTAAGGTGACCACGTTGACCAAAACTCTCCCATCTGGTCAAGTGCAGAAAAGAATGCCGAGGAAGACGACAGGCTGTTGGACTTGCAGAGTGCGCAAGAAAAAGTGCGACGATGGCCGGCCTTGTTGCTCGTCCTGCACCCTGCGCGGAATCACATGTTACGGCTACGCCGCGAAACCGCACTGGATGGAGGGCGGCGAGACGGAGAGGAGAATCATGCAAGACATCAGACATCAAGTCAAAGAGAGCTACAGACGTCGACGCTCTCGGGGCTCTGGTGCTGCGCGCTTGCAAACATCGACGTCGCAGCGAGATGGGCACGAGTCCAACGCAAGCACCTTCATCCCGTCGCCCTCACACGTTCCTACGACCTTCGCTCCGTCGTTGTCGCCGGCTTCGGCATGGCCTCAGGAAGATCCGGGGACATCAGACGATAGTACGGGGCGCCCTTATCCCCAGCACAACAGGCCCTGGGAGAACGAGGATCGAATGGATGGTTTCGACGCATACTGTGTGGTAGACGACGCACGTTCTGGGACGCAGAATCCACATGCCTACGCGCGGCGCCCGGATTGCAAGTGTTCGGACGACCCAGGAACCGCAGAGGGTGAGCACTCCTGCGCACGGGATCCTACCCGGTCTTGCCGGGTTTCCTTTGATTTTGACGAAAGAGGCATCGACTCGGTCATGTACTACCTGGATCATATCTGGCCCAGGCTGGTCCCGTACCTGGAGCTATCCGCAGGGGGCAGCGGCAGAGGTTGGCTTCTCAATCTATTCCTCCGCACCAAACCCCTGTACACGGCCGCCGTCTGCCTGAGTGCGTGCGACAAGGCACAATTTGTCCTGGGACCTCTGAGCGACATTCCACAACCGAACCACGACTTGGAAATGCAGCATCTGCAAAGCGTCGCCGACCTACGCGGCCACCTGTACCAGTTGTCCAAGAAGGCGGGCGCAAGCCAGATGGCAGCCGGGGTGGAAGCACTGGCCTGTATCATGCATTTGATTCTCTTCGAGGTTCGTATCCCGACCACTACGAATCGACCATTGGGTGACAGTTGGGTGACACATGCTGATTCGAGAGTTTTTTTTGTCGCAGCTCTGGATCCCACGCAAAGGGCTCATGAACGACTGGGTAATGCACCTCGACGCGGCCAGTGCTCTGCTGTCATCCCTCGACCAGGCTGCGGCTGCGTCGCCACGGGTATCTTCAGGAAGCTCGGCCGATTCTACTGCGTCAATGTCAGACATGATCGAACTCGAGGTCGATGTTAAATGCAACATCCCCATCCATCTTCTTTCCGATGGGGAAAGGTCGGCCTTTGAATTCTTCCTCGGCATGTACACCTACTGCTTCATCAACGCCACCGCCAGCCTAGGCCTAACCCCCCAGTCTGCGCAATCGATCGCTCGACTTCGCGCCTTGTACCACCAGGGGCAGAACAAACTGAGCACCGCGCTCGGATGCGAAGACTGGGTCATGCTCACCCTCCTCGACATTGCTGTCCTCAAGGATTGGAAGCAGACTAAATCCAAAGCCGGCACGCTGAGTCTGAGAGACTTGAATCATCGCGCCGACATCATCGAAGGTCGCCTTCTGGACGGCCTGGCAAAGGTCGCCCATCCGCTGCCTGCTTCGGCATCTTTCATACAGGAAGGGAAACGGATGGTCACGAATACCTATATCAACGCCGCCCTGGTCTACCTCCACGTCGTCGTTTCGGGATTTTACCCGCACATCCCTGAGATACAGCAGAGTGTTTTGCGGACGCTACAAGCGCTGGAATACATGCGCGAGCATTCGAGGATTAATTTCCCCTCCTGGCCCTACTGTGTTGCTGGCTGCTTAGCTTTGGAGTCGGAATACCCTCGCTTCCGTGCGCTGGTGCCTCCTTTTGAAAAGGGTAAACATCCTCTAGTTCTGTCCAGATGGACGCTGGAAATAATAGAGGAATGTTGGAACACTCGAGCTTCGCAGCCGCCAGGTGAAGAAACGTGTAGTTGGGTCACAGCTATGAATCACTTGGGGACTAGACTATTGCTCCTGTAACTACCGACACCAAAATCAAATCAACGACATGGGCTCATGAGCTCTTCTTCTGGACGGCGAGGGCCGTCGAAAGCAGCTCTACCAATCCGAGAATCTTTTCTTCTTGATGTCTTCGTCCGACCAGTTGCAAGCCCACTGGCGTGCCTTGCTGGACTTCAGGATCGTCTTTGCAATTGATGGTTAGCCAAATTTGATCACCACTCGATCAAGGTCGACTCACATTGCTCCCAGTTGGTCTTGTCCTGCTCACTCCAGGGCTGATAATCCTTGTCGTACAAGTCAAGCGTCTTGTCCACTTGGGTGACAGGGAACACAACGGATGTATAATCGAGTGTATTGACCCATGGAGTGTATCCTGTGCATGTCAGTCCCCTGAACCCGCAAAGTACAATTGGAGAGATGCGAACTCCTACCGATGTGGAAAGTGTTGCCAAATTGAAGTGCCGCAAATGGTGCAACAGGCGTCAGTATTGCGTCAACTGGCTTTCCAGACTTTGTTTGCCTCGCAGTGCCATTCCAGTATTCCATATATTCCTTCTGATACTCTCTAAGTCGAAGATTTATCTCCCAGATCTTGTCAGCGGTCTTGGGCGCGCCTAGTGAGCCCGCCGCTGTGCCATAAGTCCGCTGGATATGGTCCTGCAGGGGCTCTCCCGACAAACCAATGTGATGCCAGATATCCATGCCGGCATCCGCGGTGAACGCTTCAAACTGTCATGGTCAGGGGCTGATTTTTCAAAGACGGTTCAGTGAATTTGACTTACAGCGAGTGCAATGGCCTTTTCGTGGGACGGTGGATCCCAGTCCACCACATCATGACCCATGTCTATGATCAGCTTTTTCACTGTCTCAAAGGCTCTTCGGACTGCAGGTTGTGGGTTCACGAGTTTGTCATTTGGCATCAGGCCAAACGTCAACTTGCTGCCGTCAGCGGGCAGGGGCGTGCACAACTCCTCCCTCCAGGGCAAGTCAACCACCGCCGGATCGTGTAGCCATGGTTGCTGGCTGAGAACATACCGAAACATCAATTTCAACGCTCCTAGAGACGTCGCCAGCGGCCCACAAACCGAAGGGATGGTGTTTTGACCGGCCATGCTGTTGGCGGCGCCGACATATGGTAGACGGCCGAATGAAGGCCTGATGCCATAGAGCCCATTGAAAGCAGAGGGGATCCTGGAGATGAGATGAGTAGACATTCTGACCCGGATGGACAGACGACTCACCTGATACTTCCACCTATATCTGTACCAAAGCCAATGGGGCTTCCTCGCATGCCAATGAGGGTTCCCTCGCCACCAGAGCTACCACCGCAGGTCATGAGACGATTGTGCGAATTCAGTGTGAAGCCGACAATATGATTCCATGTTATCCCGCTCATCACCGTATGCGGCAGACTTGTCTTGCAAAAAGGCACACCTCCGAGTGCTTTGACTTCCTGGACCAGTTCGCTGTCCACGTTTCTCTCCTTCCCGGTCCCCTTCACGCCCTCGAAAGTGTCGATCCACCCAACATAACCCATAGTTGTCTCCACTCCCTTGACGTGGAATTGGTCTTTGAAGCTGATAGGTAGCCCATGGAGAGGGCCGGTAGGACCATTCTGAGCCGCAAAGGTGGAATCGAGCTCTTTCGCACGCTCAATCGCCTGGTCAAAGAAGACTTCGTGCAGGCAATTAGTCTGTCAAAGCACAATTTAGCAAAGACCCAGACGCAGGTAAAGGTGTGCTACCGACCAATTGATGAGCCAGAGCTGCTCGATGGCAGAAGGCTGTCACTACCTCTGTGGCGGTCCACTTGCCAGTTGTAGTATGTTCTGTTATCTTGACTGCATCGCTCTCGGTAATTTCGATCTCCCTGGGAGTGAGGAATTGTTGCACATATGACCCAGTGACATCTTTCTGATCTTCAGGCGAAGGGAGGGGTTCTGGGAGTCGCCATTCTTGAGGGATAGCAGCGAAGATAGACTCACGCTTCTTTTGAGCACGTTCTTGCCAGGTCAAAGACATGTTGAACAAGTTGGTAATGGCAACCACGGCTTGCAGAGAGGACTATTTGAAAGGCCGTTATTCCAACCTGCTTGTTCCGGAGTCTTATAACCAAGACCTTCGTACAAATATGGAATACATGCGGAAACTTCAGGAGTTTAAGACTGCCCTTCGGTTCCTTCGTCTAACATCGAAATGCGAGTGCGGCAAACGACTCGCGTGCTTGGGATGCATGAGAAGGCGCACCAGCTGCTCTTCTCCACTGATAACACCGATATCTGTAGCGTTCCCTACACGGCTGATTAATATCACATTCTGGATCTGGAATGTTTAGTGCTCTAAATCATGTTCAAGAGTGCCGTTGTGGATTCTCCTCTGCAATCTCACAAAGGCGATAAAAGGCAACAGAGCGACAACGGCGGCAACATCTCCGTATTGCCCTGTAGATAACGTTTCGCTGTACTCCGTAGGGACAGGCTGGTTCTGGGGGCATAAGGAAATATTTGTTCCTGATTGGTCCATTTGTGTACGAATTCCGTACAGCTGTGGAGCCAGAGATTTCATACCTGCCTATTCAATCGCGCGAAAAAAGCGTAGGCGCAGTTGATTCAACGGCGGCAACGTCTACAGACACTACCCGTCCAACCGTCTTGCCGTCTTTACATCAAGTGCTAGCAAGAGCAAATCATCACCTCTCTCTCTCTCGAGAGAAAGAGATAACCGTGGCATCGAATTCCAGTTCCGGTATGGAACAGCTATATCTCTTATCTTGAACAATCCACCGGGAGGCAAGGTGAGTCCAATCCCCAGGACACGGATCCTCTCTTCTGCTTCCTTATCTCTCGACTCATCCTGAAGACGAATATATAAAAGTGGACGAGATCGAGGTCAATCATGCCAGGCACTCATCCTGCTCGAGGAACAGCGCAAACCTCCTGCTGACCCGCCGAACCGACAAGATTCAAGTTGCCCGTCGCTTCTATCCAGTTGTTGGCTGCCGTTCCCTTCATCGATCATGTCGACATATTCCGTTGGACCAGAGCTGAAGGTGCTCAGCCCCGGTATTGGCTATGGCATCATTGCTGGGATTGGTGCAGTGTTTAGCGTGATTATGATCTTGACGACAAAGTTCCAGAACCGGTATTTCGCCTTCTCGACCAAGCAATCCGAAGAGTTCAACACTGCGTCTCGAAATGTTAAGCCTGGCCTCATTGTCGCAGGCATTGTTTCTGCTTGGACATGGTCCGCTACATTGCTCACCAGTTCCACTTTTGCATACATTTTCGGCATCTCAGGTCCAATGTGGTACGCTGCCCTGGGCTCGTCGCAAGTCATCATGTTCGCCATGCTCTCGCTTCGGGTGAAAAGAGATGTACCAGGGGCCCATACATTTCCGGAGATCGTTCTCGCTCGCCATGGTCATGGTTAGTCAGTTATTGCATAGCGCCCCAATCAATGGACTAACAAGGTTGCAGTGGCCCACGGCATTTATACCTTCTTTGGATGGGTCGTCAATATGTGTGAGTCTCACTCAACATGGCACAAGAAGACTATGGTACTGACCTGTTGGTCTACAGTTGTCGGCGCAACACTAGTGCTGGGCGGTTCGCAGGTACTGGCTGGCTTGTCGGGAGTCAACGTCTATGCTGCTTGTTTCATTGTAAGCAACCGACCAACCGAGGTGGAGTGTACGCTTACATGTCTCGCATACAGGTTCCAATAGCCGTTGCCGCATATGTTCTCCAAGGTGGACTTCGAAGCACCTTTGTGGCCGACTATCTTCACACCGTGATCCTCTTTGTGGCCATCTTCATCTTTGCCTTCACCTTGTACACCGCCGATGACTATGCCGGAAGTCCTGGCAGGGTCTACGATCTCTTGGTCGAAGCTGGGAACAAGACTCCGCTCGCGGGAAACCGTCATGGCTCATGGCTCACGTTCCAGTCAAGTACCGGTATCAAGTACGCTGCCGTGATCTTCCTCGGCAGCTTCTCGACGGTCTGGCTCGACCAAGCGTACTGGCAACGTGCCATTGCATCCAAACCTGAAACAAGCGTCAAGGCATATCTGCTAGGCGGAGTAAGTACCGAGCGCCCTTCTGCGCCATCTCGACCGTCATCCGATCGATTTGTTCCTGAGAGTCTCATTTGCTGACTTGAAGACAGCTGGCATGGTACGGGATCCCATATGGGTTCGCCACGACGATGGGTTTAGGCGCCGTGGCATTGACCGGCTCCTCAAAGTTTCCCACTTACCCTGACCCTCTCAATGCAGCACAAGTCGGTGGGGGATTCTCAGCACCTGCTACTGCGATTGCTCTGATGGGCAGAAATGGGGCCGCGTTGATGCTTTTGGTGCTGTTCATGGCAGTCACTTCGTCAGTATCTGCAGAACTCATCGCTGTGTCCTCCCTATGGACATTTGACGTCTACAAGCTCTACATCAACCCCTCAGCGTCGTCCTCCACCTTGGTCAAGCAGGCACATTACGGCATTATCGCATACTCTCTGATATTGGCAGCCTTTTGTTGCGGGATGAGTGCCGGCGGCGTCGACATCACCTGGCTTCTCACAGTGGGTGGTGTTATTGTAGGAGGAGGCGGTATTCCCTTGGGATTTATTGTCTTGTTCCCTTCTAGAATGTCAACTGTCGCTGCTATCGGGGCTCCTCTGGTTGCCTCACCGCTCGGCCTCACCGCTTGGTTTGTCACCACAAAACTTCGTTCCGGCGCCATCACTGCGGTTTCCACAGGCGACCTCCCCAATACCCTGGCGGGAAGTGCCACCGCCTGCGGCACGGGATTGATTGTGGCAATTGTCTTCTCTATTCTCTTTCCATACAAATACGCCTCCACAGATCCCGCACACCTGGCTCGCGTGGAAAAGATCCTAGGTACCGCTCCGCTTCAGGGACGCGAGGTGGCCACCGAATCGGCTTCCATGGACGAACCAGTGACAAGCGAAACGAAATCTGGTATCCCTCAAGAATCCAAAGATGCAGACACAGCCACAGCCACAGAGACTCCCTCGACTCCGGGCGCAGCGGGCACCGCAGCCCCCACAGGCAATGATGTCGTCGACTATCTCTTGACCAACCATATCGAACCGCTGGACTTCAAGTCCTACCGCAAAGCTCGCCGTCTGGCCTATTCGGCTTGCGCCGTGTTCTTCGTCGTGGCCATGGTGCTGTTTCCATTCACCTTTTACGGCACTGGGTACATCTTCACTAAAGCCGCATTCACGGGCTGGGTCGTTGTCAGCATCATGTGGGTCTTCTTCAGCGCCCTGGCATGCATCATCTGGCCTCTCGTGGAGAGCTACCCGACATTGAAGGACATGACGAGGATGCTGATCAATGAAACCTTCCACAAGAAGCCCGACATGGACGTGGGACGCGTTGAACCTCAACCTTCGCCATCAATCGAGCGCAAGTGACCTACTCTGGTCCAGACAACGGTAGATCAGAAGAAAATCTTCCTCGCCTGTACCAACCGTCGGGCTGATACAGTCGGAGACATCCAGTCTTCCCAGGAGTTGACAAGTAGATCGGAGGATACATATATGTACACGAATATAAATTACCTATGGCCGAGGACTCTTATATTGTCTAACGTGATAGAGCTTATACGATATATATTTGGACAGATCAAGGTTGAACAACAATGGCTAGATCAATATAGTAAAACGGGTGGTGATGGACCGTCATGCTGTAGATCGTCCAGAGGAAGTTTCACTGCTTGCGGCTCATGCCCTCCATCATCCCCTTTGATCATATGGTAACGCCACCCTATACTTACCCCCGGCTCGCGCGAGTTAGGCTAAGTGGCACCCGAGACTTAGTCGTACAGTATGCTGCCACGGCTGCCTAAGTTACCTAGTCAGGTTGCCTTGCACTACCCCATACGGAGGCAATAATTCGCGAGTACGGATCTAACTTGGGGCGTGTCTCAAGTGGATAGCAATGGCTAACTTGGTCGCTGTAGGTATTGCCATATACTGTAAACGTGCGAAGCAGTAAGGAAGTACTTCGTAACAGTGCTGCAATTACAAACTTCCTCTTGATCACTCTCCTCTGTACCTCCGTACGGTTTGCCTCCCTAGGTAATATGGCGGACCAATCTTCCAGCTCACCCCTCAGATCAATCTGCCATTGCGGTGCGATCGAAGTGATTGTCCCTTATCGGCCGAAGGAGATCAATGAATGCCAATGCACTCTCTGTCGTCGCTACGCAGCTGCATGGATATACTACAAACCAGAAGAGGTCACCATTAACAAGCACAAAACTGGCGATGTAAAGAAGTACGTCTGGGGCGATCGAGACATCTCCTTCAATTTTTGCGATAACTGTGGCTGCATGTAAGACCTTCTTAGTTATTACCGCCTCTATGCGTGAGCTTTTTAAGCGGGAGAATGATTCTGTCTGATTTCCCAAGCCTGACTGGGTTCGTAGGTGTTTCTGGTACCCCGAGACAGACAGCATACACGAGATTGGCGTCAATAGCCGCAACATGGATCCCGAAGCTCTCAGATATATAACGCGGAAAATCGACTTCGACGTCGTCGGTACGCCGCTTAGAGATCAGGCCACGGCTCATCCACAGGACAGGGCGCGTTACTGAACTCCTCCGCACAGACAGGAGAAGTGTGTATTTGAAGTCAGCGAAATCTACTACTTGCGCTCAGCAGGATAAGAGGATAGATCAAGGTTAGACAAGTAGCACGGTTGGTGATGGTCAATGCTGTAGAATGAATCTTGAGCCTCGGCAGAACTTCACATGCCAGTACTAGTCACCTACCGTCGTTGCGTCAACCTCAACCACAACCACAACCACAACCAACTTGTCCGCCTACTTCTGCTTTGGACCATTCACTACTTATGTAAAGGTAAAGGCTTGCACCGAGAATCAATTGCACGAGACCCGTGAGACACTTGCTCATACAATGACCACCCGCGTCTGGCCTAGATGAAGGCGCAGGCGAATTCAACCACAAATCCCGTTGCACAACAATGCCGGTCCAGTCGAAGGAGGACCCGTTGATGGTCCTCTACCACTACTATACTACTCTCCTTCGCTCTCGGATCAAGCGGACACCCCGATCCGTCAGACTCGCGGCTACCGCTGCCCTCCTCATCTCGATTCTCTCGAGCAGTTATGGCGGCTACAAATGGTGGCAGGAAAGATCAAAAGAGAAGGCTCAAGGACAAAGACTGGTCAGGAGAAACAGTGGTCTTAGAGGCAAAGGCGGCGAGCGCATCATCTATGTCCCAAAAGGGAACACTACCTCCAAAGTCATCATCCATCCCACTCGTCCGACCACCTTCGACGCGCATCGGCGGCTGTTCCTCACTCCGCCACGGGTCACACGAATTGGCAGTGGTGCTTCTACTCCAGCCTACGGCCATGGACCGCCTCCTCAGACAAAGCCGGGTCTCAACCTGGCTTTCTTGCATCAATTCCTGAGTCTGTTGAATATAATGATACCCCGATTTCGAAGCAAAGAGACCGCATTATTGGTGAGCCATGGAGTCTTTCTTGTTCTCCGAACCTACCTGTCGTTGGTGGTTGCAAGGCTAGACGGAGCCATTGTGCGAGACCTAGTGGCAGGCCAGGGCAAGTCGTTCATGTTGGGAATACTAAGATGGCTGTCTGTCGGCACCTTGGCTTCTTACACAAACGCCATGATCAAATTCCTGCAGTCCAAGATCTCAATTGCTTTCCGGACAAGACTAACAAGATACATTCACGACTTGTACCTGAATTCGAATCTCAACTACTATAAACTGACCAATCTAGACGGCGGAGTCGGTCAGGGCGCAGACCAATTCATCACCCAAGATCTCACCTTGTTCTGTACATCAGCAGCATCACTGTATTCATCATTAGGCAAGCCCCTCGTCGACATATTTGTTTTCAACTACCAGCTATACCGGTCCCTTGGTCCCTTGGCCCTCACCGGACTTTTGTCTAATTATTTCGCAACCGCAACACTTCTCCGCAGACTGTCTCCGCCCTTCGGAAAATTGAAGGCTGTCGAGGGTAAGAAGGAGGGCGATTTCCGTGGTCTACATGCTCGGTTGATCGCAAACGCCGAGGAAATCGCTTTCTACGGGGGCGCTGATGTTGAGAAGGTCTATTTGAATAGATCCTTCAGAGAACTCCGAAGCTGGATGGAAGGAATATACAACGTCAAAGTCCGGTATAACATGCTCGAAGACTTTATTCTGAAATATTCCTGGTCTGCTTTTGGGTACATCATCACTTCCATCCCAGTATATCTCCCTGCATGGGCAGGCTTGAATTACCTGCTTGAGTCATCGGTTTCTGCTGCTGGCGCCGAGATTTCGGAGTCCTCACGAGAGAGGTCTCACATGAAAGACTTCATCACGAACAAGAGACTGATGCTCTCCCTAGCGGACGCCGGTGGGAGGATGATGTACAGCATCAAGGACCTATCTGAGCTGGCTGGCTACACTTCTAGAGTGTACCAACTCATCTCGACCCTTCACCGTGTCCATGCAAACGCTTACGGTCAAAACCACCGGCGGCATTCCGGCAGGATCGAGCTGTACTCTATGGCTGATGTTCAAGGGACCGTCTACGCAGGGTTCGATGGTGTTCGTCTTGAGGACGTTCCCATTGTCGCTCCAGCACTTTACCCGTATGGCGGCGACGAGCTGATTGAATCGCTGTCTTTTGTGGTACACAGCGGCGAGCATCTTCTCATCTCAGGCAGCAACGGCGTGGGTAAGTCTGCTATTGCCAGGATTGTCGCCGGTCTGTGGCCTGTCTTCCGTGGTCTCGTCTCCCGTCCTCGCAACACTGGTCAGGATGGAATAATGTTCATTCCTCAACGGCCCTATCTCAGCGTGGGCACGTTGCGGGACCAAGTCATCTATCCTCACACAGAGATCGACATGCGCGAGCATGAACGTCGGGACAGTGAGCTGGAGAGGATACTGGAGGAAGCCAAACTTGGTCATTTGCTTGCACGCGAAGGTGGCTGGGACACGAGAAAGGAGTGGAAAGACGTGCTTTCCGGCGGAGAGAAGCAACGAATGGCCTTTGCCCGGCTCTTTTACCATGAGCCCAAGTATGCATTCCTGGACGAGGGCACTAGTGCAGTCTCGTCGGACGTGGAGGGGCTGCTGTACGAGCGGTGCAAAGACAGAGGCATTACGCTCCTCACTCTCTCTACACGTGCCAGTCTGCGGAAATACCATAAGTCGAATCTGATACTCGGCTTGGGCGATGAAGGATACGATTGGGAACTCGTCAAGATCGGCACTGACGCCGAGAAATTCAGTCTGGACAAGGAGATCAACGAGCTGAGGGAGAAGCTTGCCATGGTGCCTGAGTGGGAGAAGAGGAAGAAAGCGATCGACGAGGAACTCAGTCATGTCCAGGTTGTTGATGAAGAAGGAGCAGGATCAGCCAAGCTGGAGAAACCCAGTTATGTGGCCCATGAGGAAGAGGATGGTCAGTATGGCCAGGAGTAAGCAGACTTGGCCGTGCCCGCCATGGCACATGGCCGATCAATATACCACCCTTTTCTTGCGATCGGTCTTAAAGTCCCCTACTTCGCCGTTTTCTCTGTTCTACTGGGTCCTTGCTTCTGGTATGATCGCGCTCACGATTTAGCCAGCCTACAGTTCTTCAACAAGCAAAGTCGCCCTCTTTCCTTGCGCTTCCTCATCCGAGCCTTGTACTATCATGGGGCTATCAGAACCCGTAAGAGCACCAGGCGAACACGAATCTGAAAACATCTTGGATCCGCCCAATATATATTCTTCTTTGCTTTCCTTTTCATTTTTCAAAAAATCGAGCAAGCTCATGTGACTACAGTAAGAACGACCGCCCTGGGCAATTCCAACTTATGTCCCCTTACCTTTTACCAACCAGAGTACAGTACGTATCAAGAACTCCCAACTCCGACGTCTAAAGTCAGAGGCACCGTGCAACTTTTCCAAACTCCAGGAACTCCGTTTTTTCTCTCACAGTCACCTGGCCTGGTAGTGCCGCACTTCGTTAATCAAAGACAATCTCCCCGTGTCCTGCTCCAAGTCCGTTGCTAACTTACCTGGTCCTTACCTCTTTGCTTTCAAATGGATTTGGACTTCTCGACACCCGCACCCTCTAGGCATCGTCGCGTAGAGACTCCTGAAGGGTGGTCCATCTTCATGGCCCGAACTTCGACGAGAGTAGTCGTGAGATGTTGCCACGGATCTTTCGAGTGGACTTGGACTTGGACCTGGATTTGGTCTTGGTGTCAGCACGCCGACTCTCACTCTCAGGCACCCGTTGTACCTTTTCACTGACAAGACCGGGCGCCTTCTCAGCATGGTCAGCCTTGCGTGGTTTCTGCAACTTGACCGGCTTCTTCGTGGTGCCCATGACTCTCGCCGGCGCACTGGGTCTCGTAAGACTGACGCGCTTGACGCTGGCGGTCTCGAACGATGCGAACGACGACGGCGACGACGACGACGACCGTGAGACGGGAGTAGCATCCGATGTGCTGTCTGAGGTTGGGGTAGGGGATGGTGATGATCGTCGTGACGAGCCCGAGCCCAAGTCTGAGGCTGACGCTGAAGCTGTGACAGATCCTGCCGCTGAGGATGATTGACCTGAGGACGAGGATGGTGCACTTGTACTCACATATTCCTTCTCGCCGGCGCCGGCGCCGGCTTGCTTACGTGGGACGTTGTTGTCGACGCTGACGGTGTCGTTGATGACGAGGCCTTGTCTCTTGACCGATTCCTGTGCCAATGTATTCGACCGTCCGCGGGTTCGTGGAGTCGGTTCAATGATCTGTGCCGGAATGATCTCTCCCTCTCTTCCCTGATGGAGCCAGCTATTGCCTGCAAATGCAATTCCTTCGGAGGTGTCAGCAGGAACTTGACTTACCGAGCGCTTCTTGCCTGTTGGGGCCGTCGACGGTTGTCGCAGTCCGAATCCGGCAGCCACTCTCTTCAACGTCACTGAAGCTCTCTTCGCGATCGCTTTAATCTGTCTCATTTTCGATCCTCGCTGTGGGCGTCGTCCTGGAGAGCTGTCATTCTTTGGCTCTTCGCGTCGTCCAGCAAACACAATACCCACCGGTTCAAACGCCGACGAAAACCGCGCGTTGTTTGGCGCATTCCGCTTTTCGACAAAACTCGACTTCCGTGGTTGGGATTGGAATCGGTGGCCGCCTGCCCGTCGTGGTCCTGCCATTTTAGGGTCGTGTCTCGACTTACCACCACCGAGTTTCTCACTCTTGTCGCTGTTCTTCAAGTTCGCCTTCGCCGTCGCAGCTGACTTCGCCCCATCAGCGTCGTCGTCCTTGTAATAAAGACCCGGAAGACTCTGCCTCAACATTTCCAGCGCCACTCGGACCTCTTCTCTGGTGACTCCAGGTGGCCGTCTGGCAGCACGTCTCGCCCTCGACCTACCTGTTCTTCTCTCTCGACTTCCACTTCCACCTCCACTCACAGCACCGTACAGGTAAGCATTGCTGCTCTCGCTCTGATGATCAAGGAAGCTCCAAGCGAATTCCTGTTCCCACCGCAAGGCCATCTCCATCCCCTGTCTGACACTCCTCTTCAGCTTATGCCTCAACACATCTTTCGGCTCCGGATCCCGAGCGCTACTCGCACCTCGACCCGAACCACGCAGACTGACCGGCGCCTTCGCTTTATTCCCACCGGCACGTTGTGCGCGTAGGGCTTCTCCAGCTTGCAAGATGTCGGCAACCGAACTCCGTTCGCGTGTCAGATCCTGTTGTTCGCGTAAATATCCCGTGCCCGGCACAATGCGCGAAAACACCGCTTCGAACGGTCGACCCTGGAGTGGTCTTGACGCATGCTCCGGAGAAGTCGCGCGGAAATGCAACTTGTCCAGCAGCAGAGTGCGTGCAATGATGAGGTTGTTGGCTGGATCGATGTATTCTGGGAAGGATTCGACCTCGTCATCGTCAGCATTCTCAATATGCTCACCATCATCGCTGTCGACACACCGGCCAGAAGAGCGTGCAGAAGAGATTGAAGAAGAGAGATGTTGTGTCGGAGCTGGGGCTGCTTGCGTTGAAGGGAATCGTGGCGGAGGAACATACAGCTGTGGTGGATCCCATGTAACATATGAGAATTCGTCGTACTGCAGTGGCAGAATAGCTTGTTCAGATGGTTCATATGGCTGGATTTGCTGCTTGTCCTGCTCAAATTCTTCCAGGATGGTGTTGGAACTGGAGTCGGAATTGGAGTCGGGGAAGATGGTAAAGGACCGTAACGAGGACGTGCGTGGAGGGAACTTCCCTATGCTCGAACCCACGTCCTCACGTATGGAGAAAATCGGGGAGGAGCATCGCAAGACTTCTGAAGGGACGGCCATGACGAACACTGGAATTGATTGTTTTGGACTTACCGGCCGCGCTATCGTCATACGTCAATGCAGAGTCCGGCTCTGAAGAGAAATAACAACGATAATGGCACTTGACGGATGGACGAACTGTGCTGAGAGCGAAAGTCGAACAATCGGAGAGTCTCGCACAGTGCGTGAGCAAGGATCAAGGACTTCGATGCAACTGAATGGGTGGAAAATAGTGACGCTCCATCCAAGCAGGCGACATACAAGGCAATTATATCAAGTGATCGAGACGGAACAGACGGCGGTTAGTGGGACTGGACGGAGTGACAAAGGAAGGGACTTGCCTGGATAAAGAAGTCGATCATTGTTCAAGTGCCTTGTTATCTTTGTCCTCGCTCCGCCGTGATAGTCGGCAAGCATCGAATCTTTCAATGCGCATAAATAACACCTGCAAATCTTTGTTTGTCAAAGCACGTGCAACAAGAAAGGCAAAAAAAGGGGAATGTGTACAACTTGTATTGCAATTATCTGTGGACCTGCCATCTGTTGTGATGGTTCTGGGTCGTAAACATGCTTTTCGAGTCTGAGATACTTGAGCTCATTGTTTCTTTCAAGCTCATGTGACAGCGGCTTTATGTTCTGCAGCCATAAAGCGACATTCTGAACGGATGCGAAGAGACGAAATAAACAGTCCGGGGGAAAACACAACTCCTCAGGGGTAAGCTCGTCGGGAGCAATATCTCGATCTATCGGGGTATCATAATGTTGTACACGTAATTCATGGTGTTAGAGAATCGTAGCCCGTACTGTTGATGCTCTCAGCTCGAGGGTGAAGGGGTGACAGCAATCATGCTTCAAGCAGAGTGCTGATGCCCTGGTGATTTCGATTTCAACACGTCGAGGTCTTCGGGAGACCATATTCTCGCTCTGGAGACCGGTCCACAGCAAGAATATGGTCTACCAATGACTTCGCAGCATTGAGGTGTCGAGTTTTCCTTCTCGCACTGCAACCACGACCGCCTTTCTGTATTAGTAATTCTTAATCATAACTGGTTGAGCCCGAACAAATAGCCCAACTCTCTCACACCAAGTCTTGCCACATCTCTTCCAGCTGTTTCGTCAAGGGCAGTCTCAACCAGTCGACGTTTTCTCTCCTGTAGCGCCAGAATGCGATCTTCAACAGTGAAACCTTTCGATTCAGGGTCAGGCGCAGCTTCATCCGGTTCACCTATAAGTACCCGGTGAACAGTCACTTCTCGCTTCTGTCCGATTCTGTAACAACGGTCTGCTGCTTGATATTCCACGAACGGATTCCAGAAGGGATCCAGCATAACGACGTGGTTCGCCGCGGTCAAGTTGAGTCCTGAGTTGCCAGCCTTGAGACTAACAAGGATGACAGTGCAATTGACATTGTCGGTAAACTCGAGCACAGCGTTGTTCCGGTCGACTGACGACATCGATCCATCATATCGTACATAGTGACGGAACCCTATGTGATCGGATAGAGGAACCTCGAGCAGGTCAAGAAACGAGGTGAAGGTGGAAAAGATGATGGTCTTCTCGTTCTCACCTCGACTCTTGATTTCTTCTAGTAGCTGCATAGTCCGATCAATTTTGGCCGAAGTCACAAAGTTCTTTCGAAGCCGTCTCAGGTATTTGCGTTTGGCGTGTTTGTTTCGTAGCCCTTCTTTGCGTAATTGAGCAAGTGACTTGAACGCATCGCGAGACTTCATCATGTCCTGGGGTTTAGATCGTTTCTTGCGTGTGGCTCGCTTGGCTGGTTTCTTGCCCTTGGAGTCGAAGTCGGACAAGTCTTCAAAATCGTCAGGTACGATGAAGCCGTTGAGATCCTGGCCCGCATCTGAGTCGTCGTCATCATCATCTTCAGAGTCGCTGTCGGAGTCAAAATCAAACCCATTATCTTGCCCAAGGGGTTCCACACCCTCTCGATCAGGACAATGTACTCGATGGAAACTGACAACATCCGTGATCTTGTTCGCATCAATGTGAGCTCGACAATGAGGACATTTCGGCGGTCCTTCTGTATCATTCGTTGCTTGATCCACTAAGCGACTAAGACAGTCACTGCACAACGTATGACCACAAGGGAAAAGAGCTGGATTCTCGTCGACATCCATGCAAATGGGACACTCAAAGGAGTTGACCTCTTTTAGGCGATGAACAACCTTCTGATCGAGTTGAACTGCATTGGTGATGAGATCATTTGTGTCAAGATTGCCTGCCGCCTGAATGAAGTCCTTGCTCTGGGTAACAAGGTGAGGGTGACAACAAGCTTGTCGAAGTCGCAACAGCAACACAAGTGCATGAGAGTAATTTTGGCCCATGCTACCTTTCTGGATGTATTTGTTGATTTGAATCTGCGCTTTGGCCTCAAGTGCTTTGTAGAAGGTCAACTCATCCTCGTTGAAGGTGACACGCTCTTCAGTCGTATTCTTATCGGGCAGCTGGAGTATCGGTTGACCATCAATCTTGGACTGTTTAGTCCGTCGTAACAGGATCGCTCGAAGTAAGGCCTGAAGAGTCCTCATCCCTTTGTCCTTGCTGTCTCCCCAACGAGCTTTAAGCGGGCCAGAGATATCCTTTCTAAAGCGTTCCCACTCACAGTATGGGCGGATGCGACAGAATTTGACCAAGCTGAACATTTCCTCGACGTTGTTTTGCATCGGAGTGCCAGTCAAAGCCCAGCGATGATCGGCCTTGATACGACAAGCGGCCAAAGCCTGCTTGGCACGGTGATTCTTGATGTTCTGGGCTTCGTCCAAGATGACGCGGTGGAAGTGAGAACGCTCACCCAGGACTGGACACTCCTCGCGAGCATCAGGCACGAGCTTCAATTTCTCTTCCCAGGCCGCTTTTCTTTTCAGCTCTGACGCTAGCAGACCATATGTGGTAAGGACAACATCATAGGCTCTTAGAGCAGACCAAGTGGTTGTTCTCGTCTGCCCATGGAGGACAAAAACATTAAGCTGATGTCGAGGTTTGACCATCTTTTCGAGCTCGCGCTTCCATTGGTGCATCAAAGCCACAGGGGCGACTACAAGGGTTGGTCGATGTTGGTTTTCGGCAGGGGGCCGGCTGAGTATCAAGGCAATGCTCTGAATAGTCTTGCCCAATCCCATGTCGTCGGCCAGAATTCCGCCTTTGTTGGTCCCTTCCTCCATCTTCTGCATCCAGGTCAAGCCATACATTTGATGCGGCATCATAATAGCACTAAGGGCTCCGGGTTGGTCAGACACTTGCTCTGACGAGAATTCCTCGTCAGGTCTGATATGCTTGAGCAGCTCCTCAATTTCCTCTTTCGTCTTGGTTGGATCGGTGAACTGATCGCGCAGATGGGCGTAAGGATCAGCCATCAAAGAGGCACCAAAGGGGCGAAAGGATTGGAGAGAGGAAGAGCCGCCATAGGATTTTGTGAGATCGTACGGGTGTGTCGAAGTACCCAAGGCTGAAGTACTACTGTTGTACGATGTCAGGTCGTAGACTGATGCTCCGCCGGTACTGACAAGGGGCTGTGATCCTGGGAAGCTTCCTGGCATGACCGGTGAAGCCAGATGCCCAGATGGTTGAGGCCCGACGATACGATGGGGAATGGTTGGTGTAAACTCATCCTTGACCAATTTGCGAAATGCTGGAGTACATGGCTGGGACTGCGTATGGTGGGAAGCGGCTTGAAGTCGAGACATCGGGGTAGAGGCCTGGTTGGTTGAGCTGGAAGAACTTTCTCCGTTGTCGATTGAGGATGTAGCTCGGCGTCGATTAATTGTGCCATCAGTTGTGAGGAAGCGCTGAGTGTATTCGGAAGGGCGAGCAAAACTCGACTCCTGAGTAGCCCCGCCGGTATCATCTTGACTCCATTGTTGAGATAGCTTTCTTGCAAGCTCTGCATCTGCTTCTTCTTGTCTCTTGCGTTCTTCGTGCTGTGACCAGAACTCTCGGGCACGTTTGGCTTCCTCCGTTGAACTGAATAGAGAGTTGAACTCGGGGAGGCTGTCCAAGCTGCCATTGGAGTCTGCAGGCGAGGGCGCAGCTGTCAAGACAGAACTCGGGGTAGTTCGACGTGATTTGTAAGAACTCTCGTTCAGATCTTCGTCAGATCCAAAGTCACCTCTCTGACGCTTTCGACTGAAGTGGTCGTGGCCGCGATGAGGTAATTGGTCTTCTGAAGCCCAAGAATGGCTGCTCCCCGGTCGGTCGGTCACGGGCGCCATACTCATTCTTTGCATGTCTCGGCTAGCCGTCGGGTTGTTGTTGTTGTTGGTTTGTGAAGCTAAAGCTGGCTGAAGAGCACGGAGACGCTTTTTCTGGGATCTGATTTGGGCTCGATGTTCTTGAATGTCATTCTCAGCCTCATCAGCACCCATCTCTTCGAGACTTGCGATAAGGCCTTCTCTAAAAGCAATATCGTCTCGAATGTCTTCGATGTCGCCGATGAGAGCAGGGTCGGTATCTTCGGCCATGTTGAAGGAGTAAAAGGAGGAGAGGGATGAAGTGGTGACCGGAGGGTGGGAGAGGCTGGCAGGTCAGGCAAACACAGGGCTGCAAGGCAGCGGCGTGTGAATGCTTGTCAGTGAAAAGGTCAGGCAGAATGAGAAGCCATGAGCAAATAAGGATCGACTGAGGTGAGGCGGTGGCAGGGTTCAGGGCGCAGGATGAGGCTGATTGTAGAGACAATTGAAAGAGTGGAGTGGCAGAAGGGTGGCAAGTAAATCTACAAGAATCCGGGGTGAAGACAGAAAATTTTGTTGATTCACTCGGTGAGCAGCATGAAAAGTAGAGAAGGCCGACATCTCACACGATAATGGTCTTGACAATGGCATTACAGGCGGCTCAAGACAATCAACACTGCTCAGATGTATTTCATTATCCTGCAAGTAGCCTCGGATGCCTCTCTTTATGATCCATCTCACTTTCAATTTCTGGGGGTGACGCGTGAGAAGCGCGTCAATGACGGAAAGCCACATGTGGCTTGTACGGATATGCAATTTCCTCCACAACTTGATCCAGATCCAAACCAGGCTTGGGAAGCCGTCAGAGCGAGAGCAATCACAAATGCTTCTGGTCTCTTCAGCGTTATTCGGCCGTTGTTGTAGCGGTGTCTCAATGTTGCCTACTATTATGTCGACACCTTTGTCATGTTGTTGCTAGGAGCATATTCACAATACCACAGTAGAACAGCGAGATACGAGTGCTCCATGAGAGGCACATATCCCTGGTACTGTGTACAGTAGGTGGTAGGTGATGATTTAGGTAAGGACAGGTGGAGGGGAGAGTGTTATGGACAACTGTAGGCACAAACAAATGAGCACCAAGCCTAAGTCAGTCAGCCCGAAACTGCACCCTGGCCGGGACGAATTGTCGGCTCCATGAAAAAGGACCTGCGGCTAACTGGTTCTCCATACTCCATACCTGCAAGCAATTCCTCCACCCCATCACCCATCAACTCATGGCAGACCCGAGTCCTTCTGCGCCCATGAAGCGCGTCTCAAGAGCCTGCATCTTCTGCCGTGCTCGCAAAAGTCGCTGTGACCTGTAAGTTGACTCGATCAAGTTCGGTTTCACATCTCCCACAGACTGCGTTCACTGCGCTTCCGCTGTCGCATGGGTTGGTGGACCCCAAGTTGTCCAGTCGCCTCACATTTCCTTCCTCGAGCATTCTCCCCCAAGCCCGGCTATTCACTGCAATAGCCGCGAGTCGGCAATTTCGAAATGCTTCGCCATGATCACTGACTGGCAGCTACAGAGACGCTTCAGGCGGTCAACCTCCGTGTGGTCGATGCAAAAGAGAAAACCGCGAATGTGTCCTAGGCACATCCAACCGTGGTGGTAGTCGGGTGAGGAAGAAGAATCTCTCCAATACAACCTCCGCAGGCTTATCCCATCCTCCTGCCTTGACACCTCTGCTCGAAATCACAGCAGGACCTCAGTCCGACTCGTTCCTTCAATCTTCTCCTACCCAAGATACTCCTCAGGCAGCAGCTGCTAGAGTGTCGCAAGATGGGATCCCCTCCGGTAACCTGGCAGAAGACGATGACTCGGCGTCCACCGCCGACAGTACCCTAGGGCATACAATACCCAGGAATCCGTCAGATGCATGGCAGCTATTGAAAGATGTGGCCAACCGAGAGGCTGACCACCTACAAGCAACCTCTGGAATGTACAAGGATGGAAATACCTCAAATCAGAAAACGCGAGACGGTCCCGGACTAGAGCCTCGCGGTTCAATCAATGGTATCCATGCCGGTATTTCTACCTACCGCTTGGTAAGAGAAGGCTATCTCGCTCCCGAGCTCATTCAGATGCTGGTCAGACGTTACGCGGAGCATTATCATGCATATCTTCCTCTGGTGCCACGGAAGTATTTCGACCCGGCGCAATTGGATATATTCGCTACCAACGACAAGCATCTGTTGACCGCGGTCCTCACCATCGCATCCAAAGATCTGGTTGAGCAGCCGAATGTGCATGTATGTTGTTCCAGATACATGCATGACCTGATATCAGGGATTGCTGCTGGGCATGATTGCGACGTCGAAGCTGTTGAAGCGCTGCTTCTCCTCGCCGAATGGGAACCCCAAGGGCTGCGCAATCGTATCGTAGCCATAGGGCGAGGGGAGGAGGACCGAAGCGCATGGATGCACGTCGGTATCGCTCTTCGTACAGGGTACTTTCTCGGCCTGGACAGGACTGCTTTTCGACAAGAATCCGCCGAGGAAGCCAGAATCGACGGCCGCAAACGTCTCGCATGGGCCAATTGCTATGTCTCAGACCGTCTCATTTCAGTAAGGATTGGCAAGGCTTTTTGGTCTCGGGGACCCGGACCCATGACTGGGCTCTCTTCTCAAGACTTTCCGTCACTCCAGCCGTTCAGTCCAGGTGACGAGGACTATGCCAAAATCATGCAAGCCACCCTTGACCTCACTCAGCTGTATTCCAACGTGCACGATGTTCTCTACTCGGGCATGAGGACAAGTGGCCAGATGATGCTCATGGGGGATTATGTCAAATATGTGGACGATTTCCGAAACGCCATTGCCCGTTGGAATACCACATGGGGAAAGCTGGAATGCTCACCACACATCAAGGTCACCCTCCAGTTGTCATACGAGTACTTGTGCCTCTACACAAATGCTTTTGTCTTCCAAGCTGCAATATCTCAAGCGATTGCAAACAAGCCCAAGACTGAAGCGCACTCGTTACGGGATCATCTTCGCAAAGCGTTCAGTAATGTTGGGGCCATGCCTGATGCACGCTTCATCTGGGCTAGTGTTGCCGCAGCGAAGGCCTACCTGACTCTGCTGAGTACACAGATCGACCCTGGCAAGTACTTGCGTTATATGCCGCTACGGTATTATCTATACTGCATTTATTCGGCCGTTTTTCTGTACAAGGCGAGGTCATTCGGCGTGATGACGGAGATAGAAGAACGTCAGGTTCGTCACTTGGTCATTCAAGCCATGGATGTACTCAAAAGGGCTTCGGTCTCTGCACAGGATCCAGGCTCGCGCTATGCCCGACTATTGGAGCTGTTGTGGGTGAAGCCCCCCAAAGGTGGGATCCAAGTGCAACAGCCAGTCCAGTCGCCCGCAGCGTCCGACACTCAACTGTCTTCTAGCGGCAGTGTTCGAGTCGATGCGCAAGGATATGTCCTTTACAGCCCGGCAAACGATTTCTCCTGGCTCGATCTCGAGGCTGTGGGCGATTATGTATCTGGTGATCAACTCTCAGGCAACGGCGTCAACCTACTCGCACCTATGGCGGGCTTTGATCCTCCGCCTTCGTTTATGCCACCGACCCAAGGAATGCAATGGCAGCAGCCAAACAACGGCATGAATTGGGACTGGACCGGAAATTTGTTTTTCTAAGCGCAAAGTGCTTTTGGAACCGTCTCGACACCTACACAGTACAGCATATTTTCCTTGCTCTTCTGCCCGCCGGCTTACGTGAAGACGGTATCTCAGCATTGCAATTGTCGGCGATTGTCAATAGCCGACGAAAGCACTTGGCTTCCCCGCATTATCCACCAACCGCGGCGCAGTTTCCGCTGTCGCAACCGTAAGCAACACCATGGGTGGTGTCTTTGGAACAGATCCATGAATACGCGGATGTCGTCTGGTACGGTGTCACACACAAATCAGAGACTGTCCCAACTACAGTCGCATAGTACTCGACCATCACGACGACCGACTAGTGCTTCTTCTTCGTCAACCATGTCTGTTGATAACGAGATCAGGGGGCGATTAGCCCTGATTACTGGTGCATCCGGAGGGTAAGTCGAATCTCTGTCAGGAGAGTATGCGACTGACAGGTGCAGTATCGGTGCAGGATGCGCCCGAGACCTGTACAAACAAGGGTGCCATCTGGCGTTGACGTACTCCAAGAACAAGGCAAGCGTCGACACGCTACTCTCCGAACTACAATCCTCTCCTTCCGATCAGATCATCTCAACACATCAAGCAGATATGGCATCGACACAACAGATGGAGGACCTATACAAGGAGATTGAGGCACAGCATGGTCACGGTCCGGATATTCTGATTGCCAACGCTGGCTATGGAAAGAGAATACCGCAGATCGGTGACATTACGTACGAAGAGTGGGACTATACAATTCAGATCAATCTGCGGGCACCTTTCATCCTTGCCAAATTGGCCGTTCCTTATATGGCTCAACAAGGATGGGGACGCATCGTCATGATTTCGTCCATCGCTGGCTATGGGGGTGGCGTCAACGGCTGCCATTACGCGGCCTCCAAAGCAGGTCTCCTCGGGATGGTCAAGAACTTGGCTTCGAAGCTGGGTAAAGATGGTATTACGGTCAACGATGTGGCACCTGCGATGATTGGAGAGACTGGTATGATTCCCAATGCCAAGTTTCTTGAAGGGACTCCTGGAGATGTCAGAAACATACCTGTGGGTAGGCTGGGCACTCCACAAGAATGTGCAAACGTTGTGACCATGCTATGCAAGACAGGATATCTTACTGGACAGAGTATACTCTTGGCGGGAGGATTAAAGTAGGAACGTCAAAATACAATGTTCCTGCATTCATCCCAGAAGTAATGTCTCCATGGCCTTCACATGCGGCGGGAGCCATGGTCGCGAAACCCATGTCAGTGTGAGGCTTCTCTTCCGTACAGAGGAGACGTGGATGTACCACGATAAGTAGTCACTTTTACGTCTAAATGTACGGAGTATGCCTTTCCTAAGCAGCAAAAAAGATGATGTTCCAAAGAATGATATATCTTTCGACATCTAACTCCTATCGACATCGACCGCAAGTTAGATAGTACGGGAAGATCACAGCCAACCGAGGCAGAGCAAATTCTTGCTCTAATTCAACCACCTAATGGTGGAGAGTAACTTCTTACTCTTTTGATCCTGGGCTTGGGTCTGGCTTCGGACGAATTCTCACGAGCCAGCCAACTAGGCATTGCACCCATTTGAAAGGTGACAACAAATTGATGACTTTAATATATAAATAAACTATGTATATTCATTCACTCACGATACTATCTAGTAGGTCTGGCGCTAAGGTGACACGTAGAGGCGTCGGTTGTATGATTTTATGCTGCCACGTCTATGCTTCGCCGTATCCTGCTGGCGAGCTGGCTTGGCACGCTTGGCTGATGTCGACAATGGGAAGAAGCACAGGGCTGCAACAACTGTGAGCAACCCACATGGTTGCCTGCATTCTTGGGCGATACGATCAATCCAGTTTTATACTCCATAATAGCATCGTCCTCATCATCGTAGTTTTAATGATTCTGACATCTGTTTTGATCATACCGGAGCGCCGATGACATCGTCACAAGACTGAAGTACACCGCCTCTACCTCAATTCCACTAATATCCAGCTATTCCATACTGTGCACCTGTTCTACAATGGACAACCCTCCAACTCCTACCTCAGAGCGCTTCATGGAGCTCACGCAGAACCCTCAGCATCGGATTCCTGACATTCCTCACCATCTGGTCCCCACCGCCAAACTGCTCCATGGTGAGGCGAAGACATCCGCCATCCAGGGCGAGGACATGGTCTCCCGCCACCGGACTCCCTCTACCTTCGACACCGAGAGCCAGTCTCCCTTTCACGCCTCCTCCACAGACCCTCTAGACCTTTCCCGGCGCCTGAAGACTAGGTCCGAGCTTGACCACATCACCGCGAACACGGCTCGCAAACGTAATGCCTGCAACCCTCTGGTCATCACAGGCCGGTCCCCACAGTCAAAGATCACAGAATTTTATGAATCGCAAAACGAACAGATACAGAGGCTCTTGAAGCCAGTGGACGAGCATGTCAGGGAAGCAAGAGACACACATACTGCGAACAACCTACGCTATCAAATTGCTGTATATGGTAGTTTCGTGGCCAACATTATCCTGGCTGTTCTACAGCTTTACGGTGCCATATCATCACGATCCTTGTCGCTCTTCACGACCATGGCCGATGCAATCTTCGATCCCATGTCCAATGTCACGCTGATCGTATCGAATAAGGCGGTGAAGAAAGTCGATGCACGAAAGTTCCCGGCCGGAAGATCACGCATTGAAACAGCTGGCAATATTGTTTTTTGCTTCCTTATGACATCCGTCAGTTTTATTCTGATTGCGTTTTCCGTTCAGGAACTCGTCCGCGGAAACGACAGCACTACTAAGAATTTTCATCTTCCCTCGGTGATTGCTGTCACAGTGGCTTTCTGCACCAAGTTGGGCTTATTCTTGTATTGCTGGGCCTTGAGGAACCAGTACTCCCAGGTTCGCATCTTGTGGGAAGATCACCGCAACGATCTTTTCATCAATGGCTTCGGTGTGCTTACTTCCGTTGGTGGTAGTAAGTTGCGGTGGTGGCTGGATCCGGCCGGTGCGATTGTGCTCTCAGTCCTTATATCGGTTCTGTGGCTGCAAACGGCGTACTCGGAGTTCCAGCTCTTGATTGGTATCACGGCCGACACTGAGACACAGCAGCTTATTACGTATGTGAGCATGACGCACAGTGATCGGATCCGGCAGATTGACACGGTGCGGGCGTGGCATTCGGGTCCTCGACTCGTTGTTGAGGTGGATGTGGTCATGGATCCCGAGGAGACTCTGCGCGTCTGTCATGATATAGCAGAGGAGCTGCAGATGAAGCTGGAAAGGCTTCCGGATGTTGAGAGGGCATATGTTCATATTGACTTCGAAACAGACCACCGGCCAGAACACTTCTTGAAAAAGGAGCTGTGAGCTGGGATGAATGCAAATGGTAGGGCCAATTCCAGTGACGGCCGTTTATGACCTAGTCTACCTTATCAGGCGGTCTCTCAATCTATCATACTTATCTTTGCGCAAACTTCCCTTCTACCAGCTTGGGAGCTACTCGGTCCACTACACAAAATTCCAGTCACGGGTACCGGGACCTTTTGGCTCATGACACAAAGTCCACAAAGCCGTAGGCAAGATCTGGATTAGATCATCGCCAACGGGCATATTCATGGCTTGTGGCAACCTCTGATCGGCTCATTGCTCAGCCTCACAGCCAGGTTGAATCAGGCTGTCGACACTGCCCTAAGGGAGCCCTTTTGCAACTCGCAAACAGCGAGTTCCGTCACCACAGATCTCAGTTATCAGGTCACCTCTGGCTCCGTGCAATGCTTTCCTCCATCCAGTTGCGAAAATCTTTTCTTCCCATCCGGACTTTTATCGTCGCGACGAGAAGATCCCGGTGCTACCTCAGTGATACAGGCCTCTAGTATTACTTAAGACGTGAGTCTGGATATTCCTATAGCTCGATAAGAGCCCACATACAGCCGAAATGAAACGCAACTACATTGAGTTCACCGAGAATAACGAGCTTACTCTATCTCGCGAATCAACGCCCCCACGACGAGATCGCGAAAGATCCAGGGCCGTGAACGATGATACCATCTCCCTCTCATTAGACAGAAGGCCGCTACGCTCCGATACGCTCTGCGCCGCCTGTGCTCGAGTTGACCTCGACAATATCTTCTCTCTCATCGAAGCAGGGTATCTCTTTTATGATGATCGACCTGTCTCATCTCACCGAATGTTTTTCACACCAAATTGTGCCTTCTGTGATATGGCTAGATCCTTATTCAAGGTTGACCTAGGCGACACAGAATCTCTACCGGAAGATGGTCCGAGCTCCTTGGAATCTTTAGTTCAGGATTAGCTGGGTGATGAAGCACGTTTCCGTGGCTGGCATTTCAGAGCGTTCCTGAGTATAGGGACTACCAGTCTTCTCGAAAACCACAATTACCGACCGACTTTCTTTCTTGCAACGGCACGGGGCAGATCGACCGGCCCTTTGGAGTACAGGGAATTCCACAAATCCACGTTGAGAGGCTTCGTTTCTGTGCAAGACTCGAGACTACCTGAGAACGGCATTCGGACAGTCCCATTCCCATGCGTCGAGGTCAACCAGCACGAGGCGGATTTCTGTCTGATGCATAAATGGCTCGAACAAAAGTGCCAATCGCAAGTACCGATTACGTCAGATTTTCAGTGCCGAGTCATTGATTGTGAGGACCAAGTGGTGTGCAACATGACCCTTCGATGAAGTATCTGGCGCTCAGCTACGTTTGGGGGAAGTCAGGGCTGGCTCATAGGGGGGAGACGCTGATCAATGCTCCACAAACAGTCAAAGATGCGATGTATGCGACCAAGCGCCTCGGCCAGCGCTATCTTTGGGTGGACAGATATCGTATCCCTCAGGAAGGCAACGAAAGGCATGTCCATATCGCGAACATGAATTCAATATATGAAGCAGCCTATGTCACCAATCGTTGCTGCCAATCCGGGCCCAAAAGATTCCGCACATTCTGGCTTGTACGGAGTGTCGAAGCCGCGCAACTTCCAGACCAAATTCAATCACCATGGCAGAGTTTTCGTGTTAACGCCCCCGCATATATCATACTGGTTGTCACAATCGGTCTGGGCGACCCGAGGCTGGACTTACCAGGAAGCAGTCTTGTCAAGCCGATGTTTGTTTTTCACACCAGATCAAGTCTACTATGCCGACACCTCTAGCTATCAGGCTGAGAGTTTTCGACATCCGCTCCCGGACCTTCCTATACTTTCCCATCAGACTCTAGGTCCTGCATTATTCGAATCTGACTGTCGAGTCCTCCAAGGCATATTTTTACTGCAATGTCGCCATTTCTTACGATCATCATTTACTGGAGTATACGAAAAGGAGCTTAACGTTTCCTTCGGATGCACTGAATGCCTTTCGTGAGATTCTAGCAAAGACTGAAGGCGCGAGCATATGGGGCATACCATTCATGCCCTTTCAGAACGGCTTTGCCCCTAAACCGCTACCCAATGACCTCTACTTTGCCAAGAACTTGTATTGGACTGGTGAGTCCAACTGCGAAGAGCGCCAGGAGCGACTAATACACTTTCCGTCATGGTCATGAGCTAGCGTGAGTAAGATCAGAAGCGTGGTAGGTTTTGACGACTGGGAGCCGGTCAAGAATCATTCCCGCGCTCGTTTTGCTGTTGAGCGAGCCGATGGCAGCGTTGTGGCGCTGTGCCGTTTGATATTGGATTGCGCAAAATCGCACCAGATCATCCTGGGAGAGACGTATTTTTTGCATGTCACCAGTTGGATTTTCCGCGCGACTGTCAAGCTGGACGAACGAAGTCAAGAATGCCATGTCACACGACTGCAAGCCCCGGGCGGCCAAGATCTGATACTGAACCCTGAGACTCTAGTGAGAATCCATTTCGACGTACCGGGTAGCAGCTCGGCAATATTTAAAGTCAAGCCTTCTGTTGTCGTTTCTGCTGTCCTCATGGAGATGTCTCATTTCTTGGAGAGAGCGTATTTCCTGTTGCTCGAACGTGGAAACGACTTTTCCAGGCGCGTTGGCTTGCTTGAGATGATCTCTCCTCGTGAGACGGTTCTAGATCAGCGGTTTCTGGACCGAATCAACGAGGCTGCGAAATTATATTCACCTGTCACAATCCGTTTGAGATGATAACAGACCCTGGTGGCATGTCAATGGTGCCGTGCTGGGAAAGCGAGACGAGGTCGGGTCCGAAGTGATCAATGTTGAGACCAGACACTTTTCTTAAGGATGATTGGCCGTCAATTCAAAACTATCGCAGTCAAGGAGCTATGATCAAGAGGAGATATTCGACTCAGGTAGATATGATGAGTGGTGGTCACCACGCCGCAATAGCCGTCCAACTGGGACGCGTCCATCACCAACAGCGTCTGCTCCAGTTCCGGCTGCTTCAAGCAAAGCTCGCGCCCGAAGACAAGTCCTCATGCAGTTAACCTGCCATTTACTACCCTGATATGGTATCCTGGAACGGGACTGGGGCTCCATGGCAAGTCGTGTTGACTTTGGGCAAGGTTCCAGAGAGATACGACACAATGTTTCCCGCGAGGCATTCTGATATGCTTATGCTGGCAGTATGCTGGTCTACCTGTTAGACGGCGTTCATCAGCGAATGGTGAATACGTACGCCAACTGATTCCTGCATCAGGATAACCGACCCAGGAAAATATTGAGACATTTTGTAGGCCCTGGGAAGTCAGTATTCAGATTTCAAGGTCGTCTTACTTTTCCAATGACTGGTACTTACCCTCTGGGAGGATTCCGGGAAGTCGGTGTGACAGGGTCAATTGTGCTGGCGACGTATAGAATGGGAAAGGAAGTGTTGTATGTGGTCGGGTGCGAAAAGCCTGCTTTTGTTCGTGAGCAATCTTGAAGTATTTCCCTATCAAACACGATCACCACAACGTACCAGAAAAGCTCCGCGTCTTGGACGTGGTAAGGTTCAAAGATCTGCAGAGGACATTGTTGGAATTTGTCGGCCATGCATCCCCAAAATAGTGGCTCTGATTCTCGAGGACGCCGACATAATCCTGGTACGCTCTCAGAGTAGACAAATCGGTTGCACGATAGCCGTCAACGCACTTGACAATGCTTTCGACATCCTTGGCTTCGACGACGTTTTCGAGGCCACTCATCACCTGGGAGCCGTCCCCGTTCTCGAGAGCAACGAGAGCATCCGCAAGAAGGGGGAATCTTTGGACAGGAGCGTACACGGTCCACAGCAGCAGCTGTTTCAGATCTGTGTACGTTGCAAGTCCCGGTTCGCTTTGGCCATCGAGACCCGTCACAGGCACAGGATGGCTCTGGAGCGTGGACAAAATGTCGTCCAACCGTGCGGTGATGTTCTGCGGTGACGGGCCCCAAAACGAACAGTTCTTCGGACCTGCAAGATGGCAGTATGTCGAAAAAGTACCAAGAGCTTGGTCCGACTGGTAAAGACTCGACTTCCACGCGCCATTGAAGTAATCCTGGCCGTCCAAGACTCCGTCGAGCACCATGCGTCCCACGTTCTGAGGATAAAGGGCAGCGAAAGTCGAACCCAGCACGGTCCCATAGCTGAGTGCATAGTACCACACTTTGGCTTCCTCTTCGGGCTTCCCGGCCGCTTTCTGCTCGGCTTTGGCATATGAAAGCATGTCTGTGGCGACTGCCGGTGTGCTCACATATTCACCACTGGCATTCTTCTGGAACGTCGTACTGCACCATTGTCCGAAGAGGTCGGCGGAGTAGAACTGCTGATCGAGGGAGGTTGAAGACGAATTGGCCGTCACAGTGAAGAACAGGTCCTTGTATGCGGCTCTTGCATCAGGGTCGTTGGGAAAGCAGTCCACGACAGGTCCGCTGTTGTTGACTCCCCGTGGGTCGAAGCCAACGATGTTGTAGTTGGGTCCGAAAACTTCGACCAGCTGCGACCCTGTCGATAGAAGAAAATCAACTCCCGACCCTCCTGGGCCACCTGTAGAGACTTTAGCCTGTGGGACATTGTCTGCTCTTTCATGCAGGTATACCTTGGTTTATCAGAATGTTAGGAGCTGTGTCGGAGTTGTTCTGAGCGGCCAACTTGATGAATGCTATGGAGGTGCTTCCGACGGACGGGTCCTTGTAGTCGAGAGGGACTTGAAGTCTCGTGCATGTGTAGTTCTCAAAGCATGATGTCCAGTTCAAGGATGTTGATGGAGTCAGCTGGCGTGAGTTAGTACACAAGGGTCGGTTGTTGATCACGTCCTCCAGGATAGTACTTACTTTGTTCCAGTCGAAGCTCGCTTGCGTTCCAGCAACAGGACTGGCGCTCGTGTAGACCGTTCCTGGATGGTAAAGAGACAAGGTGTACGCAAAGGCCCAGAGGAAGAGGCCAATGCTCGAATATGTGCTCATGTTTATCTTGAATCACCAACACCCGTTGGAAGATACCATGCGAATATTAGTCTGACTTCAGAATCGCTCTTCTTATGCCAGCTGTCTCTCAGGGAAAACCTGAAGATCGTGAGTATAGAAAGCGAGGTCTTGGAGCTACTCACCGCACAGATATATATATATATATATATATATAATCCCCGAACACTCGTCGCCCTCGACTCTTTCGCTGACTCATCACTCGCTGCTTTGCTCTCCCGCTAACGACTATTTAGTCGAATCGCTCCCTCGTCCGCTCTCTTCCACTCCCTTCGTCTCTTTCGTCCTCCCCCTTCACTCCCTTCTGCTCCCTCACGGCTCTGGCCCGCTCCTGCCGTACTCCCTCACGTGCCGGTGAGGCTCCCGTTTGGGCTCCAGTCTCACAGGCGCCAACGTCGTGCACATCCAGCCTTGTGGTAACTTTACCCGATCACATCTATGAGGGCCCGTTTCGGCTCTGATGAAAGGTGGGATCTCTGAGAGCATGCCCTGCTACGTTGCTGGACGGGGTCAACTGAATCCCCCCGTTCTGCACCGCAGGACAGGCCAATGTTGCCCTTCTTCTTTCCCTTTCACTGTCCTCTATTCCTTTCCCTCTCCCTCTGTCTGTCCTCACATTTTCCCCTGCCCTCCCTCTGCTTATCGTGTGAATCACTCCTTCTATCCAGTCTTCTGACTACCTTAACGCACCTTACTGGCGTTTCGTCGTACTTTGCCCCTCCATCCCCAGTCGTCTGCTTTTCCTTTCCTCTCGGCGCTCGTCTTTCCTTGGGCGCTGCCCGCCCTGCTCGCTGCTTCCCAATGCCGAAGAGAAAGAAAACCGCGGCGGAAGTCTTTGATGAAGCGGAGGAGAACGGCTGGGAGCCGATTGCGAACGCCGATGTGAATGGCGATCCGGTCAGCAAACCTATTGAATCTGGGACTGAGCTGAACTACGATCGAATGACCGTCCTCTGGGACGAGTAAGTTCTTCGCCCCACCCGGGGTCGTGCTGGGCTTTACTAACAAAGGTGGACTTTGGTATATAGGTATGCAAGGCGGAATCCTGGTGTTACCCCCTACGATTTACGGTCTGCGAAGCATTTCATGGAGGGTATTGTAAAGGGGAGCAAGACTGGCCTGAGTCTGTGCTACATGAAGCAAAAGTGGACCGACTTTGGCGCCGCTTGGAAGCGACGACCTGCCAACCGAAAGATCCCCCACGAGGTGTCGGAGTCGGTGTACTATGTTCGTATCCTCTCTCTTCTATCCCACTTCACTTCCGTTTCTGTCGACGAAGCTGAAATTTCGTATTAGTACATCGAAACGGTGTTGAAGAAAAGGTATAACCTCTCAACCGAACGACGGCAGCCGCATTTTATGACGGTGCCCCATTTTATCGTTCTGATTAAACATGAGTGGCAAAAGGATTGGCACCAGTATACACATCCGAGAAGCCTGGTTCAGAACCACGCGGCTTGTACCCTCTTCGTTTACACGCCGTCGAGGGTGGGAGAAATCTTCGAATCCAACATGCGCCGCGGCTCCGGACGAGGGTTACTATATAAGGTAAGAACACCGTGCCATCTAAACTGGGATGGGCCTGTACTGACCATTCGGACGTAGGATATCGTCTTCGTCGTCTTCAAGAATGAGAAAGGAGAGGCGGAACTCGCCGTGCGGGCCACGCGCGACGCGAAAGGCTTCACCAATAAGCCACACAAAAGGTCAATCGACCAAAAACTTCCTTTGCTTCGCTTTCAACGGGCATCCTTCTGACATTGAACTTCCACCAGGCCACAGCATGGCATGTACGAGGATATGCAGCCGCTATACGCGAACCCGGTCCTGCCTCTACTGGCCGTCGCCCTCGCCGATGACGCCTTCCAAGATTACCTCACCTTCGAGGAAATCGAGGCGATCCCGCCCCCGGTCGATGGGTCCTTACACCATCTTCGAATTCGGAAAGAGCTGCACCAGGTGCCCTTTTTCCGAACTATGTCCCCCGAGGGCCCGACGGGAAAGATTCAACCTGCAGTTTCCTTCAGCACTGGGCTGGTCGGCTTGGGCCATCGAGCCGGGTATGAAGAAAATATCCGGGTTCACGATTTTAGGAGGGAGGTCCTGGTTAAGGCCGACGGTAGGTTCTGCTCAACGAGGCCGCTGGAACGGAAAGTGCTGACTTCGGGCGCAGACAACGGCTACTCGATCGCCGAGAGGATGAAGTTTGCCGGCCACGAAAATTCCGACACCTTCTTCGGCTCGTACATGCCTCAAATCAGCACCGTCGACGGGCAATCCAGCTACTGGGGAAAAGCGCGCCGCACTATCTACCTCGAGGGCTTCCGGGGCCTCTCGCTGCAGCACCACCCGCAGATGCTGCAATCGCTGCCGGCCAAAGTGGAGGCGAATCTGAAGGAGCGCGCCGACTTTCTCGCACTCAACGAGGAGATCGAGTCCCTCGGAGAAAGAATCCGACGCCTTCCAGTCGGGCACGATTGTCAGCGAGAACGGACCCGCCGGGAGGAACTGTACTGGCAGAAACGCCAGATGGTGTCGGAAGAACTCAGCAGGTGGCAGAAGATCCAACCCCGGAAGGTCAACCAGGACACCAAAACCGAGGCCTCGCCTGTCGCATCGTTACCCAGCTTCTTCAGCCGCGTCCGGCGGCTGGATCCGCCTCGTGACCGTCTGGCCTCCTCTCTTTTTCTCGACGTGCCTCTCCGGAGCCCCGAGGGGCGGGCGGCTCTCCAAGATATGATTACCCTGTGTCAAGAGAACCCCAAGGTGGCCTACCGCCCGAGTCTGCGTCCAGAGAGCGGCCGTTGCCCCGTATCGGCGTGCGCGGTAGAGATGGAAAGGTGGGTGACTCCTCTAACCTCCCCCGGGGATTTCTTCGATTCCCGTTCCGCGAACGGCGCCTAGCTGACTATGTTAACTTCGACAGCCTCCGTCTCGCGGCCCGATGGGATCACATTTATCGATGCCATGAAGCCAGTCTCGCAGCCAGACACGGCTCTGCCGAGCTGTGCTTCCACTGTGACGAATGGATCACTGGCAAGGAGGGCTGGCGCGAGCATTGCCGGCGCCATCTGAACGACCTCGAGTCACTCCCAGTCCAGTGGAATCCCCTGATCTTCCGTCAAACCTTGGCCGCAGCTGGTCACTGCCCTTTCTGCCTGTTCAGCACGCTTCTCCCGCCCGACGAGCGGTTCCGGCAGTTCACGAAAAAGCTGCCCTGGCAGCAGCATCTGGACAGACATTTTGACGGGCTCGAGAAGAAGGACGGGCTCGCTCTATCGGACGAGGTAAAGGCGATGCCGTGTCCTGACCCGCGATGCGCCCTCTCCTTCGACACCGTCGTAGATCTCCAATATCACGCCCAAGACACCCACTGTTATAAGCGGACCAAAGCCAGCACAAACAAGCGACGTTGCCGTCCCAATCGACCGCGGTCGAAAGCCGAGGATAGCTTCAACGCCTTCAGCGAGTCCGTCTACTCTTCTGACTTTCCAGAGCGTAATCACGGCCAATCCGACTTTGTCGAGGAAGCCGTAGCGATGTCCAATTCCGAGACCACCGACCCTGCTGTCTCCCTGAAAAAGTACTTCGACGCTCAGCTGTCCTCAACCGACCCGCAGCTGAGTGAGGCAAATACTTCCATCGACTCCTGCAGCGGCCCACGCCCAGACCTACCGATCGACCGAAGTCTTTCCGATCTGGAGATGACGAATTCCGCCTCGCCGATGGCACTTGGGACTTCCGACCCCTCCTCTGAACGCAAGTACAGTTCGACCAGTCACAGTCCACCGGGATCGGAACCTTGCACGTCAGAGGCGGTGGAAGCGCTATGGCCCGTCGAGCTGCCAATCCTGCCGAGCTGGGCGGTCACGGATGCGACGGCTCCAACTCCCTCGTCGGCGGGATCCCAGCAAATGATTGGTATCACAGTCAGCAAGGTGCCGGACGCTGCCACGATGCAAACAGTCCTAGAGCCTCGCCCTGCAGTAGGTCAGTGGCTAGATCTGAAGGCGGGAAATCTTCTGCCCACGGGAGCAAACAAAGTGGACGTTCGAACAGCGGAGGATGCTCTGGCGTTCAGCGGCGACAAATGTGCTGACCTCGACTGTGATTTACTCCCATCCTATTGCGCAACCCCTAATGACGCGATCGATTCCCTCGAGCCAGGAGACGTCGATGTCGACGCCATGTTTGGTCAGTATTTATGCTCGCCTTCGCCCTCGCCCTCACCTTCGCCAACGCCCACACCGACACCCACCCCTTCGCCGGACGACACGGCCAGCGAATTGAGCGGAGCAACGTTGTTCAATGCCAGCCGCGATCTGTCTAGTAGTTGCTCGAAGTCATACACGGAGACATCACGGAGCCCAGCTTCAGAAATCTCGCCAGAGAATGAGACAGCTCGAGATCAAGAAGACCCTTGCCGCTCCGCGAAAAATGGGTCTCGCATCCATCTGCAAGTCAGCCAGCCTGAAATCACGCTCCGCCTTAACTTTCAGAACAGAGGCCTGTCTAGAAAGGAAAAAAAAGGAAAGGGCAGGATGAGGGGAAGGGGGAAATCCAGGAACTAAGAGGGACAGATCCGTTGAACGTATCGGTCTAATTATGGACTTGAACACGGCAACTTCTTTAGCGTCCTCCCCATTACTTATGCTGTACATTGGGATGACAGCTTCACTGCTGCTGAATGTATCACGGGATGTGGAGGAGTCCAAGGCTGCTATTCACACTATCGTAGCAGAAACATCTGAGAAGGATCAACGGTATTACGTCAGACGTCCACCGTAGCCAGGTGGAGAAAGAGTCGGTCGGGAGCTAGGAGGATGAATTTTGGTCCAATATTGAAGGATACATCGTGATAGTCGAGGTTCATGAGTTGGAACAGCAGGGTTTCAAAACCGTTCTAAGGGTAGGCTCAAGTGGATCTTGAGCTTTACGTACTGTACAAACAGCATTACAGTAGTGTTACAAGCAGATTCAGACTCGCTGAGCTGTTCGAACTGCTGTCCCTATGTCAAAATGTTGTAGAAGCCATGGTCTCTCATACGCTGTTTTTGAGCCTGTCCTCCCCGTGTGTACAGAGCCGATAACAGTAGATCCAGCGTAACCTTGCACAAGAATCTTCGTAAAATGCCATTATTCGAGTGAGGTGAGAGAGTTGTACGTGAAGATGCAGAACGCCAGCTGGTGACCTCGCATTTCTGCCTTGAAATTCCATTGCTCAATCGTCCTCCATGCAGCCATTCCTGAATGGCGCGCTTCTGATGACGCGGAAGAACCATTCCAAGTCCAGTGGAGGCATGAACGCGTGAAGGGGAACGGATAGCATTCCTAATGCTGCAAGATGTACGACGTCTAACTAGCGGTGGGATCTCTGGAATAGAGGGTAATACCTTCAGTATTGCTGCCTGTCAACATCAGGATTCTCTCAGTCGAGAAATTCTTCGACGGGACCATCTCGCCGAGTGCCTGCCTCTGAGATCAATTTCCTACTCTTTTTGTCTACTAGAAGACTGTCGAACTAGTTTGCGGGGAGAAGGGCGATTAAGCCTCAAATAGAGTTGTCGAGACGGAACCAGATGTTCTTAGAGGGGGTAATTTCCCGCTATGTTGGCATCATGTCCTCGAGTTACTTCTACCATTGCGATGGCAATCACAGCGGAAGAGATTGGTTTGAGTGACGTGGCATTTTGATACGAACAGTACCTCAAAAATTATGTACTACTGCGCAGTCTGCACTCATGTGGCGAAGAAGCTGAGTTTAAGCCTGTCGTACTAGGCACGTCTACAGAAGAGGACCGAAGGGCTCACAAAAACTTCCAAGAGGGGTTAACTGTGCACTCGTAACTGGCCAGCCTCATTCACATTGTCATTCTGATGCATTCTGAACCCGCTGCTTAATGTATCTCCTCAATTTCTCTAGTATGCCACTATAAGTTGCAGCACATGCCTCAGTCTCGATGTGTTGAAGCAATCCACTGACTTTTGGGAAGCTGTAATCGCAGCTGGGACACCGGTATCTGAGCTCTTCGTTCCAGCCATTAGTATAGACGTAGCTTTGGTGGCACTCGAAAGCCCATCGATCAATCTCGATTTGCGTAACTTCTGAATCACAGCGCGTCGACTCGAGGTGGATGAGAATTCCGGAGGGGCTTTTGAAATTGCGGTCGCAACCAAAGCACTTCTCCAGACGAGGAGCGTGGAATTTCGCGTGCTTTGCAAGTGTTAGTAAAGTACGTCTCGCTACGAGATACCTTTCCTGCCAACGTACCATTAAGAGTTCATTTTCATTCTGGAATTCTTCGTTGCATATTGAGCATCGATTATGCCGCTGAACGCGATGCTTCCCTAAATTGGCAAAGTCTGATTGACAGTCGTAGCAGAACGAGTGCTTGGTTCCCATATGAGTTCGAAGGTCGGTTTCTTCAGGCTCGTCGACGCTGCATTTTGAACAGACCCAATGATTATGCGAGTCACGGATATGTTGCTCGTATGCCTTTGAAGAGATAAACAGCCATTGACACCTTTCGCACCATTCGCTTTTATGACATCGCGCGTTTCGACAATGCTGAAGCAATGCTTCTTCGGTATCAAATTCACGCTCGTCACATGACATGCAGACGAATTCATTCTCCTCGGCGCTGATTAGGGCCTGGTTCTGCCGCGCCATTTCTCGGGCTCAATCGCGTGTGAAGTGAAAGGCGGACGGAGGAGGAGGAGCTCAGATATGGCATTGATCAGGTAGGAGTCATATGACAATCCATCAGACACTGTGGAGAACGAAATTGTGATAACTTAGGTGATTCGTCCAGCGAAGCACTATTCTTGCAGAGGGGTACTTTAGTCAGTTCTCATTGCATGAACCAGCGGACGAAGCATTCTTTATCACACCGGTTATGAAATACACCAATAGTCGTTTGCCACATAATTTCGAGTTCTAGGTTTATCACATGCTCTAGCTACAGTAATGACATTCTTGCTCGGACATCGACAATCAGAAACTTCCTTTCCAGGCTGGGATCTACCTTATATACCCCTGCGCAGGCTGCCCCGTCGTCTTACTGCGCTTTTTCCAAAACCTACTCACAGGTCGCTTGGAAAATTCTCAGTAGAAACATAATCCAAAGATATACCCACAGCCTCTCCAAACCGCCATGGTCCAAGACGGCCAGTTCAGAGATGGGGAGTCGTTCTGCCGCTGTGATTTGCCCGCGAAACGGCTGACATCTCAGAAGGATGCTACGAAAGGGCAAACATGTGTGTCACTCTCATCCGCCCCTTCGCAACAGCTAACCGGCACAATCAAGTCTTGTGATGCCCGCGATCTTTCCAGGACCAGTGCCGATTCTTTCTTTGGGAAAGGGATGAACCTGCTGCCAGAGAGAAAAGCACCTCACATAACCCACAAGTTCCCCGAACCCCCACAAAGGTTGTGTCTGTCAACAATGAATCAATCCCTCGGCCTTCGATGCTTGCAACACCGCCAGGCCAACCTTCCGCAGGCAAGGAGAGGATTGCACCTCTTCACTTGCCAACCCCGAACTCCAATGGTGACACTTCTCGAGAAACGTTCCTGAGGTCGCTTGATATGTCACCCACGCCACGGAGGTTCAATAGCGCAGAAAGGCATGGCTGATGATGACGTTGACCTGAGCACATCTGTACTAGAAGTGTTAAGGTCAAACAATGTGGATATTAGAGCCTCTGTCGAAGTACTTCTTCGACATACAATTAATTCAACAATCGGAGTATATGAGAGCAAGTTGCAAACATCTAAACAAATGATCTCCGAGCTCTGCAACAGATTGAATGGCCTGGAATATCCTGAAACGAGAGTCCACGCTTAAGACAGGGGAAACAGGCTAGGATTGTACGATATGGCGGAGTTCCGTTGTTGTGTAAAACTTCTCGGCCTATCCGAGGGCGACAATGACATGACAGTTGTTAACATGGCCAAGGTACGGCAAGATAACGCAATGAGGTAGAGTGCAGAGAACGGGAGCAGCAGGAGAGACCAATGAGTAAGCAATGAAAATTGACCACCCCATATACGGATCAACGACAGTAGGATCTAGTTTATCTTGCCAGTTGCAACAGAATGAAGCACAGAGGACACTATTGTACATGTAGCAAGCCCTCGTCCAGAGAGCACGGTATAGTAAAGTCATAGAACGACAGACAGATCAATGCAAGCATTCCTCGGATAGCTCAAGATACCCAAGGTTCCCTTTACTTCTTTGTAACGTAGTCCGGGACATCTCTGGGTAGATGAATATGGGTGGGTTTGGGGAGTGGCTGATTTCTTCGGTCCAAGTACCGGACAGTTATGTGTGGCCTGGGATCTGATCTGCTACTATGTGGTCCGGTCCTTTCATTGATTAGCACCTGGTTTTCGACTAGCAATAGTCCGACATCGTCTTACAGAATAATTGCTTTGGCAGCACTACTGGGTGTGTCGCCATAAGTTTTGACGAGGTCGACGATATATGCCCTGGCATCAGGCTTATTCCTGTACAGCGTGGCGTTCCCCCATTCCACTGTTAGATTCGGATTCGCAGGCATGATAAACAACACAGGAGACAAAAATTAACAGCAAAGTATGACTCGCTTGGAATTACTCAAGTTCGATTAACAGAAAAGTCTTGATTCGCCCTTTCTTTGTAGATGCGGCACTCTGAAGAGGTATCTAAGGTTCTTATAGACTATCGAAAGGTCTGATGCGCGGCCCTTCCTGGCGCTGTGGTCTGAGGTAGGGTGTCTAATGAAAAACGATAATAGTGGTTGTTCAATAGACTTGGACTGCACCCATTGATTTGACACCGCAACCGCGCGAGAAGTTCAAAAAAGTTCTGCAAATGCAAATTCAGCCTACAAGGCGACCGCGACGATGTCTCACCTACTCTCATTTCGCTGTACAATAACAGCAGCGATAGGCCTTGCCCCGTATTGTGACCTGATAGCTGTTTCAAGTTATTCGAATTTAGCCTCAGGGCGGTTAGGCACCGGGATATGCCCTATATTTCTACCTAATAATAGAAGTTGGACAAGGACCAATGAGCATCGTGCTGTGCAGAAGGACGGGAAAAACTGCCGCCGCCTAGGTACCGGTGCGGGCAACAAGGAGTAGGGCCGAGCACTTCTACTACGATTGGCTGGTACATATATCCAGCTTTGCTCGCCTGGCAATTTTTCTCACTTCTTAAAGCTGACCAGGTTTTCGGATGATTGATATATTACATCCGAAGGTGGACTTTCCTTTCGGCTGGATGCTTCATCTAATATCTTTGCAGCATTTCCGGCCACCTTCGTACCCAGACAATGACCTCGATGCCGTCAACCCCTTCGGCAACTTTGCCGCAATGCGAAAACGAATGGCGATTCCACGACACTGGCTATCCAAGTGAATGGGCAGAGACATATCGACCTGGCGGGTTCCATCCCGTTAACTTGGGTGACACTTTCAAGGATGGACAGTACCGGGTCATCCGAAAACTAGGCTATGGTTCATTTTCAACCGTCTGGCTGGCAAGAGACACAATGTCGGTGACGACCGATGACCTCGAGAGTTGGAGAACACTAATTCTAATGTTGCTTGTAGGAACTCACGTTATGTGGCTTTAAAGGTGATAGGTGCTCAGGCTTCTCTTAAAGCTAAAACTGAGCTCTCGATTCTAAAGAGAATCAACGAGTGCCGCTCGAAAGATCCGCTAACTCAGTACATTCTGATTAACCTGGATACATTCCAACACTTGGGACCTAATGGCGCTCATCTCTGCCTAGTGACTGAGCCCATGGGACCTACCGTTGCTTCTTTGGCGGAAGAACTCACACCTTTGGAAGAGTGGAAAGTTAACATTCCCTATCCGAAGCTTATAGCGAGGCGGATTCTAAAACATACGTTGCTTGGGCTTAAGTTTCTGCATAAGAACGGCATTGTTCACGCTGATTTGCAGCCTGGGAATCTCCTTTCTACCATTTCAAATATTGATCAACTGAGTGAAGGGGACTTACGACAAGATCTGTCAGGTCAAGGAAGAAATCCCGCACCTGAGGCCGTTCGACGACTTGACGGGCTAGAGGATAAATGGGCTCCTCGTTACCTATTTCTAGGCCAGTCACTTATCAAATACGCCAAACTTGGTCAAGAGATGCAAGTTAAGATATCAGATTTCGGCGCTGGTAAGGACTTTCTTTGTCTGCTTTTTTTTTGTTTTTTGAATATTTCGGAAGGCTAATTTTTGTATAGCATTTTGGGCTCAAGAACCTCCCGATTCAACCGTCATCCCCACTGCCCTTAGATCTCCAGAGTTGATTTTGGGTGGAAAGATCGATTCAAGTATTGACATCTGGAGTTTTGGCTGTCTCATCTTTGAACTGCTGACAGGAGTTCCATTATTTTCCGTTATGGTGCTCTTTGAAGACGACCGAAAGACGACCGATGATGAACATCTTCTCCAGATGAACGACATCCTAGAGCCCCTTCCAGATACCTGGCTTCAGGAAAAGTGGCCGCGAGCTAAAACCTATTTCGGCCCTGGGCGGCAAAGGCTGGGCCCACGTCCTGACGATCAAGACGAACCCTATATCGATGACCCTTTGGAGGTGCGATTCGAGGAGCATAAGCCGAACGATATTGATGATGCGGAGGCAGGAGTCATTACGTCACTCCTTCGAAGTATTCTGAAGTATGAGCCAATGCAAAGACCGACTGCGGAGGAACTGTTGAAGCACCCTTGGTTTCAAGAGTGATACTATCCTCTTCCGAGTTCGAATTGACCTCATATATTTGCGAGACACACGGACAGACTGCCACGTTGGAGGGCACTGCGAATCGTGGAAGCACTTAGTGACGATACCACGCGTACGATGGGCGCTGCAGTTGAGCTTCCGCCGCTGCTTTCACTTACATGCACGAAAGCTATCGCCGTCGTCAATAGGCCTAAGTATGGTATCTCCATACTTACAACCCTCTCTCCTTCGCACGTCAACAATCTCATTGTATCGAGATCGACCTCGTCGGATCGAGATCCTCGTACAACCCGGGAACAACATGAGTGCTACAATGACCAGGGCACGGGAGAGAGTGATCGACTTTTCCAACGACAAGGGGCCGTCCTATACGCTCGGCCAGACATTGCAAATTTGTTAGCACGCTATTTCCGTCCTTCGCCTTCTCATCTTCTCATTCCCGGAGCACGTCGAGAAAGAGACAAAGGCGTTGCGCAAACCACTTCACGAACTCATCGAGCTTAGACTCCCTGACCTCCGGGCTTCGGAGCAAAAGCCACCAGGGCGTGATGTACGCAAACTCAGCAGGAGCCACCTAAGGAAATTCCCAATCGACGACACCCATGATATGAAGATTTTGCAGATCAACAAGGACCATAACACCAAGGCTGATGTATATTTGCGACCCCACCAACATTTCCTTTTGGAAGGAGCCCGTTACGGAAGCCCTCCTTTTTCGTGTTAACTTAGGAAGGGTACAGTAATAAAACGGTCTACTGAGTTCTCGGCGGGTCGACTAAGTTCGAAGGGGCCGCTTTGGGGCTTCAAATGTTGAACTTGAGCTGGGGGGCTGAAAGGGGTAGATGATTGAAAAGGGAACCCGAAAAGTTCCCATTTTATCCTGAAGCAGTGTTAATATTTACTGCTCGCAGAGCTGGCTTCTTATTTTTCGGCATACTGTAGACCTTCCTGAATCCACGTACTGGGAAATAATCTCTTCAAAGGGAAGGAAGACACAAATAGGGATTGTGTTCCGCAAATGGCAAACCGTCCGTCTAAGAACCAAAAGCGAACCCAGTGGAATCGGAAATGTCGAGAAAAGTTAGCGGCAAATATCCGTAAGATCCACCAACATCTGGTCGGTCCTTCTGGTAACGTCTCTCTAGACAGCAGGCTTGGAATTACGGTCAAGCCCTCGCAGATACGGCTCAAAACAAGCGACGACGACCCATATACATGGGAAAAAACCGAAGCAATAAGTTACCTCTTTACAAAGAACCTGAGTGAATTTTCCATTAAGTCTCTCCAAAAACTGTGTGAATGTATCGACGATAACTGCGTCGCCGCAACTTGGAAGCCTTCTAGTAAGGCGTCTCGGACAGCCCTCATAGGAACTACGCAGGTAGAAACACCCATTGTGGAGGCTTTTCACCTAGGCTATCGAGCTGACTGAATACGTGAAAAGCAGGGACATTTCGTGAAATCAGACGTGAGTTTCACGGCAAGGATTAATGAGCTTGAGAAAACCGAGGAGAGTTTAGCCCGCGAGCTGAACGAGTGGAAAGCACAAGCCAGCCTAGAGTCAGAAGTGAGACAGAAGGCAGAAGAGGAGGCGGCTCGAATGAAGATCACCGTTAAAGAGGCCCAAGAGGATAGTCGAAAGCTCGAAGGGTATATCCAGAAATGGAAAACAGAGGCAAAGGAATCCAGCGATGATGCTGTTAAGTGTAGGGAAGTCATAGGCACGATCTTTGCATTGCTCAAGGACTTCGGTTCGAGCATTCAGTAGGAGCCCCTTGGCCTCGAACCAAGTCCTCCAACATAGAAATTCAGCAGCTTCATACATTATATTTTGCACTATTTCGAACCGGAAAATCTGTGGGTCGGGAACCTTCTTGCGTTCCAGGTGATAATCTACAAGGCCCCCGTTGGCGTCGTCCTCGGAGAGCACGCACCATGTCGCGGTGAACACTCTCTGCAAAGCTCAGCGACTTGAAAACGGAACCATTTCGGGCGCCCTGCTTGATGTGGCTCCCTCGATCTTCCGTATACTCCCATTTCTCAGGGGCCGTTTCTGGACGCTGTCAACCTCAATGATCTCATGATCACCAAAGGCTGGTGTCATACTAGACACTCTACTTCTTCTATGTTTAAAGACACCGTACAGCACCGTATCTCTATCAAATAGACTCGGCATTTTTAGCAGGTTCTCAGGAAGATCACAGCCTCCAACATGGCTGGTGTGAGACGACTCGTCCTTGCCGTGGCATTCTTCTGCATCTCTTCCGTTGCTTGCCTCGGGACCGCTGTCATCGAGAATCAGTGTGATGTCGAGGTCTATGTCTGGAGTATTGCAAATGTCCCTAACGACACAATTAATTATCTCGAGCCGATTATTGGCAGCTACAACGAGACCTATCGAGTGAATCCGAACGGTGGAGGCATCTCATTGAAGATTGCCACGGTTCCTGAGGATTCTTTCATCACCCAGTTCGAATACACTTATCACCCTGACAATCCGATACTTTCGTATGACATCTCGAACATAAATGGATATCCCTTCGAAAATTGGGGCCTCTACCTCTCACCCTCTTCCGGGTACTGCTCCAACATCACCTGCGACCCCGGTGTGGCTCTCTGCCCAGAAGTTTACAATCACCCAAATGATGATTTTGCCGTCAAACCTTGTGATGTGTCGGCCAACTTGACTCTTACTTTGTGTCCTCAATTTCTGTCATCAGAGACCGTTACAGCAACTGTGATGACGACCGACTATGCCAGCAGCGTTACCCTGCCTACTCCGACGACGATCATCACGTCGATTGGGCCCGCGTCCAGCCCTCAATGCACACTCTCAGAGACCGACACTACGACTTCAGACAGCTCCTCCACGACCGTGACGACGACAATCTCAGATCCGGTTGCTGTGACTGTAATGACAACCGACGATGCCGGGGACACTACCTTGACTACTCTGACGACGGCCATCACATCGGTTGGGTCGGTGGTCATCTCTCAAGGCACACTCTCACAAACTGTCACTACGACTTCAGGAAGCGCATCTACGACCGTAACGATGACAAACTCGGAACCCGTCATTGAGACTGTGAATACTATCAGTTCTGAAACCATTCTCAGAGCGTCGGAGACGACAGACGCTGCTGGTCAGCTTTCCTTGACTACACTGACTACCGTAGTTGCAGCAACTACCCTAGATTGATGGGAATCTCAATAGATCATCTTCAAGGTTGTAATTTTGAACAGATGTTATTGGTGGAGCATAGGCGCAAAGATGAGAACTGTCACGAATGCTAAGGCCACTGGCTCGGGTTGGAGGGGTTAGGGGTATAGCTGCTGCACGCGTTCGATTGTGTTGCGTTCCCGCATACACTGAGCCTTTGTCGGCACAGTTGGTAGCTATACACAGATATTTGCTAGGTCGCAATACTTTTTCCAATCATTGTGGCACCTCAGTTCCTGACAGGGACCGCGAGCCTAATGCTCCGATATAAATAGTGTCACCCAGATAGATGACGCAGACAGGCTTTCCCGGCCCCAGTGGATTACAGCGTGTAAAGATGAGAATGGAGAGTCCATGTGTCGCTCAGATATTTTTCTGCCCTAGGGATCTTTTTCGTAGCTCTTCATGGTTTGAAGTTTCAGGTCTAGCCATTAATTATCAGGGCCGGTTTTGTCGTCTGAATAAATCGAAGATAGCGTCTATATGTAGCTCTTGAAGAATGGTAAGAACCAGATCCGACACCCCTAGGAGCCACATCTGGACCCTCTATCGGTATTTGAGCCTCAGAAAATTCGAGAATATATAGCACTTCTTTCCAATTCAGTGTCTAAAGTACTGAAAGCAAATACTGCAAGGAAAACAAAAACCTTCTTATACCCATCGCCTCCGCTCATGGAGTTTCCGAAGCAATCTCTGTCTCTAACAACCGTTCCCAAGGTGAAAGGAACTGCTGGATCCCAAGAGCAGGTGCAGCAAGCAACGTATTCTCAAAAGCGATATGTGACCGTCCTTGATCCGAAGTCGACGGGACAACCGTCTCAGCCAGACTCTAAGTTGCCAACGCCACCTCTACCACTGCGTTCCTTACAGAGAAATGAGACCCGTCTCCCAAGGCCGCTTTCCACGACTCCGCCGCGCTCTCAATCTCGATATATGACAATGCTCTTAGAGCTAGATGAGATTCCACGTCGCCACAACTTCTATGCCAGCGTATACACGTGGTTAATCTTGGCTGGATACATTGTTTTCCCGGGCACGTTTACCTCTCTCAAAAGTTCCGATTCGGTGCAAGAAGCGGCAAGCAGGACTCACACAGGAAAAGTCATTTTAGACACGGTTCAGAATGCCCCGCTCCTCTGGGTTGCAGGAGCTTGTTGTCTCTTTGGAGTCGTTGGGATTTCTTTGCTCTGGAGAAGATGGAAAACAAACTATATTTGGTTGGTAAATCGAATATTCTTGTAATGATTACCTTCTTGGCAGCAAAACGCGGATACTGACCTTGCAAAATCAGGCCAACTTTGCTCAACGCCATTATCGGTCTCGTCAATACACTGATCAATGTATACACAGCCAAGGACGGGCATTGGTCTGTGACTGCGACCATCACGGTCACAATGACTAGTGCGTGTGCAGGGATAAGCTTGATTTTGTTTCTGGTCTATAACAATTGGTTATTGTATCAAGTCAAGAAGAACCACGATGCTCGGATGCTTGGTGAGGGGGCGCCATCACGACCGGGATAATTGGATCGGAACCTCTGTTGACTTAAAGTGTTGCAACACGGCGGAGAAAAGACTGCCTTTGATTTTTGGCGTGTTTTTTCAAAAACCTGAGACTTATGTGTTGTTTCATTGACATAGATCGTTGAAGTGCTCATGGCAATATAGTTTGTAAGGGAACAAGCCAGACTTGGCCCTCATAACCCTGAGCTTCGTAGGCATCACTCAAAAACTATTCTACGCAATCTTTAATACAATAGTCTACCCACGTGTCAAGTCTCTCGTAGGTTTCGGTAAATATTCCCGTTGGCTCGCATCTCATTATACCTAAGCTGATATTTACGTACCCACTGGAGATGGCTATGAAACCGGGGAAGACATTGCACGTACAACTCTAGCACGTAAAACCACCAAAACTCACGAGCCTTTCCTTAAACCGAGTATTTTTCTCCACGTAAACGTCGTGCGAGCTGGATGTCTTTTGATTCTGAAGACATTAGCCGCGAATTCTCTCTCATCAGAAGCACAAACTGGCTCACGAATGGTAACTCGTTTTGCGTGGATGGCGCAGAGATTAGCATCTTCGAACAGGCTCGCAAGATATAATTCGAGTGCCTCTTGTAGAGCTTCGATTGCCGTCGACTGAAACCGAAACCCGTCGCCTTGCCGTGTCATTTGGGGAGTTCTCAGATCGTCTGCAATTTCACGAACAAGCCGTTGAAAGGGACGTTTGCGAATGAGCAACTCTGTGGATTTCTGATAGCGGCGGATCTCTCTCAGAGCAACCGTTCCTAGTCTCCGTCAATCCGAATCTCACTTACTCGAACAGAAGACAATGGAGGAGAAGAAGGCCAGAGGAGAAACCTGCCTGGCCTATATCGATGCGGTTTCTTTACACGACCTGTGGTGCCAGGGAGTCGTTTTCCTGAGAGCCGACCTTCTGCAAGCCTTCCTAAGTTCTTCCTCGCGGCAACACCTCCAGTGGATTTTCCTGTATGTCATCGTGAGTGCAAATGAGGGAAACTGGAATGAAGGGAAAGCTTACGTGCAGTCTGTTTCGTCCTCGCCATGGCTGAACGCTCTATGGACGACCACAAGCAATCTGCCGGATGAACGTTCATTTAACCCTTATCGAAGGATCCTGAACTGGTCCCTCCTGCGACTTTAGTTTTTTTGTTCCTTTTTACCGTTAGGACCGAATGAGGCTCTAAGAGCCCCTCTGCGACTAATGAATGGTTTACGGCAAACCCGTAACATAATGGTGAACAGCTTCTCTCTGACGTCTGACCTAAGGTGAATGATCATTCAGCTTTCGTTAGCAAGAGTGTCAGCCCAAATCAAAGTCCCTCGTATCTCGTCCTATCGTAGCTCTCCTTCTACGGATCTCTTCTCTTCGAAGATCTTCTTTTCTATTGCTATCATGCTCTTCGACACTATTGGCAAAGACCGCCGTGGTTCTTTGGTTGCTACAAATTTCCGCTTGGACGATCTACCCCACATACCCGACAGCCACAAATTGGCGACGAACAATACTGCAACAGCTCCTAAATCTCAATGGAGGAGTGAAGACTGGCCATTGGATGCCGTGTTTACCACTGGCACGGGGGCTCTTGGACTTGAGCTCCACGAGGTGGATAGGTTCACGACTTAGGCTCCATCGAATGTCTGGCTATTCTTTCGTACTCTATCGGCGACTGCAACGATATTAGTGTCTCCCAAATTGGTTTCACGTTAGGAGCAGCACTAGGCACATTTGTGCACGTCGATCGGTTTACCACTACAGTCACTGCTGATGACAAAGGTTATATGGACGTTGCTTCCCCGCAGAGTGTGAGCTTCGGTTCTTGTGGTTAAATTATAGAGGGCTCCTCCGTGACAGGAAGACGATTCGACTCTCCTAGAGAGGGAAGGAAGTTGAAAGCGCCGACACTTATAACGAGGAGAAGCGTTGAGCAGATTCTGGAAACATTGAATGTGGTGATTACTTAAGGTCAAGGAAGCCTCTTTCGGCATTGCTCTAAATTAATGTAGCCCAAGGCCGCAGGAACAACAGACAGCGTCGAAGTGCAATTACAGTACTGCTCACGAAGGCCTTTCTCCCCCTTCTTGTCATTTCTTTACCCTCTTGTCCTTCGCCCGTAGGAGCCCATATGGATAGTCCGATGCTCATTCCAATTTAGGCTCCCACTGGATACCTCGTCCGGCTCCAAAGTAGTACCTCTATGGAGAGTGTCGGAATATAAATGTGTGGGCAAATGATGCAGAGTTGTGCTCGCCCGTGAGCTGTCGGCACAAATCAATCTTCCCAAAACCCTCCTTGAAGATTGGATTTCCCCTGCCATCGGTGCTTCGGTTTGATCAAGTACGAGCCATGCATGTCCCTCCAAGAGCGAAAAATCCAACCGCAGAGGACTTTGAATACTGTCGTGGGGAATTCAAGAAATTAAGTCGTAAGCTTGCGAAGGGCGACTTCAACAGTTCAGACCGTGAGGAAATGCTCTTTGACGCTCTGGAATATGGAAAGACCGTGGTACAGTACGCCATTGAACTTCAAAACAAACACGTTTCGGAGAGTCACCAAAATGAGACGGACTCTAGTAGCGACGGCAAGTGTTCGCCACAATAGTCCATACTCGGAAGCTAATTAGTCTCAGATGGGGGTGTACCCCTGCCGTCGAAGATAGCACGTGTATCAGTCAGCAAGAAACGTGCACGAAGTGATGACACCAGCAGTGAAGGTATGAGACATTCAGTATCAGATATTCTCTAGTCTAACTGCGCTTCAGACGAGGATGACTCAAAATCTTTGAAAAAAGTGCGAATGACCACGACCAAAAAACGTACTCGAGATGCGGTGGAAGACTCTAGTGACGGTAAGCTTACGGCTGTACCATTCCCAACATTACTCTGACTAGTTCTAGACGGACAAACATCGAGGTCCTCTAAGAAAGCTCGGCTGGGAGGAGAGAAGGTGGAAGCTGCCAGAGTATTTAAAGAACTCGATGCTCTACTAAAGACTTCCGTCAAAGGATCAAAGTAGGGTCGGTTCTATATTCGGCGACACAGAATGCGACAGGAGAATGTTCAGGCAGAAATGCTGCCAATAGGAAATGGGAAATTCACACGCCTGAAGGTTAGAGAGAGGGAAGAAGAGGAGGTGAAATTGAAAAGAGCGAATAGAAAGAGGGGAAGGGAGGAGCAACCAATATACACTCTTTTCGTTGTATTCTGCCCGCGAAGAATGGTTGTCAGTTGATCTGACCCATCAAACCTTATACAGTTTTCGAATAGTATTGAACGAATATTCTGCGTAGGTTCAAAGAACCTGGTTGAGGAGTAGAGGCATGCTGAGAGATGATCCAAGGGAAGAACGATTTATAGTTCTAGCTAGGGCGAATATACAGTGGAAATCGTCTGATCATCAATCTTTGGTTCGAAAGTTCCTGTTGATTTCCCTAACGATGTAAAAAAATTTGTCTACAGACACCAACACGAACAACTCTCTCCAAACCCACCTTGAGGACTGGGACTCTCCTATCGCTGGTACCAGCTATTCAGCTATGAGTGGCGTTCATAGTGTTGAAGATCTGACAGCAGAGGATTTCGAAGACTGTCGTCACAAACCTTTAGGTCGAAAGAAGTTCCGTAATCTAAGCTAGGGAGGATCGTCCTTTCAACCAAGTGACGCCGGAAAACACTGTCCTAGAGTACATGCAGGCTGGAGTTAGAAGTGTTGGGATGGACGTCTGTCCTAACCAATCACTGATCATGCTTCTGAGAGAAAGGTGTAAAGGAGCAATGTCCTCAGCGGCGGGCAGCACAGATCATCACAGGTGCCTTCCGAACGACAGCAGGAGCTGTGGTGGATGTCGAGGCACAATTACTGCCAGCTATACAGCAACTCAAACAAAAAGCCCTTGAGGCTACCATGCGAATCCGCACCACGCCACTCCATGCGGAAATAACGCTCTGTGAGAACAACAATAAAGTCTCGAGGCCCCTCGATCGATTCTCAGGCATCCTAGAAAGTAAGTACGACATCCAGCTCAACCAGCTAGACAAGCGCCAACTGCACATTGTGCCTCTATAGTGGACACCACCATTCACCTAGATTGCAGAATCTCCTGAGGCTGCCGTCTAGGAGCACAATGCGACAGATTCTGCAACGCTGTGCGTATGCACCGATGGTAGTGACATCGATGGCCATGTCGGTGCCGCGGCTGTCGCACTATCCCTATAATTCCAGGGGATCCAGGCGAATAGAATAGCATATATAGGCATATTAACCACCTCCACTATATACGCTGTACGCTATAGAGCTTAGAGATATCGAAATAACGTTCTAGATCGCACTTAACGTCCACGCCACAACAAGCACGCCAGGCAAGTACACCGTCTTTACCGATAATCAAGCCGCCATTCAAGCGACGGCCAACCCTAAATGCCCCTCAGGATAGTATATCTTAAACGGGATTATTCGAACCCTCGACTAACTCCAAGATCTAGGATAAGATATTCAGCTTCCCTAGATCCCAGCGCACATTAGAGGACCTGGCAACAAAGCGGCCAACCGGGCCGCCAAAGAGGCTGCTGGCCACAGCCCACATACACGAACGAGCGCCGAACCACCACGGGAACTGGAAACACTTCGGACACTCATGGCCACGGCTAAGTCCACCATCTACCAGGCCATGAAGGTCGAATGGAACCAGAGCTGGGAGACAGCCAAATATGGTAGGGACCTTTTCCAGCTGGGGGGGTTTTCCGGCCCGGACAAGGGACTCTGACCAAACATATGAGCAGTCACCGAGCGATCAGCTCGATTATCACGCAGCCAACCAATATGAATGCGGCCACGGGCGCTTGACTGTACATCACGTCCTCTTGGAATATCGGAAGTGGTGTGAAGAACGACAACGAATGTGGCCAGGCAAAACTCCATGCGTGGACATCAAACGCATTCTCTATAGCTCGTCAATGGCGACCCAATCAGCCAAGATGATGAGAAGGACGGGACTGCTCAAGCAATTTCGGGCAGTGCCGTCCACAGTACTTCAATTTCCACAAGCGTGGACGAGTAATTGTTATCATACAGAAGTCGAGGAGGACCAGAAAGGTCTGACAAGTGCATAAACATAGAACCACTATGAGGGCTGTGAGGATAGGTGGCGGCTGCGTGGAGCAGAAGGTGGAAGCAATTTCGTGCGAGAGAATGGCTTTGTTTCTGGAAGCAAAATGTGGGAAACACCTGTATTTATAGTCGCGTGCTGCATACCTGCCCTAGGGCGGTTGGGACAGCCTATGACAAGAAGAATAAGAAGAAGGCTAGGACAATATCTTGGTAGGTTGTGCTGGGGACAGGCTCTACTAGGACAGGCTATGGTTGGGGACAGGCTCTACTAGGACAGGTTGTGTCTAGGGACAGGTTGTGTCTGGGGACAGGATGTGCGAGGACAGGATGTGTCTGGGGACAGGTTGTGCTGAGGACAGGTTGCGTCAGCTGAGGAGGCGCCTGGAGCTTCAATGCATGGTCTCGAGTGGGAGCCCATTGAAGAGCCTCAGTGGAGGATCCATTTTGGGAACCCTACAGAGATATTTAAGAGAGGATGAACCTCTAGGCATCTTCATGCACAGTATCGTCACCAATATGCGACGGGCTCGACTTCTGGGGAAAGAACGCAGCATCGTAACGGAAAAAGCTCTCAAGTGTAAGGGCATGGTCAGTGTCCGACTTGAGGTGCTGTCGTTTCCAGAGATTAAGACGAAAGATCCCACGAAGCTGAAGAACAATGTGGAGAGGCTAAAGAAAGCATTTTGGGATGAAGGTTGCTGGCGGCTGCCGTTACCGAATCACATTCCAGCTCAAATCGACAAGCAGAGTCTCGATGCCGCCATCCGACATTCACAGCGCTCGAGCGAAGAACTTTTTGTGGGCCCTCGAGACGAATATCCCGAGCTCGAGTTTCCACCGGGTTACCAGCTCATGTGTCTGGATGGACAGAGCCGCGCTCTCGCTGCCGCAAAGGTTCTTCCTCTCGCGGACCGGAGGTGGATCGTAGATTTATATGCTGCAGGTATGAGACGCTTACTCTCGTATAGCGAAAAATTGCATTGATACATGGTTATTAGACCTCACAGAAGAGCTCAGGACCATTCTGGTGGAGGAATACTCAAATGAAGACCGTCCGCATCCCGGAGAGATCTACCGAAAACTTCGGCTGTATCACCTCCAAAGGGACTTGCGAATCGACAACTGGTGGTTTGAAAAACGGTGCTGGGCACGTTTGTCACCTCATGGACGCCGCAATGTCAAGCAGCTCCTGCGCCACCGTGAAATAACGGCGGCCTGTGATGCCCTGCTGGACGTTGTCGGGCTTTGGAGCGGTTGGAGAACAAGTACCTGGCACAAGATACTTGCAATGGGGGTTGACGAGGTAAGTTCCAACTTGCGGACCATGTCGGTTCTCACCAATTATTGTAGTGCGTCCTATGCTACCTCGACTTTATGAAAGATTTTTGGTACGAGAGCGTCGGGGAAGAACGGAATGCGATGCAGAAAGTCGACGAAAACAGCGTCAAAGACCTTGAGTGTACCGCCCCTGGGGCGTGCAGAGCGGATGCTCGGAATCTATATGGGAAGTTGAAGGCCGGAAAAATCTTCGGAGCTTTCAATGACCAAGATCGCGAAAAGATCTGGGCCGAAGTGTGTCGTCGGACGAAAGATCGCTTGATCCCCTCATTTTTCACCTTCTTCGAGGATTTGAACTGGCTGACGGGCCCAGCGAACTGCGTCAAACGGTTGATACCTATATCATCCGATGACACGATCCTCTATGCACTGGAACAGCACGTTTTCACCGGTGCTAACCAGCGAACCGGCCAGTGCTTGATCCAGAAACCTGATCATACTTTCGTTTCCAAGTCAGGAACAGAGGCCGATCAAATGAACCTGGGAGTTCTACAGCTATTTCTCATCGCCATGCGCAATCACCTTGACATGCCGGCCGAACCTAAGAAGAAGAATTTACTCGCAAAGCCACGACCAAAGAGAGCAAACCCCGAGGTTCTACACGAATTTGCCGCCCATGCCCACAAGCTGGGCTTTGAGTCCGATGAGATTCGTGAACTGATGGAACTCAGAACGTCATCGCGAGCACCGCAACAGGAGTCAGTGTCATCGGGTCCTGAAGAGTCTGATCCACCTATCAGGCGATGCGGCATCCCTTTGAGTTGTCATCATGAACAAGACAAACCATGCCTCTTTCTGGAACCTTTGTACGCCGTACGTAGTGAGGAGTTTGAAGAGATGACATCTTCATTTGTGCGGCGGTCTGTCATTCTCGCCTTTTTTGAGAAGCCGACAAGCCTCTGCTTAAGCGAGGTGACGTCTCACCCTTCCGAACCTACAGCAGACCGAGGGACGATTGGTCAAGAACCTTCAGCGAGGCGTGCACAGCCAAATCGGCAGGGTCTAGAGCAGCGTCATATCGATCAACACTCAGGTCCTCGCAATACTCAGGATCCTTTGCAGCAGGGGTTGCAAGCTGGTAACACCGTGGGGGAGGCTGAAAACCTTTCCGCGACCCAGCTTGATCAGCAAATAGTTACAAGGGAGGGACAAGTCGAGTCGGAATGGGTATCCGACATAGAGATGCTTGATGAAACAGAAGCAGTCCAACATAATGCGAGGCGGGACCGTCAGGAAAATGGGCGGATACAGAAGAAGAACGCACGGCGGTCAAATAAGCAAAGAAAGACTTCTAAGAAGAAAGGAGCAGTCAGTGCGAGAAAGAGGCAAGACATATCAGACGTGGGAGCAATGCTGTTGAAGGTCGCTGAAGAGAGTAGTCTTCTGTCAAAACAACAGGAGGTGCAGAAGCAACTGGAAAGTCCGAGCCGAACCACGCAGATCAACCCTGAAGGGCTCACAGAAGGCAACATCCCTATGCCATTGCAGAATCAATCTTCAACCCCGGATCATAACGAGATCATGGAATTGGGGCAGCCCACAGCGACGGAGCGACAAAGCGAGGATCAAGATATGGTGCAGACAGTGACAGAGAACGTTGTTCACGAAATCACCACATCAGATATTCCAACACTCCAGGGAGAGGTAACTACGCGAAAGACCGGGTCCCCAGCAGAAGTAGAGGGTCGTCGCGAAGCACAAGAGCAACAAACGACCGCGCAAACCTTCAGGGAGCCAGATGAGCGACAGTTGATGGAGAGAACCCAAGACGGAAGAGAGGGACGCGAAGGGCAGCATGTCGACCAGGGAGAGCAGCGTGCCACTGAGAAAGAGCAGGGACAAGAGGCTACATCAGAGAGGATTAATGAGGCGCAGACCACACCACCACGAGAGATGGCCCACACCGAGGATTCAGCCGCTACAGATCAGATCCTTCTGGACGAAGCGGAACAGGCATGGGCCGATGATCAGATGAGGCGTGATCGAGAAGAGTCTTTATTTTGTTCCGAGTCACTGTCGCCAATCGATGAACTCACGAACGTGGAGTTGACAGCACCAAAACGAGGGATCGAAACGGGGCCACCGGAATGGACGCCAGGGGGATATGGGTCGGTGAACGATTTGGAAGAGGCTCTACCAAGGTCCACCACAGATCAGCAGCACGAGCCGATGCCGACCCAACAGGCGAATGTCAGAACAGAGGAAGTGGAACGAATCTCCAGAGCCGAAATGAGGGACTCAGCGGGACGAGAAACGATCCCAGTGTTTCCGCAGCCCGAGACACTCGAGAGAGGGCAGGAGAAGCTCGAAGAGCTGCGAGGATGTGTGAGCCATGACCACGAAATTTACGGAGGGGAGGTCGAACCGCAGCAGGGAAGCCAAAAAAGACCAAGCCTGGATCCTGGACGTGCGATCGAAGACCCCAGCCTCTTACAGGATCTGAGCTCATCATCGGGAATGCGAGAGGTGGACCTAAAACGCGACACTCGGATCGATTTTGGCAGGGTAGAGGAATTAGAAGACCTCCAACGAGCGTGGGATGGAGTTCGTGATGTGGAAGAGCCGGTTGCTCTAGAAGCTGAGGGGTTTCAAGAAGTGCAGGAAGAGTTAGGAAGCGATGAGCAAGCGCGATACGAGCCGCTCCCGAACGAGGGCGACCGAGCAAGATTGGAGAACACCGAAAGGAATATGCTAGACGATCGACTAAGAGAGCAAGAAAATGAAGAGAGGCTGGAGAGTCAGCGACGAAAACAGGCCGCGAAGGAAGAAGGTCAGAGATGGGAGAGACTGGCAAGGCAAGAGAGGGCAAGGCAGCTCAAGAGCGAGAAGACCGAGTTGAGCGTGGAGCAAAAGATGGCCAAAAACCTGGCAAGGGACAGGCAAGAGAGAAGTGTAAAGGAAGACGAAGGAATGCGTCGAAAACGGACGACACAGATCGACTTCGGGAGGCTCGGGGAAGTTGATGAACGACCCAGGCCCAGAGAGAGCGCCGGTAAGCATCCAATCAGGGAAACCGAAACCGTGCGCGGACTAGGCGAGATTATTATGCTTGATTCTGATGTCATCGCGACGACCAGTCAACAACCACCAGACCCTCCTCACTTGTCCACGGAAACACCCGACCTTCAGAAGATTCGTATTCATCTTAAAATGTCTGATGGGAGGCTTGCTGGTGGGGACTGGAAAAGTTTGCCCTCACACGATGTTGACCCTTCCGAGCCGGCAGACTTCATGCGATTCTTGAGGAAATTCACCAGAAAAGACGCCGAAAATCCGTGGAATGTGTTCGCCGGGTCCCACATGATAACCCCGTTGACGAAGTTTGAAGACATCGTCAAAGGCGGAAACAACACCTTATACATCACTCGGGAGGGGGTTATCGACACCAGTCTCCATCCTGATTCTCCTGCTGGCAAAAGGGTTCGATCCTGAGTGTATAGAAAAGAATTGTTCGCACTGAGCCCTGGTTTTATCTTCATTTTTCGAGAGATCTCCGCTAAATAAACCACGTTAATACCTAGTACACTCGTCCTATCCACTTCCTATACGGCGTCTATGAGAGAATCATTGTGAGGGACGGTCTGGCTGACTCGGTAGGGTCAGTTGGCTAACAAGAGACGTGGTCTCCGGTGCAGGAGCACGAGCCCCTAGTAGAAGTGGTTAACCTTCTAATCACCGGGCTGATATTCTAGTTCCTCCAAGCAGACTTTCTTATCTGCCAAGGGACGGACTAGACTTCGCAACCGATCTCGAAGGTTGTTGCTTCCAGACACTGGATCAATCAGCGGGGACTCGGAGTCAGTCAAGTGACCTTACCCATTACCAACATCTCTCCCCTCTCGCCTGATTCTTCCTGTACCCTTTTGATATGTTTTCCTGCCGCCTCTTCTTGGACAATCGTTTCTAAATCTGCCAGGCCACTGTACGCGATCGCGCGTTTCCCAAAAGGCACTCTATCCTGGCTTGCCCAGTGGATATAGACCGAAATGCTGAGAATCTGCGTGCCGAGTTAGGACGAATTGTCGTGATATGGTTAGTTGTAACTTACCTTCCCCTTGGCCGGCTTCTCGTCGCTCGGCTCGCCCTGGCTGTCATCCAGACTAAGCGTGTCGCCGACGAGCGCATCATTCAACAGGTCTGCTGCGGCATACCCCAGATCTACTGCGGTTGAGCGTTGTCGTGCATTTCAAAAGGGCAATCTGATAGGTCTTCGTACCTTTGGTTTCCAACTGCCACACTAAATGGATTCGACGAGTGCGAATCTTGCAGGCATTATACCCATGAATGAGCTGCTTTAGGTAAGGAAGGTGCGAGACGATACCAAAGCCATCCGCCATCATGAGCACCGTCTCATAGGTTCCGGCTGGGACACTGGTGCCATGGGGTCCGCTGAACGAAGCTCGATATGATGTGCCGCCCTCGCGGCTGGACTCGGCATAGCGCAAAAGCGCTCGGGTCAGGCCCTCACGTGGTTCGATGAAAATGTCGAGAGACCGCAAACCTTCGTCCGACCAGGAGGTTATCATGAAAGGATGGCTCTGCAGGAAGCCAAACCAGGGAATCCACAAGCAGATGTATTGCCCGGGCTTCACCTGGAGTGGTGACACGAAGCTTACGTGAAGCCTCATCACTTCTGAGCCGATGATAACATGCTCTCTGCTCAACATCTCTTTGATATTGGTGACCTTGACCCTGGCGAACCCATTCCCGACCATTCCGGTTTGGTACATGATGACTCCGCATTGGACCAGAACCGTTAGCAAGAACGTACCGATCGTGGTGTAAATATACTTTTGCGAGAGAGAAGGACCCTTCCTCAAGTGGCTCCATATGCTGTATGTCGCAGTGATAGCCAGTATCTGATGCAAGCGCAGGAAGAACTCGTAGAAAGGACGGCGAAGTAATGGGAGTGAGAGCGACACCAGGAAGGCCCACGAGATAGTCCCCTGATCTCTGTCAATACTGTCGACCGGGTGTGGGAAAACTTTAGATAGCATACAATCAATCCAAAGAGGTTTTCTGAGATCCTCAAGGGAAATGGTTTCTTCTCCACGATCACGATGAGAACGTGGAAGCCCAACAGGATCGACGACATCAGCCCGAAGGAGCGGTGGAATCGCCGGTACGTACGTAAGGTGATGCCCAAGAGATCCGCTGGGAAGCTAAGGTGAGGGCCCGCCATGAGAGGGATCAGGTTGATGAGCGAGAGATTCGCCGCTCGCAGACCGGCCATCCAGACCGAGTGCACTTTGAAACAGATGCAGAAGACGTTGACGCCGCTGTAGAGAAGCCCCGCAATGACACCGGCCGGGTTCCATGCACCAGTCAACCGGTGACGAAGTTGTGGATACACGAAATACTTGAGTGAGAGAGGAGCGACCTTCTTCCAACCGAGCAAAAGCCACCAGCGGAAGTTCATAAGAATGAGGAATAACAACAAGCCACCCACGCCGATCGCGTAGGCTTGGGTAACATCCATATTCAACGCCAGATAAGGTGTAAAGCGGAATAAAACAGTACACGAAGAAGAAGGCAGTTTTCACTGGGTTGGGAAGCCCGTTAAAAAGGGGAGAGGAGGAGTATCGAAATATAATGAGCTACAGGACCAAGACCGGGCCTGCAGGAATGGAACCAAGAATGGAACGAGATCCGTCACAAGCGCGGCCAATCTTGTAATAAAGGAACACTGTCGGAGCCAGAATGGGATTCTCTATACGAAGGATTCACCCTCGTCTAACTTGGCGGCAACCTGTAACCCCTGAATGGGGCAATCGAAGTGATGTCTGCCAGTCCTTGCAGATTTCTCTTTCCCCATGGCCGGCTGAACAGTGGATTCTAACTAGGTCAGGATCAAATCCACTAGAAAACCTGAGGTGCTTTGCTTGCCTTCAACAGCCTTTCTGCCGAAGTGACAGACGTCGTTTCAGAGAGGAATCCAACCGCTAGAGAATCGGAGGGCCATCGGCGGAGGTCATCCACTCCGACGGCACCGTCGGCTTTGGCATACTTTTGCATCAGCTCCATTGTGATGAAGCTTAGAGCCCGAATATCTCTCGATCCTGGATTGCTCTGACGGCAAGGTCGACAGAGTTCTTGGTGTGCTGTGATCTCCAGGTCAGCTCAACGTCGACAATCACGGAGGGATTACCTCCCTATCTTCACCTCACCAGCAACATTGATGAGGATATTCGAGGTGGTCAGGGAACCGTGTTCTAGCCCTTTTGTCGCAAGGTACACCAGCCCGTTGAGGATCTGCCACAAGTTAGACGGCCTACCCAACAGAGACGTAATTCAGAACCCCCCTGTCCCAATATCGACGCTAGTTGGTCCTCGTCGAGATGTTTCGGAAAGCCAGTGAAAAGGCTCAGAGACATCGGCATATGCTCGGAGACAACGTAGAATGAGTCGTCATAAAGGAAGATGTCTCTCACGGCCACGATATTCTCATGTTTAACCTGTTGCAATATACGACAATTTTCTTCGCCGTGGTATGTAGAGAAATTCCTCACGGCGACGACGTACGGTGTTGGGCCCTCCTTTTTGGGAGGGACAATAATGTCGTCAGACCACGGGTCTCTGACTTCGGCCACGTCCACCATGTCGTCTTCTTCCTCGCCAAGTCGTATGCCGTGGCTTCTTTTATACTTTTCCCATGGGGACTGGTGCTTCACGAGCAGGCTGGGCTCTGTTCCAGATCCGGGTGCTGCTGGGGGGTTCAGACGCCTCGAGCCAGTTGCGGAGTTGGTACGATGGGCTCCGGGCGAGAGTGTCCTCAGAGATCCTGTAGCGGGATTAAAGCCAGTGACACGGCCACTGGGTTTCTCAACACCTGTGAGGTGCTCACCCTGGCGTTTCGTGCTTTGAGAAGACCCCCTGAACCCCCTGATCGCATCAAAGTCGATGCGCGTTCGGCGGTTTGGAGTGTTGGAAGACATCTCCACAATCTGAACGGGTACCTTACTGTATAGGGAATACGATGGCAAAGGTACACTCTCTTAAATACCGGTATGTGAGGGTTAGCAAGATGGTGGCCCGGCCGCGGCCAGCCCGAAGAGACTAGACGCAATGGACTGGACTCCCGATTGCCACAGAACGGGTCAGCAGCGAAGAGGCCAGAGCCAGCAGCAGTAGCAATCTCACACTCATGTCGGAGCTGTCCCTTCCTCCCGGGGCCCATTTTGGTCCCCGGGGCCGGTTCAAGTTTGATGCTGAATTCAACGAATGAGATCAAACAGGACGAAGGACCATTTCTGGATCCTAACGCTGAACCACCTTGTCACTCGGAAAGGAGAGTCTGGTTGGAAGGAAGGCACTGTTATATACTGTACAGTACTGTACTTAACGGATGTCGCCAAATTTCCGGGAGCCGCTGAAAACGGCCAAAACAGATTCATTCCACCTGAGGAGTATCTACTTCATTTCTTCATTTGGGTTCCCTCTTGTCCTGAGTCTTCCGCCGCTCCGATTCCGTTTTACTTCGCTCTGCCTCTTGAAAGCCAGTTTTGAAAAGCGTCCACCGTACAGTACAATACTCTTTTGTCATCGTCGAAGAAAAATGAGCTTCCAACCTCAGCTTCCACCCGAAACATGGACGGAGATCTTCAAGACGCTGTCTGAGACGCGACATTGGTTTCAAGAAAACGACATTAAGAGTGTGCGGCTCACTTGTCGACTTTTTGACCAGCTTGCGACCCCTTTTCTCACGTCCGAGATATTTTGTGCGCCTTTGTCTTTCACCTTGACGAAACTTACAGCCGTTTCGCATCATCCTATTCTCAGTAGATCAATCAAGACAGTTGTCTATGCTTCTACACGATATCAAGCAATGGGATTTCTGGACTACCAACGAGCAGTGGAAGAATCATCAGGGCCCAGAGTGTCTTCAGATTTGGAGACGATGTTTTCGCAATATGTCCAACATTATCAAGACCAAACCATGATGGAGAGGTCTGGGGAGCTTACGGCGCGTCTTTGTTCAGCCCTTACGCGGTTGCCAAATGTGGAGAGAGTCATCATATCACCCAATATCTATTGCTACCTCGACAATGCTCTCTCTTCAGATTGTCTTCTGGATCCTGAATCAGCTTGCGATGAAGCATTTCTCCATGTCTGCCGCATCTTGTCGCTCACAGATACCAAAATACGAGAACTTAGGGTTGAAGATGCTCAGACTGAAGATCAAGAATTTAGTGGGCTAACTGCAGAGGCCTTCCGAGACATGTCACTTCTGGATTCCAGCCATTGTCGTAACGTCTTCCGAGGCGTTCGAACCCTGGAACTCACAGCTGAAGATGAGGGAGAAGGTGGTTGGATCGTAGGCCAATTGGCAGACTTTCTGCCTTACGCCACCGGCCTGGAGAACTTATTAATTAACGGTTGCTTTTACCGTCCCCTTCGCGCAGAACATTTTCTGAGCAATACGATGTGGTGCTGTTTAACTACACTGAGCCTCACTCACACAATTTTTCGTCAAGAAGAACTGTTAGCCTTCCTGAGAAGACACTCAACCACGCTGAAGAACCTTTCGCTCTTTGACGTCGAGGTGAGAAATGGTTCGTGGAAGGCGGTCCTGACAGAGATGAAGTCTTCGCTGTCCCTACAAAGCATCGAAGTTTATGATTTGCATGAGTCAAAGGACGACGGATATGAAACAGATGTGTTTGTACCAGTAGCTGCGGTACAAGGTTACCTCTTAGGAGATAGTTATCATCCACTCTTATTGGGAGAACAGCTTGGCCCAGAGTAGCCACCGAAAAGAAAGTTGTCGGTAGGTCAAAAAGAGCTGCTGGCGGCCGTCGAGTGGTGAGAAGTATAGGTCTAGTTGTAAACTGAGTTCTTAGTCGACATCCCGGCGTGGTGAAACGCCCTGCGTGATGAAATAAGCCGCTGGCACTTCGAGCGCAATTGCTACAGGCTCACCACATCGGACACTGATCAAGCATTTGAGTTTGCTCCCGTATTCAGAAGCCATTCTTTTGTTTCAATTATAAGACTTGTTCATAAATACGATAAACTGACCCTTCCCAGGCCCGACTTCTTCAACCCACCGAAAAAGAGTGGAAACTGTTTCGTCCCTCTGGAGGCTGTAACACCTTCTCCACTGGCTTCTCTGCATGATAGAAACGGAATATCAACGCACAGATATCGTAGAACGAATTATCACATCAGTAACTATAGCTGTCTCCTGCCCGTGCTGCCATTTCGCGTCACGAAGTACCCCTGGCTGGTACTTCAACGTACGTTCACAAACAGCCGAGGCCCCGACCAGAGTACGGTGTCCTGTAAATGACAAGTAACATGACAGCCTCCAATCCATCACCAGCCACAGCTACGTGGCTCCACGATCTCGCCGCTTTAATGCTCGCTAAAGTCATGCACGTGATAGCAGAAATCGCTTTCCCCGCCGTAGAGACAGCCTGAGAGTCAGCCTGCTGCCATCTTCCATAGATTCCAGGCCTGCCACCCGCCCTAAGCGCCTGCTGCTGAAAGACTCGAGACAATCGCGATGTCTGCCCGAAGCACAATCGAACCTCGACACCAGTCAATTTCCCATTGATGCTGATTGCGACATCCAGGATGAGTACTGCTTGGTTGTGGATGGTGTCTACGACAGGAGGAAAAGGTTTCTTCAGTATTAGGGTAGACGTGATAGTTACAGACAGAACTACTAGTCCACATCCTGTCTGTGGATAGCGACAGCGATCAAAGGAGGGCTAAAATTAATTACACATCTTTTGCAGAACGAGGCAACAAATCGTTCGTGACCTCTCACTACTAAACTATTAGGATTTTTCTGCACATTCATTTTCGTCTCCATATACTTGAATTGATCACCTAGGTTTTTTTCGATAGTCCCGACCATGTTGTAGGAAAGCTGCTTCGGTGTCCCGCCACCTGTCCTCGCGGAAGATGTCAGGTCCCCAAGGCTTCTCGGCAATCTCTCTCCGCGTTTCTTTGGCGCAGTCAAGGGCGCTCTTCCCAAACGCGTCCAAGGAAGCTATGTTCAGATGCAATGACTCACTCAAATAAGACAACAGCTCAACCGTCACAGAGCCGGATATTGCTGCGTGATGCAAGATGCCTCGACCGTCGTGATCGACGGATAGAGCATCCACACCGTATTTGAGCAGCATCAGTAAGACATCTAAGTCGAATTCGACATCACATTGCATGACAAGGTGAGCAAGGTTTCGGCCACTCTGGTCTTTGTAGTTCAAGTCGGCGCCATGAGTGATCAATAGCTCCATGATCTCCACTTCAGCATTCAGAAAAAGGTTGCTTGCGTACCAAGCCAGAGTATCTAGTCCATCGTGGTCTTGATGATTGGCGTTTACCCCTGCCTGGAGTAATACTCGAACCAATTCTGGGGTTGGGTGTAGGAAAAAGTCATTCTCATCATAGAAGCAATGATGCAACGCATTGCGCCCCAGGTGATCAGCAGATAGGTAGATAGAGCTGTCTGCGCACATATCGACGACGAATTGAACAACATCGTCAAACCCACTCCTGGCTGCGCAGAGTAGTGAATTGCAACCTCTATTGTCCTCTATCATGACATCACCTGGACTTTCCACGAGAACTTCAAGGGATAATAGGTCTCCAGCTCGAGCAGCAAGGTGGAGTGGAGTCACACCGTCGTCATCCTGGGCTAACCGATCTGCTCCGTGTTCGATCAGGTGTTGCGTCGCGTGCACTTCTGATCCGTCTCTATTATACCGCACCATATGCAACGCTGTTTGTCCGTAATTGTCCTTTATGGAAATGTCGATATTAGGGTGGTCGCATAACATGTGCAAAATGGACTGGCGTGCTTCATGTGCCTGGGAATCCGTCTCAACATAATCTTCATCATCGTAATCCCAAATGTGGTCAACCATGTATACAGCGTCGTCCCATATGTCGTACAGTCTGCGACCTCCTAGTGACAAACCAAGGACAAGATGTAAGGCAGTCCGACGGGTCTCATTTTGGACATTCACCTCGGCCCCTTCGTTAAGAAGCAATCGCAGGTTATCTGGCCTCCCGAAAAAGGCTGCTGCGTGAAGAGCCGTAAGACCTAGCTTGCTTACAGAATTCCTTTGGACCTTCGATCCGACCGAAGCAGCCTCAAATCCTGTGGGATTGCCTCGGATCACGCGGGCATTGACATTGAATCCTGCTTCAATCAGGATTGGAATCACACCGTGCTCGCGCCGCAAGGCGGCGTAATGCATACAGGTCATATTTTCCCGGTCAGCACTTTGAACCAAACCCCCGTGAGAGAGTACCAGGCGAACGTGCTCAAGGTTTATCTCTGCCACGTTCAAAGTCTGATGTAAAAGCGTTCTTCCGTCAGCGTCTACCAGTTGCATGTCGAGTCCCCAGCCGATCATTTTCTGAATAAACTGTCCTTGCCCACTTTCCCGTACCAACCCCCATGCCTCAAGGACATGATATGCCCAATTTTGATGAGCGTAATTGAGAAAGGCAGAAAATGGTGCAAGACGAGGACGGTTTCTCATCTTCATGAATGTGACACAGGTCAAAGCTAGATTGGAGTGGGAAGTAGCTAGACCAATACTGGATTTCCAAGACCTCGTGCCGTATCTATTGGGGCTAAGGCGGACACGCCTCAGTAAGAATTCTCTTGCGGTTTCGTGTAACAGGTATATTTTGCCGTCGACGACCCTGACAAAGAGTCCGCATGTATACCGAACAGTATCCAATACTCCTTCGCAGCCTTGAAGGTCGAGGTCGTGACATGAGCGTCCATTGTCTTGGAATGATAGTATAACGTCGATTTCCTCCAGGCTCAAAGGTCTCCGTGCGGCGACGATAAGTGACAAGACTTCCTTTGCTTTGCGGTGGTTTTTACACCGACTTAAGATCCTCTCATATTGTTCTTCCATGCTCTTTGGCAGCTGGTCTAGCACTGCAAGAAGCTGCTTCATTGTTCCTGGTGGCTGTTCGAATAAAGATTCAGTCAACAGGAAAGCGCAGAGAAAATTGTGCTGGTGGGCAAGCATCAGTTTCTCCTCAACCACGCAAATTTGCTGAGGGGATATATTGGATACGCTCAAATCATTCAAACGTTGTCGAACGTATAGTTGCACATCGCTAGTGAGTGATGCATTCTCTTTTTCTGCGGCTATATGATATAGATGTCGATGACGTGCGTTGCGGTGAAACCCTTGAACGACCTCAAAGTATGGTCGACTGGTGACGAGAATTTTCAATCGCCCTCGTCGCGTCGTAGAAGAAGAGGGTGATATCTGGGCGTAGAACCTCCCAAGCATGTCAATCAGCCGCTGCCGATCGGGTAGTCGACATTCGTCCAGCGCATCCAAAACGCACGTCACATCGTGGGCCTCATGACCCATTGCCGCTGCAAGTAACGTGCGCCATAGCTCCGGTACCTCCTTCACCACGTTGTCGCCGGTTTTCTCCCACGCCGAAATTGCATATTGGACTAGCTGAGGCTGGTGGGAGAACAACTGATGGAGGAGGGCGCAAAGAGCAGTAGTTAACTTATCCTGCTGCTCGTTGTCTTTGAAGAAGAAATAGCATACGGTATGATCGATAGTGGTTCGGAGCTCATTATCAACGAGCGATTTAGCGAGGACTGACTTGCCACAGCCAGGATCGGCCGAAATCCAGAGAAAGTTATCTTCGTCGCTTGTGGCCCACTGGAGATACTGAGGGTGAGAAAGCACCCAACGACAAGTGCCTTCCACTCTGTCAGGATTAACGTCCTTGAATTGTTCGTATGTGCTCGTTTTGAAGGCTTGATGACACTTCCGAGCTTGATTGATCTGATAACGTTGTTCTTGTTTCTTATTTTCTCGTTTGACCTCGTGGAGATGCTCTTCCATCATATGGCATCGCTTATCGAGAGAATCTATAAAGACCAATTTGAAAATTAGTGACAGTCAAAGGAACCTAATATAAAATTGACTAATAATAGGTTCCACTTACCAACAATTTCCTGAATAGGCTATTCACGGCTGGTCTGCTCAGGTGATATGTAAGCTAGAAGTTCTTTTGCATACGCTGCCGCCGTCAGAGCCGCGTACTTCTGCCATGCATCATTCTTATGAGAATCCGCATAATCACAGATACCTCGGATGGCGATGCAAGGGAAATCATTCATCAGGCCTGCCGCCTCCATTTCCACGCACAGCGCCCCCAGCTCACGACCCATTGTGTCTCTCGCAGCGACATCTCTAACTAACTCATTCCCCGACGCAATCACACCGTACCAAAATACAGGATTCGGATCGTCGCGCGTCGGTCTCTCGATCTTTCCATCTGTGCACGAACGGCATGAGCTGGAAGAGCTTGAGCCACCACACTGAGAGCAATACAAATTGTCATTTTCCCGCCCGGGAAACTCATACCCGTTCTTCACTAAATTAGGATGTTTCGTGACGATGTCCGCCAGTATATCGGGAACCATACTGTCGTCGAGACCATGTTCCGCCCGCAGAGTGGAAAGTGCAGCCAGCAGTATGGTCGGTGGTGATTTCAAAAATCCTTTACGTTCAAATCGCTCCTTTCCCACATTCTTTTTCAAATCGTACTGAACCACTCCTCCGAACGTTCTGTGAGGCTGGCTGATCACCACGTCTCCGAGACGGATGTCCAGACCTTTTGGTAGGTTAGGGATTCCGCCTCCAATCCCCACCATCAGTCCAAACCGCAGTCCGCTGAACGTCCTCAGCATGTCATTGGCCACTCTTGCCGCCGCATTCGTGCCGTAGATGCCCGCCGGCAAGCAGGCAATGACCACGTTGTGTTCGTGAACTCGGCCCACCACATAGTTATTGGGATCGAGTTTGTCTTGACCCGTGATCGGCTGATGCCGCTCATCCAGAGTGGCGATTGCCGCCGTCATCTCATGACGAAGAGCACAGATGACGCCCACTTCGTATTTCTCGATCGACAGAGAACGTTTTGTGGTCATTGTGGTGGGTCTCGAACGAGAGGTAAACTGTGCGAGGGATCGAATGAGAGGTAATGCGGCTGTAGGGAGATACGGAGGCTCAAGAGATGACCATCAGGCTGAGAACAGGCTGAGAAGGAGACTGGAGGGCGTGGTCGCGACGAGGTTTAATCACCAAGGTGGGCAACTCTGAACGAACTGTCAGTAAGGCCGGGACCGCGATAGGAAGGGAATCGTTCAGGAAGCAGAGGAAGAAGAACGTTGGGCGACGGCGAAATGGTGTTCACGTCGGGAATATGTAGTCTACCGCCCCGGTGGGACATCTCGTCCGCTTTGGTGGCCGCCGAGCTGAAATGGCCCAGCTGATGGTCGCACGGCGCTTAGGCAGGTGCCAGGTTGGGCCTGTGTAACGTGGACAGAATGCAGACTCTCAGGCTGAATCCGTACGAGCCCATTACTGGCATTGAGGCGGCAAGATCGCTAAGCCACGTTATTGTGGCTGGTGGTTGGGTTGGGTGGCTGTCATGTTACTTGTCATTTACGTGCCACCGTACTCGGTCCGGTCCTCGGCTGTTTGTGGATCTGCGAGGCAGTACCGCACAGGGTTCGTATACAAAACGAGATGGCAGCACCGAGGGTGGACAGCTATATTTATTGATAGGATAATTGGTTCTACGATGCATGTGCATTGATACTCCATTCGTGCCGTATGGAATAGTGAGCAGAACCGGTGTTGTCGCCACTGGAGGGATGAAACGGTTTGTGTGCTTTGACGGTGGGCCGAAGAAATTAAGCCTTGAGAGAGTCAACTCCTTGTAATCATGAACAAGAATTGTGAAGAAGGCAAGTCAGTGCCTTCAAAACATAGATATTCATTCATATTATCTATCAGTGGTATGTGTGGTGAGTACGACGTGAAGGAAGTCAAAGGACCAGCGGCTTCTTTCATTATGGAGGGCGTTTCACCACGCGGGGATGTCGATTAATTGTTAGTGGGTTTTTTTTACTCACCTGCCTTCAATCCTGGGACTCCTTTGGGGCGCTGCTAGCCAATCTGTCCTGATTAGTTACTGTAGGAGTGTGTCTGCAAAGCCAAGTCGGTACGAAAAGGGAAGGCTTCCTAATGGGGCCCCGTGCAGCAATCACACACTCTTGTCGAAAGTGTCCCTTGCTCCCGAGACCCATTTTGGTCCCTTGGGGTTGTTCGACTTTGATACTGAATTCAACGGAATGAGATCAAACAGGGGGAGGGACCAGTTTTGGATCCGAACCCTGGATCGCCCTGTCACCCGAGAAGAGAGCCCGGTGGGAAGTAAGGCAGCTTCATTAAAAGATAGCCACACTCCGGCTTAGCGAGCGTACTGTACCGTATCCCTCTTCCCCAGGATTGAATCATTCAAGCCCACACCACCATGCTGCGTGAGAAACCTTGGATTAAAGTCGGCGCGTCGCTGGTATTCGCCGCCGCACTAGTCTGCTGCACGGTGTTGAGCTTTGAAGTGCTATACAACAAGCACGACATGAAGACTGGCATCATTACCTTCACCGTGAGCGCATTTTACTTTTTAGGATTCGGGGCGTGCAGATCGCTGATAAATTCTTCCGCAGTTTGGGGCGACCCGCACTCAGCTCCCACTCCTTGCGAGGGCCCTCATCCCAACAGCCGCGAGCGAAGTCGGGAGCGTCGCAAGCAATGCGGCAACAGCCGCCTCCGGGGCTCTTAGCCAAGCCAACAGCATCGCAAGCGCCGCCACGACGGCGGTCAACAGCGCCAGCACCGCGATCCCCCGGAATTTCTCCGTCGGCACAGAGCAATACTGCGTGGGTTTCAGCGATCATGTTGAATGCCATCGATTGCCGGTGAACGTTTCCGAGATCATACTCCAGGTTGGTATGAACGTTCTGAGTGACCAAATGGAAGATTTGGGTCATCTGCGCAGCATCTTGGCGAAAGCTAGCCCTGGATGGATCCGTGATCCTTTCATTATCGGCATAGTGACGGCCGTGGTGGTCGCTGTGGCCTTTTTCACGGCTATGTTCAGCTGGCCCTTCGGCGCCGGTATTCTCATGCGGGATCTGACGTTGCAGTTAGTGCCGAGATTGATTATTGGGCTGATTTGTTGCATCTCTTACCTCGTCCCCACGATCGTTCTTTACCTTCTCTACTCCAAGTCCAAAGAACTCTCCTCGGAGATCAATGCTGATCAGGGCCCGGTCGGCGGGTACTGCTGGGGCACTTTATTTTCGGCTCTGCTCATGACGACAATGACGACGTTTGTTCACATCTTCGTCTGATACCACCTCACGACAGTTCGTTTCTTCCGTGGTGGCTCGGTTACGCAGTATATCATTCTCGACGCCCTATTATACACTAAGAGTGGACAACTTTGGACCATACAATTGGGTTGTAAGGGTATATGGTTGGACGGCGTGCACAAGCTCACGTCCCAGACTCGTGTAGAGCTTTTGAGTATTAGCAGGATACCAATTCGGTCAGATAGCCAAGGCAACAGAAAGGTTTCTCTTGAGCCTTCCAATAATAGTGACGGCCTTCTTGCTATTCCCAATCCGGTCTTCTGGGCCCTTTACGATGTTCAGACCAGGGAAATAGCAGGATATACTGGAGCGTGAGCCAACAACGTGATCCGTAACCTCTATCCTGCTCAAAGAGGGCTTCCCGGCGCGGCCTACGTATACAGTCGTTCCCGACAATCGAACCCCTTCCTGCAAAATGGGTTTGACTGTGGTTTCGACATTTATCCACGTCTGAACCAACTACCAAAAATAAACAGGCTTACCGACGATTCCTTGTTGAAATCATAAACACATATGATATCGTCTACGATAATAAAGGGTGACGCGCGGGTGGTAAAGTTCCGGAAAACCAGAAAATTCGACCAATCCAACATCGCTTTCATTCGGTTTATGGTTGGCGAGTGTCCGTGTATACCTAGTACTGTAATCCCGACAGATGTGACTACTTCCTCCGCTTTAGCTCGAAGATTAGCGGACGCCTGACGACCCCGCTGAACCGTATATCAGAAACGTGTATGTTGGCAGCAGAGTACACTTCTGGCATGAGATGAATGAGACCGAGGACGAACGACAATGAGGCTGTTACAATTGGCATGAAGTGCACGATGCGAGTGAGGTGCTTAGAGAACTGGCGAAACAGGACAAACTCTCCTCAGCATAGCAAATACATGTGCACCACGGTACTGTAACATCTCAACCTCTAGGGAAGCCGGAATAAGAGTATACCCCGGCCTATCTCGGACAGCACTTTATCAATGCCTGTCAGTCAGGTGATTTTCTGCTCCCTCGATCAGTCAGCAGCACCGGTCGCACGGTGACTGCTGGAGAGCCCAGCCGCATTGGTCCATTTGGGGTATCCCGGTATCCTTGGCGGCACGGCGGGACATGACGGGCAGCCGTACCAAACATTAAGCTGTGCGAATTTATTGTTCGATGGTTTTGTGCATCATGAATCCTCGAACAGCCACTGCACAAGAATCAATCTGGCGGCCGTCAGAAGAAATCCAGTTCCATAAGACCATCAGAGCGCTATGGAAGAGGACGAAAGGAAGGCCTAAAGACCCCCAGACATACCCTATTCCAACCTCAGAGATTCCAGACGGCGATATTTTCCCACTGGTGGTTGAGCTAGAGGTTGCTAACGGCGTTGCTTTCATCGCCGCAACCAAAAAGGGGGTGAAACAGGTCTCAGCGACTGCGATTGAGAGACCACGGTGGCCGTCTGATGGGCTGAGATTGAATCTAGCTGCAAATGAAGAAATTCAGCAAATTGTGAGAGATAAGATGGACAGGGTGGTCGCGATTTTGCGAAAGGCCGCTAAAGGAGGTAAAGTGACGTTCTCGCCAGCGTACTGCCGGTCACTTACGACGAAGCAGAGATTACTTTGAGTCAGTCCAACGATGACATTCTGAACTTAATCATACAACTCAACCATACTCGGATCGATACCCGTCTCAAAAATAATAGATCCCGTTACGTAGTTTGGACAGGGTTGTCGGGCATATTGCACAGCTTGACTAAAAGGCCAGACTCGGACCAACAAGCCGTTCTCCTTGACCGTCTTCGAAAACTGTGTCGGTCCTTGAAAGATTATTGTGAGCGCGCTCAAAGATTGAGGACAGCCGAGGATATCAAAACACTCGTCGTTGCATGCTATGACTTCTTTGATAAGACCTCCACCGGGGGAACTATGAAGAATATGCTGCAACAGGTCGGCATCAATGTTGACGAGTCGCGAGGAGATCCATCCCTTCGACAGATCGGGAAGATTGCAAGCTACTGTCACATTGCTAGGAGATTAAGTACGATCGCCGCGCACCGAGAGTTTCGATCCTTCTTTACCAATATTAGTATCCGATATCTACCGGCGTATCCAACGACCAAGTTACCCATTCCTGCAGCTGACGGAGGAAGTCGAGATTGTCGCGTGCATGCAGAAGTGCAACTTGTGGCTAACCTAGACGTCACAAGACCTTCGAAGTGGATGGGTCCTCGGGGAATTGGTTCTAGCAAAGCAGCATGCTTCCTTTGTGAATTGTTCATCAATAAGCACGGAGGATATTTCGTTCCCCGAACTCACGGCAAACTGACTCCGCGCTGGACGATTCCGGATCTGGATCAGTTCAGTCGTAGTCAACTAAGTCAATATCGGAACATCATTGGGGCGATGAACCACGAGCTCCAAAGTCTAGTGGATCTTCCTCATCCACGCCGACTGGATCCCGCCATGAGTTGGCAGGCTTTCTCGCAGTTTGACCTCGTCCCGATCTGGCCGATGGGTGTCGATAACATCACCTCTCGGCTTTCAGTCGAAAACACCGCTTCCAGGGCTTCAGGGTTTCTAGAATGTAAGAACGCAAAGCTGGTGGCAGTGAAGTCGACAAAATCAGACTCGGGTGCGATCGGCAGTGAGGTTCACCTCCGACACGACACAACTGTCTTGCCAATTAGTGCCGTCTCAGTGAGAGGACCGAGCCCAACCAGCATATGCTTAGAGAAATCGAGCGATCGTTCATTACTGAGAGATACTTGGGGACCGCAAACCGCTTCTTCGAGCAGTGAGCGGATTCACAAATTACAACACTTACCGAACTGGGAAACCCAGCGGCAGGTTCGACCTCTCACGAATCTCGATTACGAACAGCATCCCCGAGCTGCACGAGTCATAGAAGATCATGAGAGTCGAACCTGCGACATGCCGTTCGAATGCGACATGATGGATGATCGACTGCTAAGTCAGAGCAACAAGCCACATTCGGACGGCATGTGTCGAAGAATCGACTTTCATGACATGGAGCTCTTCCTTGAGATTGAGTATCCAGCGACTGCACAGGTTGGTATTATTCAATGCTTAAAGCCTGACGCATCAGAATCCCCAAAAGTAATTGAGGTTGAGAAGATTGAGCCTGGAGCGAAGCTTGAGATTGATATAGGGGAAGATTTGGCTAGTCCACGATCTATCTTCCTGCTCAAGAGGGACAACAAAGGAATGGATAAATGGTGGGAGTGCCGTTGGCAGAATTGTCGCGAGGGTAAAAAGCAAGCTACGAGGTGAAAATAAGTCTCGAATATGTGTGCAAACCCTTCATGCCAAGCCGGAATTGAGATCCCTCACAAAAAGTCTACGATCCGCACGTGACCAAAATCCCCAACCCACTGTTCGAAGGTATGATCAGCTCGTTCTTATGTCCTAGAGGGTGTCGGCTTTACAGCTAGGTCAAATCTGATTCGAAAAAACACACGTGTCCACCCAGATTTAATGGTCGGCTTGAATGTCAGAACATGTCCTTGCGCAAACACTGTCGATGAATGATCAGCTAAAGTCATTTATTGCACCTACTCATCGGCTACGGTGCCAGCCATTCTCCTAAAATCCCCAACTTTCGATCTTGAAACATCCCATGTCCTCGAAAGGACATAGCCCCAGAGTCATTGTACAATCTGAAGGGTGTGGATCATCATCATGATCGTGGAATCGACACGAGCCCCCTTCACGAAGATAATTCTTTCCATGCCGCCGCGATTGTGCCTCAAACAAATCCAATGCAATCGCAGGCATCTCAGACGCCACAAGCCGCCATTCAGCCATCTGATCGTCCGTACAATTTTGTAAACCTTCTGCAACTGTGGCTAATGCCGCACGATACAGCTGGAACAGCCAGCTATCGGACTGGAGGTATTTGTATTTCGAAGATACAGTCTGGGGCCTCAACTGCCATAATCCAGAACAAAGTTGCTGGCGAATGCGATCTGACGCTTGCCAACCCAGCGCACGGATTTTATATTTCTCAGCAAGCTCTGCTAGCGCATCCACCTCCTCAAAGCAAGCATCGTACCGAATATGCGGATTCTCCATCATCGACCAGCGGTAGAATTCTCGGATTGTAGAGAAGGGGACGTTTTCGAGAATGAGAGGACTCTGCTCTTCCCGATCGTGGTTTTCGGACAGCTCGAAGTGGAAGGTAGGAGACCGCCGGGCCAGAAAGTCGCCAGGAAACCACAACAGTTCTTCTTGCACCGAATTTGTGACAGCTACCCGCTCACTCTGGCTCCATCTCCAACTCGTTAGTCTGATCGTATGGGAGGTGTGTCCTTACCGCAACCAGCGACGGAGATTTTCGTCTGCCCCAATGACAACGCCAACCTTCGATTCTAGAATCTTTCGACGTCCCCGTCCCATATTGAATGTAACTGCAAGTGTCTAAATTTACTGTACTGAATAGCACTGTACAGTACTGTCAAGCAGACCATTATGGGCAAGGGGTCATTCAGGCTCCAACTTTGCTTTGCTGTCGAATCCCAAACCACGTGGCACCCTCAGGCGCGTTTCCCGATGCTGACAAAAGTTTACCCTCGCACTACCTTCTGTCTTTAGACTGTGCCTGGTTGTCACGCATTTTAGCGAGCAGCGGAATCTCTTTTCTCCCGTCCTGCAGGCTCTTTCCGGATCTTCACAGTATCAGAAATGGTTGAGCTGTGCTTTCTAGATCCTGCCGACACGGATGACGCTAAGTATGCTATCTGTCAATGACCGCAATTAATCCACATCCCGGTGTGATGAAACGCCCTGCGTAGTGAAGTACCCACTAAGTACTTCGAATGCTCCACTTCATGGCAGGGAGCTTGTATTGGTCAAATAAAGATTTGTAGTCTCGACGGACGAAATCATTGTAGGCTTTTTCGGAGGGCTGACAAAATCGGGCCTTGGATAGACCAATCCATCGTATCCGTGCACGAGAGTGGATTAAGGCTACGTGTGGCGAGTACGACGTGAAGGAAGTCAAGGTACCGGTGGCTCATTTCATCGTGCAGAGCGTTTCACTACGCCGGGACGTGGATTAATACAAGACCAAGCTATCCTGTCGTAGGAAAAATCTCTGCCATGTTTCCGGAACGCTGCGCATAGAACCGGTCGTCTTCTTCCGCTGTTCCCCTCCTTGCGGCTATCGCAATTTCGATGACGTGTTGGTGTCACATTGTGAATAGCAAAGCGGCCAAGCCACGCGCAAAGCAGTAGACACCGTCGGCATGATGCCCCCTTTCCAGGACGCTTTCAAAGCTCCTTTCCGTAAAAATCTCCTCGTCCAACTCGGATGGTGGAAGACTGATACCGGCCATTAGCGGTGCAGCTTGCTGCAGAATATGACCGTACGACTGCATGAGAGTCGGATAATCGAAGTCTGACCAATCTTGCAATCCCGTGATACAGTATACTCGCCGAGCATGGGTTTGCAATGAGCTGTGATCCAGAGTTAGGGAGATGATCCTGCCGCGGTCTGCTTATGTCCGTAGTTCCAGAACCGTCGCGTGTGATTCAAGGCCACGATTTGCTCCAGTGCAGCCACATCGATTAAATGTTCTTGCTCGCGCTAGGACCTCGCAGCTGCAACATCTACGTCTATTGTGCTTTGAATTTAGTTATCGACATTTGCGACGGACGCCAGGCGGTTTTCATACAGTAATTGATTAGGACCCCGGCGCATGACGACAACAAGTGGAAGAGGATCGCCAAGGATAGGGCACAAAAGGCCACCGGTTCGAAGGCCCGACAGCCGACACAAAGACCAGGGATGAAGTCTACCATGCTCAACGCGGCACGAGCCAAACGAAGCACCACCAGAAGCCTACCGGAACAGGTCGGATCACATTCTAAGAGAGTTGACACGGCATTACCAGGCAAGCACACGAGGCGGCTGTACGATCATCTCCCATGGAGGGAGGCGAACGTGCTGGCTCAACTCAGGACAGGCATGGCGAGACTGAATAGTTATCTTCACCGCATTAACGCCGCTCCGACAGATCTATGCGCATGCGGGCAAGCGAGAGAGACCGTCGAACACTTTCTCTTCCGATGTACTAAATGGACGGCGTTCCGAACGGAGATGCTCCAGTGTACAGAAACTCACAGAAGCAGCATATCTTTCTACCTAGGCGGAAAATCACCGACCGATGACAGGTCCTGGGCTCCAGACCTGACGGCAGTCCGGGCGACAATCCGGTTTGCAATGGCCACAGGACGACTGGTTAACACCGCCTGACGAAACCACCATCCCCCTCTCATCATCATTTCCGACCCCCTCTGTCTCAACTCGTGGCCATACAAGCAGGCGCGCTTCAGCTGCCGAAGATAGGATGTTGAACACTTGAAGAATAGCCTTCAAGCCAGACTGCTACGGTAAGTTTACTAACACGAGACTCCGCAAAGACACAGCGAGCGAGTGGAGCTACACGGCGAAGAGGAGATTTAATTTTGTATGGGCTTCAAGGAGACTAGGGCATATCTTGAGAAATGTATCAGTAGATCAGCTTTAGCTTGCCCTTTCGGCTTTGCCGCCGGGCGTAATAAATTGTGTGTGTGTGTGTAATTGATTAAAAGATTAACGAACATTCTTGACTGTCTATGGATCAATGATATTCGAACACGATCGCTCAATACATAGCTAAGGGAGTGACAACGCAACCGGGCCCGCTAAGGTTGCGAGGGCTAGGTCATAGTCATTGTCAGGCAATTGACTCGTTACCGCTGCAAACACCGCGCCAGTGAGTCCTTGCGGTACATCCGCAACTCCCCTGCCTTGACCAACGATCGATAATACCGTATATACCGGCACATTCAGCTGATTAGTCCAGCCCACAAACAACTGTTTCCCCTGCTCGACAACGAACGGCGTCTGCATCGGATCCCAAGAGAACGCCATTTCTGACGGGGCCGTGGTGGTGTTCGCGGTGGTAGCCGGGCTCGTGGTGGTATTTTGATATGGCGCGATGCTCGAAGCTATCCCCGTGGCCGCTGAAGATCTGTTGTCAGCTGCAGTCGGGGTCGACACCGTCAACGTAGGCAGGATTGGTAGTGGGAGTTCTGTTGGACATGATCCAGGCACGATAAATGACAGAGCCAGGTTGTACGCCCAGGTGCTGCTGATCCCGGTGTCGAATGGAGTTGGACTGGGGACTCCGCCACCCACGTGGCGGAAGAAGGCGTCATGGCGGGACTCGACCGTCACGATCGACGACAGCGTATTGACAATCCAAGGATCGGTGTACGAGGCTCGACCGACCAGCCCGATAAGGGCGCTGATGCCCACCGAGGTGATGATCTCGCCCAGACCGATGAACTCGTCAATGGATGTCACTGGGAACGAATATTGGCATGGAGCAATCACAGGGGCACCATAGCCATTGAGCAGGTCCGTAATGGTTGCTACGTGTACTTCTTCCTGCTGCACAAGGCACAAAGAGGTTAGACGGACAGGGAGCCGTGATGGTGAACTCACCGCCGCGATTTTGCTGAGCACTTCGGTCGTGTCATTTGGATAGCCGGCCGTTCCCCAGCTGGAGATATTTTGTAGTCCGCTTTGAAGATAGGATGATTCCAGGTTCTCGAGAAAGAGGGCTAGTTGGAATTCCTTTACCGCTTCCGCCGACACCATGGCAGGCTCACCGCTGTCCGGAATGCCGCCTCCTGCGGTGCTGATGGTGTCCGAGCAGAGTGGTGCAGCGGCCGTAGTCGCCATTCTTGACAAGATAGGTAGGAAGAAACAGAAAATTGTGGAACACAAGGGGGATGACATGACCGCCCTGAACGTCGAGAAACGTAAGTTAATACTAGTAGTAGTACTTTGTGGTAGACGAATTCCTCACATCCTCCCAGCTTCCGAATTTCATGGAATATATATCGATTCACGTCAGGCTTCCACTGGATATGTTCGGCCCCTCGTATCCAAGGGTCCAATTCCTGTCCCCTCCGTACTATTCTTGTCTCGCACCTCTCCCCAGAGGATCCTAAGTATAGCGGTGGAGCTTCGAACTGTGCGCCAATAATGAAGAAGGAAGATGGGTAAGAAGTAGATTGTCATTGCCGACAAAGGACTTACTGGAAAACAAAGGTCAACACTCAGAACTAGCGAAGTGAAAAAATGATACCAAAGATGATGATTTCGACTAGGCGAGTCCAACTCTGCGCTGGATGTTCCACCCACAAAGTTAAGCGCCGAACAAGATCTGTACGTCAATAAGAACGTTCAAACTAAATGAATGAGTGTCGGTACAGGCGTGTCGAATACAGGTGCAAGGGTTGTAAAGGGGTGGAAAAAAGGGCAACAGTATTCGCAATGCACGCTCCGACGAGGCTCCGTAAGCCGAGATCTCTGATTGGCGGCCTAGTAATCGACAGCCTTGTCGGATTGATATTTGTCCAACTAGAAAATCGTGACAGGTATGGATGATATGGGTGTGGTTGATTGTAGATACCTTCCCTGCCGTCCTCTAGGCTTGAAGAGCAGTCAACGTATGTCTTCGGTACCGACCCGAGACGAGAGGTCGAGTCACCTTCAGCTAATCCTTTCACTCATTACCATCGATGACTAAAAGCATGTATCCCCCTATCCATATTGCCATCTGCCAGACAGAGACGGTAACTTTGCCAAAGCCGCAAGATTACTACTCCGTGGTGCATGCCAATCCGATGGCGCTCTCCCTTTGCCAGGCTTGCCTGGCAGCTAATAACCCTGCTCGATACAAAAGTGCCCCCCACACGGCCATGATGTGCATGATCTGGTGGCTAGCGCCCAAGACGTCGAAAGCATCCCAACAGAACCTTTCTGGAATTTGCATGCAGTGAAGAATGCCTCCCACAGAATTCAGGATGATCAGGTTCCTGTAGGAGGCCAGGAGGATAGTTTGACAGTGAGTCGCTTCCCAGTGATGAACGACAAGTGACATCGCCGGTAAGGTCGCCGAAAATCCGAGCGCGAAGAAGGTTAATGTACGTGTGGCGCGGCTTTCGGGATGTCGGAATATTGGCTGAGAGACACACAACGTTGCGAGCAGGGCCGCGGCCGTTATAACGCCGAAGTGATATACCTGCAATTGACGGTCGTAATAGAATGCGAAATAGATAAAGGAAACCGCCGTGCTCCAGATGACAACCACGATGCCGAAGTGATCTAGTCGCTGTGCCAAAATCATGACTTTTCGGCTGTGGTTGGAGAGGAGATGGTGGAGGAATGACAGAGTGAAGCAGACAATGACCCCCAGGAAGAATGTGACGACTGCCACCACATCCAGGGTCAGAGTTCCTGACTGGGCAAGGAACTGGATGAGGAACAATGAGAAAGTGATGGCCCCAAACAGATGTGACCAGATGTTGACGGTCTCGTTATGCCAGCCAGCGATGTCTTTCGCGGACCGATAGTAGGAGTAAGAGGCCTTTCTGTAACCAGACCGGATATACTTGTTCTGCTTTTGCCATCTTGGCAGGCTTTTCCAGCGTAGGGACATGATTTCATACTGTAACGGATGTGGAAGAGTCATGCACGCAGCCGGATATGCGGGATTATATGACTTATATGGTGAAAATGGATTTGCTCGTAAGTTGAGGCCACTTTCGGCCCCCGCTTGATTGTCATCTTCCCCGACTCTACTGGTCTAATAGCCATTTTAGGCTCTTTCAGGTCGAATTGAGGTCGATTACGCCCTGGTGGGCAGTCGTGTTTATCGGCAAGATGAGCGGACGCAGGCCGTTACTGTTGCACATCCCGCACGCGTCCAACCCTGGCAAAGACACGCAGGAAGCGTGCAAAGACTGTTGACGAGCAGAGAGTCGCGGCAGAGAATCGTCGTCCACGAGCCGAGCCGCACTCTCGAAGCGTCTCAGCAGGAAATGAGAGGTCCACCAGATTCATCGAAAGACTGAGCGCAGGAATTTCCTGAAGGATTAGGATACGCGGCTGTCAAACAAATGATGACTTGAGAGGGGGCCCTCAGTGAAACCAAAGGTCATTGTTATCCCTTTACGCCTGGGGTACCGAGTTCCATTCGCCCACGGTCTGCCGAACTTCCTGACAGAAAACTTCGTGTAAGGAGATTCAGTCACCATCGTCTGATAAGTTGAGAAAGTAAAATACATCTTCACGGCTGGTATCGCGAGACTCCATTTCAATGTGAATCGCGGCGCTGTCTGGATAATCGTAGTCTGAACAATTCACCGTCGTAGATGCTTGATGTGACGCCTCAGCGCTGGGCATGTTCGGGACCAGGGGCTGTGCCAGGGGAGGCTCGGCGAGCAATGCGTCGGCATCAACCCCCAAATTGTCTGCCCCTTCGTTCGGAGGTAGGAGAGAGCCGCCGTGACTGGACATGAAGGCGGAACAGAGGTCAGGCGACAGATCCGTCTCTCCAGCGACATGTGACAGGAAGGTGGTGTAAGGGGCCTCCCGAAACCTTTCGTGGGGAGCTAGAGCGAATTGCGAAGATGACTCAGCTGTGTATAGGCCCGGCTCAACCGCATCCATGGGCAGGTCGAAGGCAAAACCAGAGTCGGCACATTGGGGTGGGTCGACATTATTTGATTGGTCCCAACGATCCCATGATGTTGAGCCTCCGTCGCAAACCGCGGATGGCGAATGCGGGTCGGTCTTCCATACTTGTAGGTTGGTAATTCTCTTCTCCAACAGCGCCGAAGAGCAGCCTTCGGAGAGCCAGTTGTGAGGTAGGGCGTGGTTGACGCAGATAGTGTCCACCAAGGACGACAGTGTTGACAACCAATTTGCCCAGTCCGCCACTCGTAGCTCAACGCGATCCAGAAAAGCTGATAGAGCGGCCTTTGACATGGTTCGCATGCTGTTTCATTCTGCTAAGCATGGGACCCCAAAAAGAAGGGTCATCTTCACGTGGGAGAACTTACTATTCGTCCGATACTTCGTCCGGTATGAGCAGTAGCATTCCTTTACCAAAGCGCGTGATGATGTTTGCCCACGGCAGCCCCGTCGCCCTCCAGTTCTGAATCTTCCTGGCGGCGGCGTATCTGGTCACCGTACCCCCCTTCCGCGTCGCTCTCTTCGTCTTGCCGCTCGGTAATGAGCCGGGGAATAGAAGGTCCACGAAATGATCCATGGCCGCTCGTTTGTGTTGTGCATTGCGAGCTTCACGGCCCATCGGCGTCTTAGAGACCCGTTGGCCCGGTCTCGACCGCGGGCGCTGGGGGCTGCTCATATTTTCCATGTATTGCAGTGCGCACGAGTCGTAGGCATAAGAGAACTCCGCCAAAGTCAATCTTTTCCGTAGTCGATATATCCGCTCATTCTTCTCAGTGAGGTTAAGTTCTTCTTTTAAAAGCCACAATTGTCGCATCGAGTCGGGTTGACCCGCCAGATGTTTCGGAATCCCTTGACCGCATCGTTCGTTGAAACTTTGTCTGTCCTTCTGAGCCCGGACATTCAGCTCGGCGATCGTGTCTCTCAGCCCTTCCAGCACCTGTATTCCACCTATGCGGTCGATGGTCTGCAACATAGCTGCAGTCAGAAGACCATCGCGGTCCACCACTCGGTTCGATTTTGGCCCTTTGAGACCGGAGCTCGCCATTTTCCGCAATGTCTTCTTTCTCGGCCGTTCGGTATCTGAGCTTTCCGCCCTTGCAACCGTTGGTGGTTCCCAGCTCAAAATTATTGGGAAGTAATCTTGATTTAACTGTAGCTGGGCCTCTTTCGGCACCGTCGTACATTCTTTTCTTTCATCGTTTCCACGACCGTTTTCAACGGTCGCCCACTTCACCACCGTTGGATCTTTTAGATGTAGAGCTCGTACACTCTCTGGAGGTGTCGGAAGTCCATGGGGGAATTGCCGGTGAGCCTCAGTGCTTGAACACTCGTCTGCGTCGTAATTTAGCTGTTGATCGTGGTCACACTTGGTAGTCCAATCTTTAGCACAATCTTGGGTGAGAACACTGTGCAGCACAGACAGCATCGCATTATGGTGGCTGGGGTTAGATTCCAACCAAAGGCGAAGGTATAAATGGAACTAGACGGTACCCGTGGGTTAGCACAATTGGTCGACAAGAGGACAGGTGGATTCACCTCATCCAGGCTGAAGAACAGATCTAACTGCGGATGGCTTGCCTGCGGGAGAGAGCCGATTCGAATTTTCAGCGCCATTAATTCCAGGACGTCAGCTGCCGTAAAGTCAAGGATTCTGGGATGTCCAGAGGGAGTTGGGGGCTTAGTTCGTCTTGTGAATCAGCAGATACACGGTTTCGTTTCGGCTGGAAGAGACTGGACTGAGGCGTCTGCTTGCAAATCAGAAGGAGTGTAATCAAGAATGCAGCGCAGACTTAGCCTTCATGACCCCCGAAAAGCGTATGCAGGTTGACTGTCTTTATCAACTTGGGCCAAGTTGATACGAAAAGGGAAGGCTTCCATAATGGGCCCCGCTCCCAACCCCAGCCAGGTCTCCATACTAAAATGGCCCTTTCAAAGCCTACTTACTCTATTCATAGCATGATCAGCGTCCCACTTTTTCCCCATAGCACAGCGAGCGCAAAAGCAGAGAAGATCGATCGCCGGGGGTTTGACGAAGGATGTTGTTGAGTTATGCATTGCATTAGCTAACGACGGGTGTTCCTGCGCCGCCGGCGCCATTCCCTTTTCGTTACCAGGGCGTTTAATGAGTCCAACTGTGGGTCTGGCAGCCTCCACGCATAGCCCCCCGGGCTAAGAGCAAGTTTGCCCACTTTGACACTTGCTCACCATGTTGGCCTGTCTCTCGACGATTCCACTGTCAAAGTCCCCTCCTCCCTCCACCGGCAATGACAGTCCTACCCCAAGACCTCGGTTTGGTACACCCAGATACGCTCGAACAGCTCTAGGGTGACCTCCTTGACCTCCGATGTATGCATGAATGACTTGAAGCGAGTGGAATCTATTATTCTTCGCTACCTGTAACTATTGGAAGTCTGCGAAGGCCAAGGAGTGACCAACGTAGACTACCTTTGACAAAGGCACTTATCAAAAGAGCGCATTCAACCCATAAACCAAAAGAGCGTGTGCTTGTGAATCAGAGCCTCTTATCGTTGGCCCCTCTCATGGTAATCGGTGCCAGCCGAGCACCGACAAGCAAACCCGGAAAAAGATAACCAGAAGATAGATTGTCCGGAAGAAGTGACGGCGGTGAAAAGAGCGACAGGACCGTTGACGGTCAGTGTGACAAACCATCACCCACTCCAGGTGAGCGAAAGAACGGAGGCAGCGATCCACCCATTGAACGACGAGGTGGTCCATTTCCACAGGACCTCCAGGTTCGTCCCAGCTTTCGTCCCCCCCCTACCGGGCTCTTCGCCGCGGTTTTGCCCTTTTGGCGCCCGACGAACCTCTGCGTCTCGCTGTTCCCTCCTCCAACCTTTTCATCTCCTCCCTGAGATATTGCATTCTAGTTTCTTTGTCTTCTCTTTCCTCATCATAATCACTTTCTTCGGCTTCGTCCTCATCTATGACCGCTCGAGGGAGTTGCCCTGCCTTCCTCCTGAAGGTGTTCAGCTTTTCGTCCACAGCATCTATTCCAAATTCTTCGCCCAGGTACGACCGCCAGTACCAGGTCGGTTCCCTATCGGGAAACGCCACCCAAGCCATCAACATCGCCTCATCATCGAAGTCGGTTCTGACTGGAGCGACGCCAAAAATGGCCACCTTGTTCCAGCTCATTCCCCGTAATGAGGCTTTGGTCCCGGCCTTGATGTCTGTCCCGCCCAACACGTGCTGGTTCCTCTCGACAAAGCTTTTCCCGAATTTGCTCGCCCTGACGAACTCGAAGATATCGTACCCGTTTCGTCCATCTTGTCGAAGCAGGACTCGATGGCCGTATCCCGCCTTCATGTAACCGTACAATTCCTTCTCGATCCCTCCTTCGAGGACGCATCCATCCCTTTCGTTGAAGGCTAGAGATTTTGGCAACCTCCCCGACCGAGGTCGAGTTGTGGTTGTTGCGGGTGTCGGCGGGATTGGACCTGAAGTGGGCTGATCGGGCGGCTTCGGTATGGCTATGACCCAGCCGGGTGGGTAACCGCGCTCCTGATTGAATTGTTGAATCCAATCGTTCATCAATTTAAGCTCATGCCTGGCGTTTTGGTCGGGGCGTTGTTTCAATTGCTCGCGAAACGGCAACGCCCTCTTGAAGAAGTTGACCCATGTTTCGACGTCGACGACGAATCGGTCCGAACCGGTGAATCCATTCGCGGCATTGATCTCCATGATCTTTCTATTTGCCCCTTGTAGGCCGGCGATCGCTTGCTCATTCTCCGGGTCGTCGGTAAGTATCCCTAGCAGCCCCTCGCATACTCTGTACACGTCGCGGTGAGCGTCGGTCAGTTGTGGGGTCGTGGGCTGGTTGGAGTTTCCCATGTCCATGTCTCGTCTCGTCGATGGTGCCTCACCGGAGCTTTCGTGGCTGGTGTCATTTTCCGGCAAGGTGAGATTGTCCTCTACGCCATCCCAATCTCTCATCTTCGCTATGGCAGCTTCGTTGATGCCTAGGTGCTTGGCCGCATCGTTGACTCCTACATCCAAGGCGCGCCATTGTCAGTTTACAATTTTCGACGTCCTCGAGAACTCAGGAGCTCGCACTTACTGTGAAATGCCTGCGCCGCATGATTCACCTTGTTATATTTTTCATGCGTCAAGCATCCAAGCTTCTTGAAGGCCGCCATCACCTCTCTTGACTCCTCTTCTCGATTTGGATTTTCATCTCCGAGGCCAAGGATCTGTCGGTAATCCGTACTCGAGCATTTCATCACTCTCTCCACGGCATCAATCTGCTCCGGGACCGCGCCATTGTTCCCTCCCGTGTCACCACCGGATCTTTCTCCAGAAGACTGAGGGTCCCCAGTAGTTGACCCTTGTCCTTCGGCCGTGCTATTTTGACTGTTGGCCTGACGCCTCTTCTCGTCCTCCTCCAGCCGGGCAATTTCAGGTTCTGGGGTCTGTTCTGGCGTGGTCAGACCATGGGCTAGTCGGGTCCTGGCATTCTTGTCATCGGCAACAGGGTCAGAGGAAGAGTCGCTCGCTGTCGTCATGTTTGGACACAAACTTGGGCCACGACCGGAATTGTGCAACGCAGATGTCTCAGAGAAAAGGACTTCACCGACCAGTTCGCCGTGTAGACTGTATACCGCTCGAACGCTGATGTTGAGGCTCTGGGACCGGACCGACGTCTAAAAAGGCATTCAGAATTGAGACTCCCCGGGCTGTGGATGGTTATATAGGACGCAGCCTTGGAAGTGTCGGAATTGAGCTTCTCTGACACGCCTCGGCCACTGCCCGTTGGCAGACTGTTTAGGTGACTTCCTGCCCGCTCTCTCAAGTGCAGAAGCCGAAAAGGGCTCCGCGGCGCCCTAACGCGCGACGCCTGAGATCCCAATTTGGCTTTCTAGATGGGAGGCACGATGCAATCGCGACCACACGTCCGTAGATGGTTTCGAAGTCCCCTTGAGGGTCCGTCACAACTCTCCCCTTGCTCTGAAATCTCACATCTGCAATCCGGTAGCAGCACTTCCACGATGGAGGATCTGGAGAACAGCCCGTTCCGAGCATCGGACATGAGATTTAGTCAATTCCTGATAATCCTTTTCTTTGCGCATGCTGCATGTCGAGCCATTTGCTATATCATCGACGTCACGATTCTCGTCTTTCGAACGGGGATATTTTTCTACCTCCTGAGCTTCGTCATGTATGGCCATGTGGGACGACGTTTATAAAGGACGGACAGGCGAGGGGTTTGCGGTCAGATCTTCAAGCTATCAGCTGCTTCTGGGTACAAGAACACGGCACGAGGAGAGTCAAGGTTGAATGTTTTGTGGGGGGTGTTAGTGAAAAGAGTTGGGACATTACCCACGTCAGGACGTCCGCCGTCTTCCTCCTTCCAATCTCGATCTTGCCCGACCTGTGACGTACACTTTCAACACACCAATGACACGACAGACGCCGGATTAAACGACTACTTCCATCCCGTAGCCACTGAACGGCCACGAAGTCCCCTTCCTTCCTGCTGTTTTTGCAGCCCGAATGAGTTGCCTTGGGTCCGTCTTGGGCTCTGTCGATTGCTTGGCTGTGCTTTTTGGTCCTTAGGATGCTGATCCCATCTCCCCTCCGAAAGTTCGAGGTTTAGCGTATCCATTATGTACTGTACTGTGATGTATCATATCATGCTGCGCAAAAGAAATGAAGTGGTACAGTAACTCAATTCAAGAGGTAGAGTCTGAAATGGAAATGACTTGGCATGCCTTGCGGTTAAGTTAAGATTACCGGATTCACGTGGATGGATGGCTCTGTGTTGTCGGGAATTGAATGGCGAATCTTATGGGCCAAGAAATGACTACTCTGATTGGTTATGCAAATTCGGTAGCTCGTAGCATCCGGCATCCGAGCTCATACGTCACGGCTCTGCATGCCAACCTTAATGCTAGCCGTGTCCACGCCTTGTTCAGAGTTCGTGTTGAAATCGTCGTCAATCTGCCTCTGAGCTCTTCTCCACTCGAATACCGCCTGCTGGAGTCGGTCTAAAACCTGCTTCATCTCTTCTTTAAAAGCCCGATTGGCGCTTTCCTGTCTCTGATATTTGGCGAGCTCTTTTTGTAATGCTGTCTTCTCCCCGGTGAGTTGTTCAATTCTCTGCAGTGGAGTAGGACGTATAGCGCGTTTGGAGGCCTCAAGTCGAGACCTAGACGCTTCGAGCGCCACGGATGAGCCTTGATTGTGATCGATCAACTTGTCCATTGGGCTCGGCGCAGGAGGCTGATTCGATGAGGATGGACTGTGGACTTTGCGTTGACGTGGCGTGTTCATGATCGCATGGAGGTTATGATACACTTCTAAGGATTCGACTGTGGAAGCGATGATGGTGGCTTTCAGTGACGACCTCGGTAGATATATTCTACGAGAGCCAGGAATAGGGATCCGTTACATCTTTTTTTAGGATCCTCAACCACGGTAAGCTTTGAGGGTTCTAGAAAAGGATTGGTGAGAGAGGGGACCGGAAGGAGATCCTTCTAGACGAGTTGAAGAAGATTGTCCCAGTGTTGACATGCACAAAAGAGGAAACATGAAAGTGGCTGCCAATCCCGCACCAGCACTGTCCAGGGGAACCACTGCTGGAATGGGAACAAGCTGATGACCCGTCCATCTTGCCCGCCGGGATTACAGATCCCCATTTACAACGTTCTGAAGCTCCGACATGGTGCCAGAATAACGGGATTCCCTGAAATTTCTCCTGAGGACTTTATAAAACGGTGCTGGCACTGAAGATGGAACAAAGACGATGTGTATTACTAACAAAATAGCATAGACGAATCAAATCCCTCAACTTCGCCTTCACTCCCTTCCAGGCAATTCAGTAGCATACTACTCTCAACTCCGAATTTTTCGGCTCCAACTTTCGGCCCCTTCGAGCTCTCTTCGGCTGCCTTCGACCTCCTCGCCCAGTAACCTCGTTATCTTCCGTTTTGATGTTTTCATCGTGGCCTGAAGACGGTGGCTCCCTTTTGATGGCCGGTGAGACGATCAAATCTGTAGAACGGGTCCTGGCGGTGGTCTGTTCACACCGCTCCAATTTCTGATCTGCTAGCGACAGACGTGCTTCAAGGCTGGATAGTGTGTTCTTGTAGCCTCCCACCATATGTTCGTACTCTTGCTCCATTTCCTTAATCCTGGCCTGAAGCTCCAGGATCCTCACAGTGGTCATTCCATTTTCGCTCGAATCCAGCTCGTGAACTACCGCGTCCTTCGGATGGTCCGCAGTGTCGATCGTGCGTTCTTGCACGGCAACACCATTTTCCAAGACACGGATCCTCTCACGAGCTTGATTTAGGTCGCCTTGCAAGAACGTCTGCTGCTCGGCAAGGTTCATGCACCGGGCTTCAGACTCTGCGGCCATACGACGAGCCGCCTCGGTCTCCTGTTGGGCTATATTGAGTTCTTCCTTCAGAATGACACTGTTTTCGGCCAGTACATCTAATTCGTCGGTCTTGGAACTGTATGCCGTATGGATGTCCCACCACGACCTCTCCAAAGAGGTTTTCTGCGCCAGCAATGTGTGGATGTTGGTCCACAGAATGCGCTGGATGTCACAAGACTCTTTTTGAAACCCGGCGCACTGCTGGGTTACATAATGGAGGCGTGTCCAAGTAGCATTCAGGCTGTGGACATCCACCGGGGCAGAGCCAGTGGGCGCCCGCAGTCCCCTCGCAGTGTTAGGAGTGCCCTACAAGATGGATGAGAATTTGAATGGAAAATAATGGGTAACACGTACTCTGGCGGCGTCTAATCCTACGCTGTTCCTTCCGCTCGTTTGAGAAGCCATGTTTTGTGTCGAATTTTTGGAACCGTCGTTATTCGTCAGACTATGCCGTCCGATGCGGCTCCTTTTAAAGTAGACGACACGAAGTCCCCGTTCGTGCGATAGCAACAGCGACGATAACGACAACGACAAGGAGCCAAAATTAGTCCACAGCGAGCGCACCACGTCCCAAATCTTGAAATAGAAGCATAGCCATTCTCTCGATTCATAAATAGCTGGGAGTGGAGACACCATTTATTGTGGCCCGCGGTCGACTTCGACTACAGTACAGTATGATCACCTCATGCGAAGAAGTCGCTCTGCCGTCGCAGGTCTCTTGCCAGGTGCATTGAGTGAGGCTAGGGACCGCAGGCGGGGATGGGAATGATCTGCCGCTCTGATCACTCCACCTAAACGGTGGGGACCCAAACAGGCTCAGAGGCCCCTGCCGTGGCGTTGCCTCCTGCGGAATCCCACTTCCGGAGAGCCTATTGTAGGAGGCCCCGGCATGGATACACCTGCGATGCGAAGGGAGTTGATTGCGCCATCCCCCGGGTGGGCAATTCCGGCCCCCTCGTAAGCGCCAGCGTTTATCCTTTTGGGGGTCGCAGGGCAATCACGTCCTCTGTTGGCGGTGGGGCTGGGTATAGCATAGTAAAGCATATACCTCCAGAGTATATTTCCCACTGGATGTTGGTTGGGTGAATCTACATGGCATATGACATTCGAGAGAGTGAAATGTACAGTTGACCCACGTTTTGTAACATACTCATGGCCTTTCAGCACAATACCCAGAACGCCGGCGGCGGGATCTCCTACCAAGACGCGCTCCAAATTCTCTTTTCCAAACAGCCCACCACCAACGAGTATGTCCAAGACACCACGAACTACCTGCCACAGCAATCATCCACTGCTTTCCCATTTCGACAGGACAATACAAGCATCTGTCCGCACATGTACACCGAAGCTGCGTTTACACAACCGACTCCGGACCCGGACGTTGGTCAAGCAAAGGTGCCTGCCGAGCTTGTAGCCACGTTGGAGGAGATCAAGCAGGGAATGTCCTCCCTTCTTACCCGGAGCGATCAGATTGAATCTCTCCAGACTCAATGCAACCAACTGGAAATTCATTTTTCCGAGTTTCAAGATTGGTATAATCTCCCTAATGGACCCAACTCTCTGTGACTGACCACGGGAACAGGGTGAGAGCTTCTATGGACACGATGAAGAAATATATTGAACATCATAGACAGTGGTCTCTGATCTTCAAGAGAACGGTGGAAAGCCAGATCAAGGATCGAAATTCTAATCACGAAGGGCGGGCCGAGTCTGAGGGATCGACGGTAGAAACGCAGGATGCTTGAGAATGGTGCATGCCTGTATCTAAACTTTGCATGCACTTTTTCAATCTGACACGATAGAGGTTACCGTCCGAGGGCGTTTTGTGTAACCAGCAGGCCAATACATTCACCATTTTCAAAGAGTTTTGGGAACTTCATTCGAAAAAGCGACCCCGAGGCACCTTAGATATTAGTATAGCAAAAGAAGAAATTATTTACGCTTAGACCATGAAAACCATATTGTCCTCGAACTAAGATCTTATCGTCGGCAGCGTGGTGAATTTTGGGAGGCTGTGGGTACGTTTCAAACCCGGCACTTCACACTGATCTCTGTGCATCGGGAACGTCCCGGACACACCTTCGACCAGGCTCTTTTGTAGCTAGATCCATTCTTGAGGCCACTCCATCGGTCGATACTCCAGAGCTGACCGTGGCTCGATATAGATTCCCCAGAAAGCCAGCCAATCTGCATTGGCCATTTCTTCTTCCTCATCACATGCCTGGAGAGCCGTCTTGATGAGGACGGCCGCATCAAACCCCTCTTGCAGCAAATCTAAGGTGACGCGCAGACTTCTCTGGTGGCATGAAATCTGACATTTCAATGTCGATATTTCTTTCTCCAAACTCTCGATCGTGCTCAATTCCTCCCTTTTCTGGAAGTCGTCTATTCTTTTCAGCAACGCCTCCATGGACAAGTCGTCGTCATAATTGGAAAGGCTGCGCGTGTCTGGTTGCTCTTTGTCCATGTTTGTTCGTTGAGGCCTGAAGCAGGCGATTTTAGGAAGATTTTGGTGGAATACTCTTGGTACAGTAGGGAATGCTATATGACCGATCTTTAAAAGCCAGCCAGGTAAGATGCTCATCTTTATGTTCAACGGCTGAAATAGGCCATCGGTCGATCCTTGAAGAGGATCCTGGAGCTCGATTCGGCTCCCCTATAGTGGTCCACACGACTATAAAAACTGGAAGCCGGATCGCTCAAGTGCCTTTATGGCATCAAGTGCGTCTGTCCACTTACACAATCCCTTGACGCTGCTACCGTATCAGGAGTAACAACAGTCCAGCTTGCCGTCTGTAATTTCTTTTCCCCTTTTTGTTGTCGCACGAACACTGCACCACTTTCCAAAAATCATTTCAGTTTTGACAAATACAAAATTATTATACGCAATACGATGCTGTGCGGCTGTGGTATTATCATCAAGCTACCTCAATGGTTCCGTCGAAAGGAAAGCGAGAAGAAGGACGAGGAGGCCGACGAAGTAACAGCGAGACCTCCAACATACATCAGTGCGATTGAAGCAGTTCCCTCTCACGTCGACGAGGATAGTCCGATGGAAGGCATCGCTGACGGTCCTGATTTTTTGAGATCCCAGACTCCATCACCCGAATCCTTGGGAAAAACTCAACGAGCAGACGAAAGAGAGGGTTAGAAGAGCATCGAAATCATTGATGCTCTTATGTGACCGGGCTAATTAGATAGAAACGAACTGTATTCAGATGTATCTCACCAATAAGGATTAATTATCGAGGAAATCTGTGAATACAAAACGTTCCACTTGTGCTTTATGAAGGGCCACACCGATTTGCGTATTGAGAGAATGGTATGCATTCTATGATAAGCTACACTACCTAAACTATCTAAGACTCTTTCAACTTGCCAGTGACGGATGGAAGGCAGAAAGGACGAGAATCCGTCGTCAATGCATGTGGTGTTAGAAATCGTCGCTCCAGACAAAAAAGGTCGGGATCAGGGCCAGGAGAAGCCATATCAGCATGGTAGCTAGGGATACTCTCGATCGCCCTCCAAGGCCGGTGAAGAGGCCGATGTCGACCGACGTGCTAGTGGTAGAGGGTATACCCAGGCTGGTGCTCTGACTGGAGCTAAGAGACCCGTCGCCTGTGGTAGACGGTGACGACAGCGACGACGGCGACGTGAATGGTTCGTCAGACGGGACCAGAGGCGTATTAGTCGAAGGGAGGTTCGTGACCGGGACGCTGTTGGCAGATGCCGGAGGAATGGTCGCTCCGGAAGTGACATTGGCGGTGAATGGATTCTGAGAGGAGCAAGAGGTGCCAGAGGTGCTGGCGGCTGTCAGATTGACGACGGTAAAGCCGTAATTGCTGGTTAAGTTTATGACACCAGAGCCGACCAGGCCGTCAAATTGAATCTCAACGGTCGCCTCTGGTGGAGCGCTGGAAGTGTTTGTCCAGACAAAGTTCCTCGACATACTGGCGGTTGGCGTGATCGCCCCAAGGTCATTCTGAAAGGTGTCCATAGAGACCGCCATCAGAGAGAAGGCAAGAGCGACGAAGACAGAAGCCTGGGTGGCTGTGCGTAACAGGACCATTGGGGTGGTCAGTGGGAGAACGAGCAACGGGAGGGGACATGGTCCACCGCGACCTATATAGACAAGCCAGAATAGGATCCTCAAAAGGCAGCGCGATTATTAATAGAATGACCTCAAAGGCAACCGTGAACAGAAGGAGCCACAACGGGCTTCTCATATTATGCCGTGCTGTGAAATATAAAACGGCCATCGATATAGAGACTTCGCAACAAGTCAATTTCACGCTGGAAATAGAGATGGTTAAACAAAAGGAAGAGCAAACCCGAAAGGAGAGAACGACACAGCGACGAAAGAGGAAGCGAGGCTGGCTTAACAAAACATTTGAACTCTGGCATTTATGCGGGTTCGAGTTCACGGCATGTCTTCGTAATCCCGACAGCGGGCAAGTGACGTTCTTTCAGACGCCCGATGGAGGATCGTTGCCACGTAGCGTCCAAGAGCTTGTAAGCCGAAGACCTGATCTACCGTTGGCTAATCGGCGCTAAATCTCGTTCAGAAATCGACCGATCCGCAAGCGGAGATACTCTTCCCGAAGGATTTTGAGCATACGAGGGGAAAGGGAGGTCCTCGGACGAAGCCAAGACGAAGTGCAAAGTCGAGGCGAAGCCAACATGTGCAGGGCCACACCCAAGACAGACCCTCAGCAAGGGAAAGAAGAAAGAGAGTTCCCCTCCACAACTTGCCATTGCCGGACCCGCCAGTCTTCGGAGCTCCCGGTCAAAGCGATAGCAGGTTCCTGTTCAACAACGAACAGAGCGAGTTGAATCTTGTGGAATCCCGGCTTTTAGAGGAGCTGAATCTAAACATAGTCCCATAGACGTCAACGTGATCGCCGCTTTCTCGAACGACTCTCTGCAGATGTTCCACTCTCCTGTCCCGCTTGAGAGCCGTCAATGATTTCCTCGCCCACAAACTGCATACTGTAATCTTTATTTGGGTGGTGATGTTATATTGATAGCCAGATTTGAAGGGTCCGGCCCGCTAGAGACAGTATAGTATTCGTTCAGCAATCAGCAGGAGACTCAGTGGACATCTTTGTCAATAGTTGTAAGGGCCAAAGTTGATTGCGGATGGGGGCCAAAAGCGGTAGAGAGCTATTTGGGCTCTACGTCCATGGGCTACCGTGTTCTACAGCAACACTGCGAAGTGAAGAAATATTGATCGAGTCGCCCGTCGAAGCGATTTGCAGGATCCGGTAAGAGCGCCCGCGATGAGCCTCTGCTCCGTTCGCCCTGGGTTGCCAGGATTGGTTGGCAGTCCGCAGACTGTGGAGTATCAAGATTGACTTTGGAGGCACTGGGCGCTTGAACATGTGATAATTCAACCAGGGTTCAAACGAAAGTTTTCCACACACGAGATCAAGGGACCTGGTCGATAAGCATCGAGGGGCAACGCCACGATGCTTAATTTCTCCACACCCTTCTTCAACTTCTGGCCGAACTTCGTTAATGACCTTATAAAGCACAAGCAGGCAGTCTTGGGCGGCTGGGGTCACGATTCCACGCACGCTCGACTCCCGCGTCCTCTGGTCCCCAGGAGAATCTCTTAATTAGCTCGTGCTAACTACATATCGCCCAGTAATCCACTCATCTCCACTCTTCGATTTCTGTTTCTAAATACGTCAAAAGGCCAACAGGAGCGGGAGTTCCAACCATAGCCTCTCATCTGCATTCTGGCTAGAATGCATACGTAAAAAATACCTCGGACGTTCAATCTGAACCATACTCGTCGGGACAACGATCAGACGGATAGGGCGTAGAATGTCTGGCAGTACACTCCCATGGTGGCTACCGGCCGAATGTAGGGAGGTGGAATGTGACTGATCATGTTCGATACTCAATTGACCTTTGGTGTCTACAGCTCCCTGACCTCGACTAAAGGAGCGCAACCGGAGAAAGATCTAGCCAGGCGTGGAACCTGTACCGTCCTCCCGTGCTCTTATTGGAGTATTTCTAGAAATGGCAGAGATGTGCAAAATATCTGAAATCTACCCGGCGTTACAAAACCTGCCATGAGTTCAACTCATATAACCGGCCGGCGGTTCCAGAGCAAATTCCATCAGTAAATTGAGCCTTCGCCTCAACTCATCCTCCCAGACAGATATCACGATGAGAAACGTTCTGCAACACCCAACCTCAACGATGACGTGGATAAGAAAGCGACGTGGGCTCATAACAAAAGTCTCGCTGTTTAGCGAGGTATAAAAGTTGGTTTGGTCGTGGGAGTGACCCGTGGCGGCGCTTTTGGCATATCGTTAAACGCGCTTGGGGTCTTTTGCGTCCAGGTCGACTTCCAGTAATCTCCATGGGGTAGCTCCTTTCGCCAGCCCTTCTCTTCTCCAGGCAGCTCGACCGTGAGTGGCGCATCAGTAGACTGATCAGGGCAATCATAGTTGTAAATGTAACAGTGCATCTCCACGACCATCACCTGTGAAGGCTTCTTTGATGCATCCCATGCTCTCTTCCTGGCGCTGCATGCTGGTCGCGAACAGACCCCAGGAATTGGCTCTTCTCCCGGAGCGATAGGATGATCTCTCTGGTAAGCCGTGGACCGGAGTTTGCGGCACAGAACACATCTGTGCCCCAATGCGGGTGGTTCAGAGTATCTCTTCGGATCTGGTGTTGATCTCGGATCTTCAAGCTCGACTGGTTGTCGAATTGTAGAACGACGCTGATTAGTAGAAGACATCCTGCTGATGGAGTATTTTTCCGTTCTGGCCCTCGACGTTCCTGCCACGACCATAATGACTATCATGTATTCAGACGCGTAGTTTCTGGAAGAGAGACCATGCAGCCTGGATCCCAAGAAGAAATAGATTGCGAGAAACGTCGATCGCTCCTGAGAATCTTGTCCGGAGCCCGAAACGTAACCCAGGTCCGTGGTAGATCAAAATTGGACGTCAAAGGGCCACGTCTGGGGCCTTTTTGAGTCGCTTCGTTTGCTCCTCACCAGCAATTCAAGGGATCTAGATTGAGGTCTTCTCACAGAATGATGCTCACTAGTGATCTCTTAAGAGCATTGTGCCCCGCGCCCCTGGTAATGGCGACAACTTCGCATTCACATTTCGGCCTTCGTGATGGCACGCTGCTGCCACAGTGATTGGCTTACCCTCCGTATCGAACGTAACGAAGTCATCGTGTTCATCTCGGATCGGCTTCAAGCGCTTATCAACGACATTCCCCGTTCTGACCTTCAGCAGCCCAGCTTGGTGGTTTTGATCGGCCATACCGCCAAATCATCAGCCCTTCGGTCGCTCGGTGTGGACAAGAACAGGGAGAAGTCGGCAGGGAGAGGGAAACGTGGCGGCGAGGTGCATCTCCAACTGGGAAATCCCGACGTGTTTCAGGACGTTCCAGTGCTTCTTGCAGACGGCGACCTTCCATACCGGGACGTCAGAAAAAGGTCCTCGGCCCAATGCCACGAGACGAGACAGGTGATGCTTCCTCGCATTCGGGGAGGCGTCCAAGATCTAGCTTTGGAAGATGCTGCTGATTATCTCTACTCCCGTCTCTTAGGCGCCTTTGCTGATGTCTTTTGCTTCTTTTCCACCGACGTCGACGGCTTTGGTCCCATCGTCCGCCGACTCGCATTGTGGCTCGAGAATGGCAAGCCGACAACACTGCCGAAGACGACGTATCCACGGATGGTCGTGGTGATGGAAGCCACAGACCCTGGCGACGAAAGCGACCAGGAGGCCGCGGAGGTCCTCCTGCACGAACTGAGAGACGAGACGACCAAAAATCCCCTGGAGATGTTGTCGGCTCTCGAGGTGGTAACCGTACCCCGCGGAGGGAACTGCTACCAGCGCCTGGAGGAATACCTGATCCGGGCACTGAACCAGGGTCGAAGGCACAAGGTCGAAGCAAGGATGCTTTTCTCTGGGAGGCACTTGGCTGCTTTCTTCGAATATGCGAGTGACCACTTTGGCAGAACCACAAGGGAGCCATTCGATTTTGTGAAAGCGTCGCGTGTGCCAAATCCTGTCGCGCCGGACTTAGACATGCACCTGTCTAACTTCCTGAAGCATATCAAATCGCCTGAAGAGCTGACGGACTTCGCGGCGCCAACGATTGCGTCGAGCTTCCTGCTAGATCACTACCCGCCCGGGATGCACGGTAAGTCAGAGCTCCTTTCTGCACGTGGCGAGACCAATCTGACGGCCCCGTGGCCTTCGACCCCGGAGATGTGTTCCAGACTCTATACAAAGACGCATGCTATCGTGTGGGCAGGAGCGGTGTGCTTGTGTATGACGGCTCGATAAACTTGCTTCTTCCGTCCGGCTTCGTCCAAGCCGTCTCGGAGCAGCTGCAAAAATGTTTTCGGGACTTTATCGCCGGCACACCGTCTATGACGGTCCATCGCAACAATCTGAAGAGGTTCAAGCTTCGCTGGAAGCGGATGCGAAGCGACGACACCTGTCTCATATGCTTGCGCCGCACCCTAGAGAACAACAACTTGCCCTGTGGCCACGCGGTCTGCGAAAATTGCGTACGAGTCTTCGGACAGGCCGATGAGAATGATCGGTGGGCGTTCGGCATTCAGCGCTGTTTCCTCTGTGACAAGGCACTTCGAGAGGTGACGGTAAAGGTAAAGCCTGATACCGCCGGGGTCAACGTATTGACCATCGACGGGGGCGGCATTAAGGGAGTCGTGCCATTGTTGTTTCTGCAAATCCTGCAGGACAGGATGGGCCTACCGATCCCAGTTCAGGATAATTTCGAGATTGGGTTTGGCACCAGTTCCGGTAGGTGGACGCGATCCGCTGAACGGGCCCTCGCTGACGTTGACCAGGCGGGCTTATCATCCTCGCATTATTCATCAGTGGGTGGACGGTGGAGGATTGTGCGAATCTTTTCGAATCTTTTGCGAAAAGGGCATTTAGACCGCGCTGGATCTCTCACGTACCCGTTGTGTCCCGCATTCCGGTCCTATCGCACATTCTCGAGTTTTTCGTGTCGTGTTTGGCCGATGGTCTGTACCCAGCTGACAATTTGGAAGCTGCGCTAAAAGAAGTTTTCGGCAGCGACATGGGTATCCTGGATAACTCCCATGCAACCGCTATAGGCACGAAAGTGGGGATACCGGTGACCACGGTTCTGGAAACGGACCCGTGTATCTTCACCAACTATAACGGGGCGGGGCCGAGGCCGCAGGACTGCGGTACGTTGAGATTCGAATTGGCAATATAAGGGCGATCTCTGATGGATGAGCAGGATACCGTATTATCCGGTCACAAGACGGGCGAAGAAGGATTCGCCTGTGGGAGATGTAAGTGTCCATTTGCTATTTCTTTTCTGTTATGGTTAGCATGGAAAGATGACTGAAATTGTACACCAGAGCGATGAGCGGAGCTGCAGCACCTTGGTATGTTCCCTCCCGCCTCTTTCAGGCTTTCGGCCAGCTCACAGGGCCACAAGGTACTTTCCAGCAAAGCGCATTCCTGGGGTAGGAACCTTTCAAGATGGAGCCCTCTGGAGGAACAATCCCGTCGACCTCCCCCTGTGGGAAATCCCTGTGGTGTGGCCACTGATTCGAAGGCCCAATGTAGTCGTCTCCCTCGGTACCGGGTCCTCAGGACCACGCGTACAAATGTCGCACTCCAGCAGACTACGTGCGTTCTGGAGAGAGGGATTCCTGCCACGATCGTACAGAGCCTTCATGGAATTGATCAACGGCAAAAAAATTGCCCAGGCGTTCAAGAATGGAAGACGGGCAGAGTTGAATGGGCGGTACTTCCGGTTTGACGTTGAACTGGACAGAGAGGTCGACTTGGACGATACAGGTCGGATGCGCGAGCTAGCAACGAAAGCTCGGGAACAGTTCTGTCGGTCGGAAGATGTCGATGTCGTCGCCCGTTGCCTCGTTGCGACACGTTTCTACTTCGAACTCGAGTCAAAGCCAAAGAAGATCAAGGGGAAGTATTCTGGATCGGGCCATATCTTCTGTTGTTTGCCTCGAAACAGTCCCGAGCTGGAGGTGCTGCTGGGACAGTTGTCTAAACGGGCCGCGAGGTTTACCGTGAACGGCCATCGGACTCCTGGATCGGTCGGCGATCGGTCATTCATCGACCACGATGGAAACTTTCGCAAAAGAGTTGAATTTGAAACCAAAGACACATTATCTGTTCTCCTCCAAGAAGGGCCAGCTGATCCGCAGCATATCAGTGGATCTCCATACGTAATCCACGATCTTATGGAGATGCAAGGCCTCAACAACGATTTCGGTACTCCTGATCATAGGAAGCGAAAAGACCGCGAGGACAAGGAGTACGAGGGAGGAAAGAGGGCAGACGAGCCGGCCACGAAGCGTCGTCGAGCTCGGTAAAACGTCATTAGGGCTCGTCGAGGTATCCCGCTCGAGCAGGGACAGATTGGAGAAGGTTGTGAACTGGTGCAGTCTTCACAGGAACCTGGTACGACGTCTCCATCCACAGTACAAAGACAGTTGCTGATGGCCGTGCTACGCAGCTGGAAAGAAATAGTGGAATTTGAGCCTGTTCTGGCCCGACGAGAAGGATGATAAAGGGATGATGATATTGAGGCCGTTGAAGGAGAGAATAGGTCGCTTTAAGCTTCACGCTAGCCCGCGGCAATAACTCCCGCCGAACGTTGTGAGGTACTGGCCGCTGTTGGAATGAGAGAGATGATCTGTAATGTGGGGGTTTGCATGCATGGTATCCTGTAAGTCAGATGGAGCGTCTGACCGACCTATGTAGGAAGGCTGCCAAGCCAAGTCTAAATAGGAAGGCGGTCTGCAGGTAAGGCGGCAATAGCCCAACACCGCCGAGCTTTGTTATTCAGCTTCAAATTCTTGAAGCCGCCCGACATTCCTACGGCAAAACAGTCGAGGTCCCCTCTGCCAAACCATCATCAGTTCTCTTTCGAAAGGATTCGAAAGGAGAATTAGTTCCGGTAATGTTCAACCAAATCTTCTCATCCGAGTCGATTAATCTATCAGAGTCTATTTATTTACATCAGCTGGAGGGAGCACTTAAAGGGACCACTACTCGTACAGCCACACTTGACCATGTTGAGCCCAGCATTCCTCGACAAATTTATGAGAGTGATGCTAATTCGACAGCGATCCTTATTTGATTCTCTTCCTTTGCCGCATAGGAGTAAAATCGTCCTAGGATGGTTCCACAGCTCCCACTGAGGCGGCAGGACTCGATGTACGTGCTTCACTGGCCCTTCCCGATTTGCGTTTCAACCCCAGTGAGATAATAACAGCCGTGGTCGAAATTCAGGGCGTCTCGTGCCCGAGATTTTTGCCATCACTCATACAATCGGCCCAAAGCAGATACAGCGCCACTACTACTCACCAAGTTGCCGTCCCCCGCGGCACACATGAACCAAGCATAGCCGGAGACGTTGTTGTTCCCGTCGAGCCACGGCAGGACTGTTCCCAAAAACTGCAATTGTTGGTCTATGTCTCCATTGCCGCGTAACTCCGTAATCCAAAGAGCTCTCACGCCGTTTTGCGCTGCCAATGCCGAAGCGTTCGATACGAACGCTTGGAAATCCGACGGTTCGATTGCCGAGCCATACCAGTGGATGTTGACGACGTCGACTAAACACCTCCCTGCACAGGCGTCGAAGAATGAGGACAACCAGTCAAGGCCGAGTGAGTCGCCGAGTCCATTCGTCACCGACGGAGCGGCCAACTCGGCTTGGTCGTGGAAGGGATTCATATACTGTATGAACCCATCGGCCGCCTCGGAGGCAGTGAGATTTGCTTGTGTCGCGATATCTGGCTCATTAAAAGAGAAGAGATGTTTTGATCCATAGCTGATGGCGGAGGAGGCCTGCGTAAACCACGAAGACGTCGCGTCTTCATTAAGACCCCAGAGCGTCGGGATAAATTCAAGGTTCGAGGCAAGAGAGCCGTTGGCGAATGGAGCCCAGTTATAACCCCAGCTCACAGAGGACTGGTTTGCGAAGAGGTAGGTGAGGGTGGCGTCGTTATAGGCGAGACCTCTTTTACCCCGTATTGGACTTCCTGTTGTCTCTGGTGAAGGACTTGCAACAGTGCTCCCTGGAGGGGTGTCAGCCACTTGAGGAATTGATACGCAGCTATCACTTGGGAAATTGGTATTTGCCGACGCTGTAAGGCAGCTGGTTTGATGACGCAGAACAATGAGCAGGAAGCCCATGAGATACCTGAGGCAGTTCAGGAGGAACATGTTGATATTGTCGATGAGTATTCAGCTGCGGCATCGAAATTCTGAGTGTGAGGTTCAAGGTGAAATTCGCCACGGAACGACAAAAGGGACCTGCAGAGAGTAAGTATGTTCCCTATACTGTAGTATTGTACCGTTTCCAAAGAGACTAAACTAGGGAGTAGGAAGGGAATTGACAGATCCCGAATGAAACGTCGAGAAAATCCATTCAAGGAATACCATGCCTGCAAATGTGAGCTCCCTTTTTGGCTCCTCAAAGTTTTCCTTGGGACGCAAAAGAGACTTGAAAGGGCACCTCTCTTACCTAGGAGAATGCCAGCATATCTCGATTATGATCCTTCTTAATGCCGACAGGACAGAGTCGCGAAATTTTCAAAAGTGTTCATGGCCATTTATCCCTGCGTGTTGTCTTGGGAGGCTTGAGCCCTACAGTCGATCAATCTCCTCCAGGAGATGCGCAACGATGTCGGAGTGGGAGCATCCTTTCTTCGGCTCGTCTTTTGTCGATGAGACATGTATGGCCCGATAATCCGTGTTGTAGATGAACCAGTTGATTTTAACGGCGAGTATAGGTGTGCTTGGATGGCTACTGCCCTGTGTCCTCTATGGAAAGACGCAAGCACGTCTTCTGGACCGAAGACTCTCAGATTTTAACTGGCTCAACCGCGAAGTGAGACGGTGTTCCTTTATCGGGAATATTTGACTAATATCTCCTTCTTCAGTGCTGCACTTGGGCTTTTCTTGCCTGGTGTGGTTTTTCACCGTGTCTCCAAAGCAGGAGTCGTCATAACATCAGGAAGAGGTTTGGACTGCCAGGCAACATTTGCTTCGATTTTTGCGCTTCACTCTACTGTCCATACTTCGCCTTAGTCCAGGAAGAAAGAGAAGTAGCAAAGAGAACACGCAAATACGATAAAGGCTATGAAGATCTTGAGCGAATGATCTACGCAAGAGATGACTATTTAAACAAGGGGTTGGAGCTGGAAAAATTAGGGTAGAGAAGGGCAGGAAGCTTGATTTGTCGGAATTCACTTTTGGTTTTTTGACACTTCTATGTTCGCTGATGTGGTGGTCCCATTTTTGTAATTTCTGCCCTTGGACCCTGGCGTAGAAATACCTTTACGCCACATACTATCGAGACAGGCTAAAGCTGGATTCTCTTGGAAGCTGAAAAGCTGCAGAGCACGGACGTAAGGATCGTGCAGGTTATCCTGTGTACTGCTACCAGAAGAGCGTCTAAGGCGTTGATGAGTTTTGGCAAAGGCCAGAACGGGAACCCCTTGGTGGAAACGACCATCCTCGATTTCTTCTCTAGCAGGACCGGTGGAGATACCTGAACTGTGGGATCAATCCTTCCAGGCCCGGATTGTTGCAACGGAGCCAGAAAAGGCTCTGAAAGTCCATTCCAAGACGAAATTTTCGTACGTACGGTCGTTCAACAAACATAAACGAGCGAGCTCGAGTCTGCTGAGCTCCAGAAGTCTACTATTGTCCCTTGTTCAGGCAGTCGAGTAATTGTGATTTGTTGACAGCAGAAAATTGATTCCAGGAAGTTATGAGAATTATCAATAAATTTCCCCTCTTTCGGTTGTTTCCATTGAGTTGGAGAGGTATGTAAGCGGAAATGAACTCGAACTTGGGTCATCTGCTCATGTATAGTACTTACTGCAGAATGTCGCCACCAGAGAAAGGGTGACCAGGGAAAACAAGCCCGACAATTGTTCAGCTCTCCAACACGACGGGCTCTGGGAAAAAGAACTCCTCTTGAGAAAAGAATATTCGACAAGACGTGGAACATGAAAACAAGCTGGCAGTGGATGGATACTGGCAATGGCAGGGTATTCTATAACAGGACGACTCGGATTGAAGAGAAAGAATTGTCGAAAATGAGGTTAGAAACCTTTGGCGACGCTGGACCGTGGAGGGATTTTACCAAAGAAGTTGAAGCGATCTTTCAAGAGATGAAAGAGCCCAGCCGCAGCTTTCAATCGAATCAACAAGGCCTGCAAGTAGCTCTTGACCATAGTCACACTACCGCCCATTCGATTACTAGCGCCTGGGGGACTCCTTTTGATCCTGACCGGGTCCGTATTTGGTCCCTAGGATATAAAAAGATCCATGTATAATGGTCTGCTTCGATCGGTCAAATTGTAGCTCGGTCAAGTATAAGAAGGTTCAAGCCTGCGACACCTTCCTCCAGCTTGATCACTTCTCTACTACCGTTGCTGTAACAATTTCCACCGAAACACCTTCCTTAGTCTTTACCACCCTATTCGCTCTTTCGTCGAAGGGCACTACGAACCTGCCCTCTATTTTCACTTGTCATTTTGTTTTTCTGACCGTCGAAAATGTACTCTCAAACAATTTTCTGGGTCATTGTTAGTGCGACACTAGCATTCGCCTTTCCGCTCTCACAGGAACAAAGCACCTCAGCAACAGGAGACGGCTTTTTCTCTGGCGAGCCTGCTCAAAGCTGTGCCATAAATCCACCCAATGTCGAAGGAGACAATGTTTGCGTTTCGAATGGCAATGATAACACATCGATCTGCTGCCCAGCTGGTAGCGCATGCGCCCCGAGTGCAGTAAGTCTTATCCCTCCATCAATGTTGGCTAGTTCAAGCGAACTTATGAGCATAATCGTTGACATTTTTCATGCAAAGGATGATCAATTTCAGTTCTTCTGCTTCTAATCGATCTACTTTCATTTTCAACACGAAATCCGTGTCTCACTGCACAGACTGATTTCGACCACCTTAATCTGAAGTCAGTCACTTTGAAAGTCGCAGCAACACTCCTTAAAAGCCGCTACATTCTTTATATATAATCCTATCTTTGTTGGGTATATTATACCTCAGTACTTGACTTGGGTACACCTTCGTTGCCGAGTTTCTATCACCTCAGTCGGGCGAATCAGCATGCTAGCAGCACGTTAAATTACGGAGGAGTCAATTATACAAGGTCTTGAAATCTAGGATTTCATCGCAGACGGGTCAAGACGAGTGGTGACTCGCAATGAGTACAACTTCGATATACCTAGTGCATGGGGCCCCAGGGATTAAAGTAGCATTGTAGTTGGACGTGCTTAAAAATTAGGGCACCCTCACTCATTGACCTTCTAGAAGGATCGTGGTTTTCATACCTGAACCCTTTACATGCTACTTCCTTCAGGCTTTTTAGAGTCGAACCTTGATCCTCACCAATAGACGGTCTATGACGGTCTATGTCCCGGTGATCCCTATACTCGGCTTCTTCAGTAACCTAAAGACGATCCCTATCCGTATCTCATAATAGGTTTGAAGATGATTGTATATATATGAAGCCTTAACTCCTAGTCTATAGATGCTCTGTAAGTGAGTCTCCATCGAGCAATGTTTTGCTAATGTACAAACATCGGCGGCTGCGGCCGCTGATACTATAAGTCCCAACAACTCTATAATTAGAAACCATTCTAGTAGTCCCGTCTCTATGTAAACTTCCAGACCGAAAAAAGCTGTACCACACGTATGTTTGTAATGATGCCCTTCGGGCTGACTGCAGCCAGGCAGATTGAGGTCTTGGCGTGCACGGGCCACAACCAGAATCGATTCTGGTTGTGGCCCGTGCACGCCAAGACCTCAATCTGCCTTGGTGAGCCCCTGGAATTTGAATGTGTCAATCCAGAGTCCAAGACGAACAAAGGCGTAGCACTATTGTCTTTCCACGATGGCAGACCTCGCGACGGTGATGCAAAGCATCAGAAAGATAGATGCCACCCTCGGTGTGATTAGGACCACCCTGCAGCGCCATGTCCCCGCTGCCAGTCGACTCTCAGGCAAATCGCGTAAGCGGGCACAGCCGCACTGGACGGAGGCACTTTCTCTTCAATTGTCCAACCTATCCAATGAACTCGATGACGTTAAGAAAGAAATGCAGAGAGGCTCGGCCATCAGCGACACCCACTGCCACAACGTCAATTCTGCCGAACTAGACGCAGCACAGGACGGTCGAACACGGATATCCAAACAGCCACAAGACAAAGACGAGCAGCTGGCTCAGAGGGCTCCAACTCTTCCGCCGAGTTCCCCAACTAACGCATCGTCTGTTCCAGCTCCGGATATGGAAGTTAGGCAGCAGGCAGCAGACGGCGTTCCATGGAACAATACGCAGACCACTGCTCCGGAAATAGCATCTTCGCTGGGATTCGGCCAATCCGGGCCTGCCGGACCTGGGCGTGAGGTAGCCAAAGACATGACTCCAAGTCAACTTGTGTCGTGTAGAGCCTCGCCTTTAGGAGGCCAGTTGGACTTTAGTCTGTCGGTCGAGGACATGGGGGAGAAGCTCGTCCCAAATATTATGCGGCTTATCAATGACGACAGATTCACTGGCATTCTTTCAGTCCAAGGTATAGGGGAGATTGACTGGACAAATTTGATGAGATCGATTCGACCCCCTGAGAAGACTCATGAGATTCTGGGGGTCAAATACTCTAAACCACATCCCATCAAAGGAGTTGCAGAGTTAAGATTGTCTACGCCGAGGAACTTTGCATTTCCGGACTTCTCCCAAACAATCAAGGAGCCTTCGCGAGAGGCTTGTTTGGACTATCTTCGTCAAGTCATCAATAATCCCCCAGAGTCCACGATTCCTTACTATATCGGACTCCCACTCACGCCTACGTTTGACCACCTTCTTCACCCAGGCGAGCCACTTCTAAACATTTCTCTCATTGACGGCCTGAATAAAGTATACTGGTATGCCGGCGAAGAAGGGTCAGGATCTCCATTCCATTGTGAGGATTGGAAACTCTACTCTTACAACCTTGTCTTGTACGGCTGGAAGCTCTGGATTATGATCCGACTCAGTCATACTAAAAAATTTGAAGCCTTCATCAGAAAGTGCTGTCCGAGTAACAGTTGCGATCAATTTGTTCGCCACAACTCTTTATTGGTTAGTCCGGAGACACTTCAAAAGCACGGCATCGAATTTGATATCCACGTCGCTGGACCCGGCCAAATGGTCGTGACAAGACCGGAGCAATACCACGCGGTCGTGAACATCACTAGAAATATGGCTATAGCCATTAATTTCGCCCCTCCAGATAGAGCAGTCCGGCCTGATGATCTATGTGTATGTTCAAAGTGCGGGTTATATGCACTACAGTGTGAAGGTATCAGAAAGGTCCCCTCTGAACCGACATTGCCGGCAAGCACAAATCTTGCTGGGAAGCGCCAAGGTAGTGGAGATGCTTCGCATTTGCGAGAGAAACGACAGAGGCGTGAAGACCCTATCCAGCCTCGAAAGAAGCGACGAATCGGTGGGAACGCTGCAAAGTCCCAAACATCAATGGGATCACTCAAGACGACACAAAGCTCCCAAGCCTTGAGAAAGACAGTGGAGCAAATAAAAGAGATTGACAAGCTCTGCCACTTGCCATCACTAAGGGAGAAGCCGCCCGTCCACGTTTTGAAACTAATAGCAGCAATCGGGAGCCGAGTTGCCATCCAACAGTTCATCACCCTTGTCGCTGACAGAAGGGACCTAAGCAATACTACACGAATGGATACTAGCGGAGATCCATCTTCGCGCGCCATGCAATATGCGCACCGAATCAAGATTTCTGAGCGGAAATCGATGCTCGAAAGATTCCTAATCCGAGTCAACCAAGTCTCTTTTGTGCAGGAGCTCGATAGGTCAAAAAATGGCAGGATAAGGGTGGATGAGAAGCTGCTGCGGGTGATCGAAAAAAGAACTGGGTGGTCAACACCAACTCTAGAGCATCATCGCAAGATGGGCAATAAGTGGAAGCGTATTTGTGGTGACTTCGATGGTCTCTTATGCTTCATCTTTCTCGATCCGAAAAACCCGTTCAGTGTACTACCAGAACAGTACCAGAACATGAACGATGAAGACCTCGAGATATTTCATCGGCTATTGAAGGACGATTATTTTGATTCAATACGCTCTGCCGGAAAAGCTTTTCAGAAGTCTCTCAACAGTGCGGTGGCGGACATCGAGTTTTGCTGGGAATCAAGGAAGGCTCCTCTGGGCCGTCTTTCCGAGGCTGAATTACTCTTATACCTCAATCCATTTCCCACGGTTTCGGAAAATATTTATGACGAAGGCAAATTTTCAAAACGGCCCAGGCCTCCCGCGTGGCCCGAAGACTGGCAATGGCCCGAAGATCCAACATGGTTACATCCTGACTCGCGACAGTGCGACCTATGTCTACAGACGAAGTGCGACTGTATAAAGACTAAGATCGCTTCAAAGCTCATGCCCCGAATTAAGGATTATGGGCCTAAGGGGCGAGGACTTCAAGCGGTGGCGCATGCACCCGGATATCACGCATATAAGAAGGGTGATATTCTTGGAGAGCTTACGGGAGTTCTCGAACCTTTGGGCAGGTATAGGAGCGATACATGGACCCTGGAAATGGTGAGGGAGGACCTAGATGACCAAAATCACCACCAGCATGACCTAAGGGTCTGTCAAATCCGTTGCGCCGACAAAAGCAGTTACTTCAGGCTAGCGAATCATGCTTGCAGGCCATCTGTAAGATTGGTGGGAAAGCCTATCTCTGGGAGGTATAGATGGGTATTCATCGCCGCGAGACACATTTTACATGGCGACGAGATCACCGGTAACTTTGGGAAAAGGTCGCTGAGGGGCACAAATTGTCTTTGTATTGATTGTGCAGCTGAATAGCTAGACGACATGTCTACTCAGAAATATCTAAGGGTATGCAGATCCTGTCGGGCCCCAGCGTACGAAGCAGATACAACTCATTTCCAATTACCAAAGGGAGGTTCGTAAGTTGACGTACCAGGGGAGTGTGATAGGTTTCGTGAAAACAATCCGGCAGAAAGAGTCAAGATAAAGAGGCCGATGGACGGCACTAAGCACTGAGAATCCTAGCTTACGCAGAAACAAAAGATGGTCGATTTGGCTCTCCTTAAGGTCAAGAAGAAGGTAGCTATCGCAAAGCAGATGGAAAAGGAGTCCGTGGCCTAGAAAGGCGACGCTTTGGCCAAGGCCTTTCGAAGCCTCGTTTCACACAAAGTTGCACGACTCGAGCTAGCCAAGGAAATTGTGGACGCTGTCTACGCAGGCCTTGGAGACATCGACTAGTCTAAAAAAGGTATGTAGTCAGTCGCCATAATTCTCAGTATTGATGGAATCTACTTGCTGCATTATAATCAAAGTAACTTAGTCTAGCCTTTGAATATTATCTTAGTAACACTAAGAGATTTTTACGGTTGCCGGCGCATTGCCAGATCAGCACGAAGCGAGCCTTACCGAAGTAAGGCGCAATGAGCGCCTTCACCGGTTTGAGAGCATATACTAGTCGTTGCCGAACTTCCCTCTCAGCCGCACAAGTAAACCTTACCTTCGATTATGCTCTGTGATTATTTAATTAAGTGCTGCTCCGCTACTTATCTGCCTGCCTTCTCAACATCTAGGCCCTCCTCCAAGAATCGCTAGTTTCGAACTAAATATGGTCGCCATGAAGACGCTCACGTACCTATTCGTGAAGGTAAAAGAGATACTATCCAAATTCCACTCGAGCATTCAGACTCGAAAGCGTTGGCCCGACGCTCCTGTTCGTGTTAGGCTGGACTCCAGTCAAGAATGTAAAACGAGACGGCCGACGATCATCCACCATACATCCATGAAGGCGGTATCTCCTTGTTATGCGCGAGCAAACGGCGTCATCAAAACTTCCTCACCTCGACGCGAAGAAGAACATCACATAGAGTAATTCCTTACTCCGTACGAAACTGTCTCGACATTACGGAATTTCTGGTTGTATTCAGAAGAGGTCTTCAGAAAGGCTGTGGGAAGATGATTGCAGACAATGACGCCGAATTACTTTACCACCCGATCCAGGATATGGTTTCTCGGAGCGGTCAGCGAACTGTTCAAGCTCATGAAAAGCGGGAAAGGGCTACATCGGCAGTTTCTTGCCTACCTCGCACAACAACTGTGGGATTGATGGGCATAATTGAGGACAAAAAGACCACTGCCTATCATCATCCAAGCCGTGACTTCAGCTCTACTGCTGAATTGGGAGGGAAAGAGAAATGGACGGCATACAAGGTTACCAAAAGTGTCTATGATATCTAGATGCCTGTCCACTTTGGACGACTCTGCCCGGTAATCAATGCAACACCACCAAAATATACATTTCAAAGGATCGGATCCATAGCTCCCTTCCTTATCTAGACTTTCACAAGGATTGGAAAGCTAAAGTCTGTCAGGGTTACTTGCTACAGATGATGACGAACGGAGGCCTCTCGAACCCTAGAAAGAGATCCCATACATATCCGTAACCCAAACATCATACAGTAATAGCCCAACATAAAGTCCAAAAGAGATGAGAAAAGCTAGAGATTGTAGAAGGGGGCTTATTCGAATTGTTCATGTTATTTCATTCACAAGGACTATCTCACTGCCCGCTACGCATCGTCCGTGGATGACAAGGGGAAAATGGAGACGTAAATTTGAGACCAGCATTAGGAAGTGTCAAGGCTATTGAACAATTTCTTTCCCAGGATATAAGCTGTGACGTGCTAGCGTGAGTAGTTGAGCGAGGTTCGCTACATCTTGGTCCTAATCTCCTTCACGCAGCAAAGTAACGGACAAAATTAGGTATATCTTCATGCACACGGACGCCTTGTCGGAGCTGCGAACTGCACCGTCGTAAAGACCCTTTACACCACTCTGTGCCCAGACTAGTGCATGAGCACAACTTGGGACCTTATGGTTTGCTTTCCTCTACGGGACCTTCTGAAGCAGGAAGTACAAAGGGTAATGTTAGCCGAGAACGGGATGCAGTAAGGAGACCCATAGAGACGAGAGTGTGAGCTCTGTACCCGTCAGCCAGTCTCACCGACTATTCGATCACGTGAGGCTCCTTCCAGAGCCTATAAAGGATAAAAGTTTTCTTGAAATAAATGTGATCCCCACACTTCCCTCCAACATCGTGTCTTGTCTACGCTGGCTGTTTGTTTGCCCTCCTAAAATCCATTTACGTCAAGTGTTCAGAACTTTCCACTCTATCAGTATGGTCGAAGCGAAGACATCTCCCTTCAAAACCTACTTCGACGAGGTAGCAGAGACGGATGGTGACGAGGAGTGTAAGGCATGGTTGGCAAGGATTTTGGACTCGAAACAGGACTTGACCGACTTTGTCAGTCGTTGCCGGGGAGGAGAAGAAACCGGCACCTACGTCGGATTTCTCAAAGGCTCATTCAATTTCAGCTTCCACGTCAGCTTCAGCGATGGTCAAGACGTGATCATTCGGTTCCCAAAACCTGGCCACACAGCTTTTCGAGAGGAGAAAGTAACGAACGAGGTCCGCGCCATGGACTACTTACGGCAGAACACCACCATTCCTGTTCCTCGTATACACAGCTGGGGGTTGACGAAAGAAAGCCCACAACAATTGGGACCGTTTATCGTAATGGATTTCATTGATGGAACACTTTTATCAACTATCTTAAAGCAGGCCGATGGACAAGATTTGGTTCTCGACCCGAACATCGACAACGCTCTGTTGGACAAGGTCTATCGTCAGATTGCTGGATACATCCTCCAACTTTCTCAACTTACATTCACTCAGATTGGTGCCATTTCGAAGGATCGCAATTCCAATACCTGGCGTGTAGCGGCAAGACCTCTTACGTACAACATGAACGAACTGGCTACCGTAGCAGGTTACCCTGACGACCAGTTTCCGACCGAGCCATTCGACCGCACAAGCGACTACCTTACGTCAGTTGCCAAAGAGCATTTGACCCATCTGTGGACCCAGCGCAACATCGCCGACAACCCGGAAATCGCTCGAGGTCGATTCATAGCCCGTCATCGACTGCTCCATCTCATTCCAAAATATTGCATCGACGATACAGGTCCCTTTATCCCATTCTGTGACGATATGCGACCTTCCAACATGCTTGTTGATCCGGAAACATTTCGAATCACTGCAATTGTCGATTTTGAGTTTACAAATGCGATGCCAGCGCAGTTTACATACGATCCTCCCTGGTGGCTACTATTGTCCGGGCCTGAGATGTGGTTTGATCGTTGCTCTGCGCAAGAATTCTTGGCTCTTTATGAGCCTAGAATGAAGCAGTTTCTACAAGCACTGGACCAAGTTCAAGAAGAGTTCGGAGCAGCAGTCGCGCAGCCAAAGGGCCCAAGCCTTGCTACGCGAATGCGTGACTCTTGGGAGACGGGGCGTTTCTGGTTTGACTATGCAATCAGAAAGAGTTTCGACTTGGACGTTGTCTACTGGACAGCCTTGAGACGGCATGATGATGATGACAAAGTCGTATCTCTAGAGGATGAAATGCGTTCAGAGTTGGAGTCATTCCTAGAAACGAAGATGGAGCAGCTCAGGGCATATAAGGAGGAGTGTCACGTACGTTTTCATCAAGGTGAAGATCGATGACTACTACTTTTGAACTCGCTGAAGGGACGAATGGATGGAATTGAGGAATACATTGGGCAACTCTTGGACTGTGGACAGTCAATTACTCTTTGGTATTATCGACATACTTCCTCCATCAAAACTCGCAAACCAAAGTGTGTTGATAGTAAGGAATGTTTGTCATTTCCATCTGGTTCCCGAAAGTAGACGTCGTTCTATTTCTCCCATCACGAAACCTCGATCACTCGCACGTACTATGCTTTGGCCTCTCGTAGCTCCGCTAGTTCCTGGTTAGACTCTTGTGCCTCTTAGACGAATAAGGAACAGAAACTCACTTGGTAAAAGTTCGGGTCAAGCACCAGCAGCACCTCCTCCGCGTCTGCGCTGTTGAGAGCTTTCCCCTGCCTTTCTCATGGCTTCCTCCATCTCCCGCTTCTTTTTAGCCTCTTCACGCCTTTTTTGAGAGTCTTCGGCAGCTTTCCGCATGCTTTCTTCCTCATCTGAATTTGGAACTTTGATGAAGCTACCACTATCGGTCATGGTGTTGCCTCGGACTGGAAGGGTTTGGAGAGACGGCAGTGATGAAAAGAATGGTCCTATCAACAATGTCGTCGCTATTGATATATATCGATTGACTTCATTAAGACCACGGCAGCATCTAGCGATGCGTTCGCTAGATTTATAAACTCGCAACAGAATATTGCAATCCCACTACACCAAGGAGAATCTAGCCATTGACCAGCAATTAACCCAGATTATGCCAGCACATAGGTTGACGTGTACAAGCAGGAGGGGACTTTAGTGATTCCAGACTAAAACCCGGCAGAACTGCCCGATCCCTGCTCACATACCCCCCTGCTGTACTAAAAGGCGGCGAGTCTGCGCGACCCCAGCTGTACGCCAAATCGTGCTAGTGCCCAACGCCGAATCTGCATGATCCCTACTAGAGACTATGTTACACGGTGCTAAAATACGGGGCATCTATAGCCTTGTCACAAATAATGCTAAACATGGTCAATTTGGCTGGGTATTTGCCAAAGAAAAGTACCTTCACCTTCGTGTTTTTGAGTCATATGATTGGTCTGGACCTCACTCGACCTCTTCCATTGCTACTTGATGACATCCAAGCACTAGGGACGATCGTGTCTATCGCCTTCGCTACTTCCTCACCCAGATAGCCAGCTTCTCGATCGCGTTGGAAGTAGCAGTTCGTTGTCCCCCAAACGAGTATTCAATCATCAAGAGAACCAAATACTCACGGATTCTAAGGCCAAATATTCATTGAAACGTGGACGAGCTATCTTACTTGCTTGCTCATCAAGACCCGAATCCAACTGATAAGGATACGTACGACATAAGATGCTTCCTCGCCCCTTATTTGTGTGAGATCCCCTTGCTTATCCAAAACTTCCTTTGGAAGCGACCTTGATTTCTCTTCTGGCGCTTTTGCCACTTGATGTGAACAATTTTAAAGCCGCTAGTATCCGTCTCCATTTTCCTAGTACCACGTTTGTTGCGGAGTCGACGAAGCCATGGTGGCTTGCACGCTTCCCAGCATCGAGATCTCGTGAGGGTCGAAGGGTAATGGGCGCCGCGTACTACCTTGAAGCAGTATGATCTTCTCTTGTCCAACAGTCAATCTATATTTCTTTGAATCGGTGGTTGAAAGGAAGTCGATGGAGGTGGGAAATATTGACTCCCACGGCGGCCATGCGTAGACCACGCCCTGATGTAGAACCCCAGCCAGCATCACTGTCATTTGATCGCAAAGCGTACCCAGAAGGAGGATGCAGAGATCGTACTGGCGCTGATCTCCGGCAATCCGTCTGCTCAAAGCTGTATGTATCACGCCATGTCTTGACTCTCTCCAGCTTTGAGATAGAATCTCTTTTGTAAGTGAACGATGCTCCCTGAGAGAAGGGGACTGCCTTAAAGCGGAGGTAAAGAGTATGCAGGCCGGGAATGCTTTCATTTCTTCTTCGCACCGAAATCCCAGGGCTGACATGATGTTTACAACAGAGGGCTGAATTTGGATCATGATTGTCTCTTGCATTGGAAGCTTGAACCATGACGCTGGTGGGAAACTTGTTTCAAGGGCATTCTGTCCAGGAGGGCCAAAATCCTCGATTGTGTCGACCGGCTGAGGAGAATATCCATCGGTGAAATCCAGCCATTGTAAGGGCGTTTCGTGTTCCATCGGACTGTGAGTTTGCTGATTGGATTGATAAACTATTAGTCACAATGTCAGACTGTCTTTGTGTTCCTTGAGCAACTTGTCGCAGGTTGGTGCAGTGACGATAAAATATGAAAACTCGATTAACGATCTTCTGAGATTGTTTCGTCCTTATATGTGCAAATGAGATTCTCTATGCTGCGGCTGTCTCATTTGAGAGCCGGCGTTATGAGGATCATATCCGCTTACAGGACCCTGACCTAGTCCCTGACTAGGATTAATACTGCACCGGCAGTGGCTTGGATGAACTCCCGACGGAAAATTTCTCGCGAAGCTGCGTTCGGGGAGGACTGTTCGCAGCCGCTATGTGCAAGAAAAAGCAACAACAGCGGCACCCTGGAGATATTCGCATGACCCTCCTTTGTAGTCCATGGGCCGTTAGATATATTAGGATAACTAGTCTATCTGAGATGTATCTGGAATGGAAATGGATCCAAAAAGTAGAGGCCCTTGATAGAGAGGTGAGCAGTCTCAAACATGCTGATAGCTCGACATGACAAGTTGAGAGGAGCCCATTCTTCTGCTTTGCCAAGATATGGTCACTAAATAGGCATTTGCCCAGGACATCCTAATGACGAATAATCAAACTAGCGTACTTTCCGCAGACTTTCTGCGGGTTGCGGACTCTGTCGGTTGTCCACTTAAGCTTCTTCTCACAGCATTTGCTGACGCATATCCGCCACATAGGCGACTCGTTTCTCGCGAGCTCCCGACATCTTTCGACTCCAAGTTTCATTAGGTGGAGATACCTTGACTGAAGGTCGCTTCTGGCTTTTTGCCATAGACGACGTACCTGGTTGAATGTCAGTGAAAGAGAGTCGAACAACTTCTTCGTACCTACACTGGCCAATATGCATGGATTTTTGCGTTCTTAATGTCAGATCTCGTGTCTGCCAAAAGAACTTGGACGTGCTCCACAGACCACCTCAGGTGTCTGGTGAAGGGTCGCATGGATAAGCCTTCAATGCCATTCAATATGTTGACGGCGTTCCAAAATCCAAGCTTCTTATAATGTCGACCCTTCGCCCAGCAGTTTTGAGGCACTTTATACTCCCTAACGTTCACATTGATGAAACCCGCTTCTCGCAGTAAATCCCCGTATTTAGCAGCAAGAAAAGGATCACGCCCTCCTCTTGTCAATGCGTCACACCATGCATCAACCCATTGACGATATGCACTATGGAGAGGGATAGTGCTGTCGTCAGATCTTGGTGGGCAAGCATCCTGGAATTCAAGCCAGCCACCAGGTTTGAGACTTTCGTACGCGTGCTGAATAAGTTGTCTCGGGTTCGAGATTGAGCCGATGAGTAATCGGCCGTGAATAAGGTCAAATTGACGCTTAAAGTCCCAGGGATCTTCGAAGTCAGAGATCTGAAAGTGACAGTTAGGAGGGACCAATTCCGGCTGAATTGGACTCAGATCGATCCCTGTAACCCTGGCCGATTCATGTTCATCTGCGACATCGATAGCCCATACGCCTGTTCCAGTACCTATATCAAGAATCTCGCTAGGGTTCTTGACTGGAGAGAGATATAATTTACCCTGTCCGACGTGAAGGCTGAGCTGGTGCTGGAAGTCCAATCTGTTCTGCTCCGGTTTGTCGTTTGGGAAAAGATATGTACCGTCCTTATAGGCATGGTACTGCCGACCGTTTTCTTCTGGATACTTGAAAATACTGGACGCGATAGTCTCGTCGTCCGAGTACTCGTCTTCACCGAGCGTCGAGTCGCTTTCGTCCACTGTAAGTGGAAATTCATGTTGCTCTGCCATTGACAGAACGTCGTAACGCCTGAGTGTTCAGTGGGTTGGGGAAGCGTTTCACACCACACGAATCAGTCTGTTGAACCTTCAGTAGTTGCCTCGGTCACTATGAAGGTCAGTGGCATTTTGGCTGGAGATTCGATGAATAGCGTACCGTAACGGAGATAGACGAGTCCCAATGATCAGATAGAACACACGGCTGTAGTAGACAACCAGAAAAATAATCATAAGCCGCATTAACAGTCCCATCACGTTATGCGGTAGATAAGAGAACTGAAAATGAGGACAACAAGGTCGTAGAAAGAAGGGGGAGATTGCGGAAGGTAGTTATAACAATGCTGAAGAGATTTGTCCGTCAATGCTCGAGGACGCTTAAGTAAGGAGAAAGGTTGTGAGTCCAATCCTGAGTGAGAAGAAGACCAGGAATGTCGGGGTCTAGGTCTTCCCTTTCCTTCTCCCTTTTCCTTTCCTTTCCACCCGTCATGCGGTTCAAGTCGCACATTTGACGGCAACGTCAGGAGATCTTGCAGATCTGATCAATCAATCCCATGGCCCATTATCCACGTGTATTTGTGCCAGACATGTTTCTTGTCCTCTTCATCTGTAGTGTGGTAATCGTAGCGTGCCCATACAAACAAGCATCTTTCCTCGTGTTAGCAGGTTACAAATGTTGGTTCGCGGCCTTACGTACAATGCCATGACACAAACGCTGCCAGCACAGATAAAGTAAAGTGAGCCGGCAGAGGCAACCGCGCTGAATGACGACATCCCTCTTAGCTGCTCGTTCGGTGAAGGTCGGTCCAGAATTCGCAGAAACTCCCCTAATGAGGCTCCCGATGAATGCTCCGAATAAATGGATGGATGGATGAGAACGGCAGCGATATAGGTAGAATCTAGCTGGAGTTTTTGAAGTCTTAGACTTACAATTCAATGGCTGGCTTTGAGGTCTTCCGCATTAACCGTATCTCCCAGCAAGGCGCTTCCATGAATGCAGGCTTGAAATGTCGGCGTGGAACGGCGTACCTAGTCTCGCGCAATGTATGCACTGGCATATCCTAGGAGCGAGGTAACGAGAGCCTTACCGAGCATCACGCACACTTCCTGCAACATAACGCCACCCCATCCACATTCAGCTTGAACAACTCGTCCCATGAGCCACCCGCAGCACCTGTGCCCCAAGTGTTCCGACCTTCACATGCTAATCAGCGAAAGGCTGGAGACGAAGCTCTCCCCTTGACAATTAAGGATCGGGGATGCAGGAGAGTGGGTCCTCAGAGCTCAAACACACCCCCGGGCGAGTAGAGCCAATGACCACCACAGCCAGCTAGACCCAAGTTCTAGAGTCGACAACGCGCTGTCCCTCCTTTCCTTTCTCGTATATAGGGTAGAACGCAGTATAGAATATACCCATAATACGGTCCGATAGTATACCGCTCGCCATGAATAGCTCGTAGTGCGCGTCCCCGAAACCACTCATGGCATAACTTTCTGGCCCGCACCAGTCCGAAATATTCCACATCCTCGGGATCAGGATCCCAGGGGTATTGGTCGACTTCTAAAAAAGAGCCGGGGTACCGTTGGCAGAGGTTACCCTTCAATTCAGTAATGCACCCTTTCCACACGAGCAGTTCCCAACGTCCATTGTTTAGCTGCATAATATGGGCCACGGAGGAGAGGCTCTTGGCCACTTGGTCAAGGTCCCGCAGCGCCACTGGGTGATGTCTGGCATTGAAGCGTACGACGGTGTACTGATCGTAGATGGTCCGGGCCACGACTGGGCTGTAAAGGTTAGATCGCAGGAAGACACAAGATGTAGAATCGAGGCCATACGAGAACCATGATGGCGTGGGGGGCCCACGCCTGCCGGAAGGGCATAAGCTATCATCGGTGATCGTCTCGCCCCATGAGTCCGGGAAGTAACGGACGACACGTTCGACTGTGATAGTGATAGCGATATCGACCGGGGTTTCGTTTTCGCCGTCGCAACCAGAGGTGGGTTCGCGCTTCAATTGGCGGCTAAAGCCCCCATGACGAGGTGAAGGCAAGGGCTGTGTTAAGTTGTCCCGTGGCCGGAAGGCGGTCGGTATGACGGGATGCATAGGCCCAGGAGGGGCAGCGGTAACAGTTGGGCTGAGACCATGCAGAAGGGGAGACGCTGTCCCCTGGTTGGGGAAAGAGATCCAAGGGCCGTGACAGCGCATCAAAGATCGAATCAGAGAGCACAAGGCCACAGAACCGGTGAGAGAATTCATACAAACCGGGCGTAAAAGATTGCATGATTATATGCCAATAAGTCAATAGATCGTGTTAGGAGTGCCTGTAGAGCCAACGCTATATTTACGCCATCAATGTGAAGTAGGTGCGAAGAATATTGAAAGGCCGAAGAGCTCCAACTGGAGACCATGAGCGCCCGGCCCCGCCTTTTGAGGTGAAGTCACGACTTCACCTAAAAAAGCGGGGCCGGGCGCTTACGGCTAGGAAACCTCACCCCGAGGGAGATTTACATCTCATTTTCTTCCTCTCCTCTCACACGGCTCTAGAGGACGGGATGAAACCATGCACGTAGAGCTAGGTGCATTGTCAGAACTTCATCTCGAGGTCTCTCGGGGCGACCTGGTCCACGAGCTGTCGCCCGCCGACGTCCACAACGCCTCTGGTTTGGCGCGGTACGGCTACCAGCAACTTCGGCCGATCTTGGAGCCGGGAAGGACCCTTTTCGATATCACTCTGCCCTTCGACGAACATAGAGGGAAGGCGGTGATTCAGGTCTTGACCGCGGTCCATCAAGAATCAGGACACTCGAAGAGCGATGTCGTTGGCGCCTATCGGCTTTGTTGTGACCGAGTCCTCGACGAGAGGATCAGGTCAGATATCGCGTTAGTGTACAATTGTTATATTCGAGCCAACCGACAGACATTTAACGATGCTTGGTGCGGTCTACCATCGTTGCGAATTTGCCTTCGCCGAAGCTGACGGAGATAGCCTCGAGAAATTTCCCCCGAGAACCAATTCTCTATCTTGCAGGGGATCGTGCCTCTCGCCGAGTAAGCTACTCAGTTGCCACCAGTCTCCTAGCCCCGGGAAGCCCGCATCACCACAGACGCTGGGCATTCCTCGGAGGGACGAGATAGATTATGACGATGACAACGATGACAACGATAACAACGATGACGACCGAGAATCCACTTCGATCGAGAACTCCAATGTCACCGACCTTTCTCCCCAGAAGGAAACCGAAAAGGAAGGCGAGGAAACCAGCAAAAAGAATGACGAGATTGTCAAGCTGTTGGTTCGCCAGGTTAAAGTCGGAATGAAGAAGATGACGAAGAGGAAGGAAGCGTTTGACCCTTGGACCATTGATGCGTCATACTTTCTAGGACAGTCAGAGGAGATTCGTGCGCTGTTTGATAGTATTTTCGCGAAAATCAAGCAAATCCAAGCTCAAAATTTACAACGTGAGCGCGGGGCGACTGAAGATGTGTGCGGTCTCGCCAAGCTCTTCGAGAATGGGGAAGACCGAGGCAAAACCAACGAACGAAAGGCACATGTGTGGAAGATGTGGCGGTGGTGGTTTTGGTATTTCCACTCGTGCTTACGCATAATTCATTTCAATTGGCGACGGATAGAGAGAGATCGCAAGGCCAATGGAGCATACGTGATGCATTTGATCGTGAATGATCTTCTGGCGACGGAAGGAATCAGCGCACTGGCCGTGATCGCGGCCCTGGCAGGTAAGGCACGAAAGATCTTGATCGCAACTAGGGAAGCTCACCGGGCGCAGAACAATCCCATTACCTATACCAAGCTACTCATCTATCGTCCAAGAGGCAGTTGGAGATTAGCATGGCGGTAGCGAAAAGTCTTCGGGGCAAGCTGACTCCTCCACCACAAGACTACCTCATACCCATGGTAGTAGGTTGGGTCAGCGCGGTCACCAAACTGAGGTACAGTCCCATATCTCGAAAATCGCCAAGGGCGGTCTGCTAATCGCGAACAAAGCCATAGGGCGGTGTATCACGACCTCGGTTGCCCCAATCTCGCCCTGTTGCAGTTGGACATGGTTGGGAGACCCGAAGACGGTCTCAAGTTTTCTCGGGAGTATTCCTTCCTGTCCGACAAATTGAAGCCCTTTGCGTCGATGCAAGAACAGTTGAGCCGGACAATTCAAATGCGCCATCCGGATATGTGGGTGTCTGCATCGGAGATACAGAGATTCTCGATGGTGGTCGAGGAGTGGTGGAATCAGCCACCACTTTCACATCACAGTCAGCCACGGTCACTGAACGATCCAGAGGCACACTTCTTCATACGCTCCCCATCCGAGTCATCTGAGCGAACCAGAAATGGCTCAGAAGAATCCGAGAACGAAGAAATTTCCCCTCCGCTCGCTCCCTCATCCAATTCCGCCGAAGCCAGGGTGGATGTCAATGGGATCATGCAAGGTGCGACGATGACTGGCGACCTTCGCATGGGAAGAGCAGACGAGACAGACGAGATAGACGAGATACTGGCTGCAGCTACTTTACACAGGATGCAGCATCCGAAGACCATTCCGGATGCCTCGCAGAACAGCTTCGCGAGACCTTCTACAGAGAGTGCTGGCCGAGGGCCCGTTCTGGGAAATGTTTCGCAAAGGAATCAGATCACTCTTGGGTCTGAAGAGATCTCTGGCCTATCTCACGTAATGGGGTTGACCAGCACCTTCGGCTCCACATGGATCCCCAGCCCCTGGGATCAGGCCCAACTTCAATCCGAAAACAATCTACGGCGCCGGTATGTACCAGATGCTAGTTCGGAAGGCATGGAGCCGCCGCACAAGCATTCTCGCTTGGATCAGCAAATCAATACAGACGCTGCCGTGCCGATGCAGAACTACGGGGACCAGACAGCCATAACGACAAGTCTCCCAACGACCATGATATCTTTGCAGCAGAATGAGGCCTTAGGAGCAGAGACGACACAAGAGGTCGATCCCTGGGATTCTCTAAGGGATCCTGACATTTGGATCGATTGGGACGCACTGGCCATTACTTCTGCCGGCCACACCGACCTTTGGGTTACAGGTTTACCCCAACCCGTCAACAACGATCCAGCTTCATTTTCGATATCTTGATCCTCTCCAAGGATATCATATCCAATTATACGAAATCCACATCGCCCCAGCAGGACCAGCCTTCGGGTGGAGGTACTCCGACGTATCAAGCTCAAGGATGTCACCTTCTTCCCATTCTACAGGCTCGTCACCCCGATCCATCAACGTCGAGACCGCGATCTCTGCTTCTCCCCTTAGCTTCTCGACGAAAGCCTGCCACTGTGGCGATAATTCTGCTGGTGCCTCGGTGGTTGCGGCAGCGGTAGCATCGGTGGTTCTGTTAACCTTCTTCTGTTCCACGTTTGTGGCGGCAGGTTCCGTGTCATTGTCTTGACCAGTCTTTTGATGAGGCTTCAGAACATTTTCATGAGAAGATGAATTCTCGGACCGCCTCGGCAACGTCCCTAGTTCAGTCCTGATTTCATCTCCCTCATGACGTCTCTTGAGCGTTGGAGAGGTCATGTCTTGTTGTATGGAGGGTTTTTCGAGCGCTATCGCTACAACAAATTGGTTCTCTCGCACAGGTGGGGTATCTTTCAAAAAGTATACAATATCCGGACCATGACGGCGAGTGATGCGCTTGGCTGGTTGGTCTACACGTCGGCGTTGAATGATTCCGTTAAGCTGATGTAGTTAATAAACATGGTTCAACCCAGAAATAAGTCTTTTCTAGTGTACCTTTGTCTTCTCGAATTGAACGTACAATCGTGTTATCGCTGGTGAAGCTGCGAGTTGATCAAGCGGCAAACACCAGGAATCTGATTGTCCTTCCCAGGGAATCATATCTTCAGCACGGAGGCGGACAGCCTTGGCCATCTTGCGGAATTCCGGGTCATCAGTGGCGCGTGTCATGTGCATATTGTGAACGAGAGAAAAGATGGAAGTTGTAGCTTGGGCTCAGTGGAACGGGTTGAGAGAAAACTCTTGTGTTTAAATATTTGAGATACAGTGGTTTGCAGAAGGCGTAAGATGTTCGATTAATATGCAAAATGGTCGTTTTTGTTCATTTGGCTGCAAAGGGTCGACGTGGTATAGCGCAGCAACAAAGATGACTCGGTCTCGTGGGGCGGTTATGATTGAAATCCCACGTGACACTTCCAAGCTCGACGTCAGTTGACGTAGAGAAACGGCTCGACCCGGTGAGGCGAGCACCACGACCTCCAGTCGAACAATGTTACTCTTCCAACCCGACAAAAGGAAGCTCTTTCTCATACAAATGAACTCGAATACTGGGTGTTGAGTTTTGCATAGTTGGACCCCGGACCCGGTTACAGTCCACTGATAATTTAGCCCAAATCTGGGCCTATTGCTACTGTTTAGCAATCCCGAAGGAGAGACTGAGGCGATACAGAATAGGACCTTAATCATAATCCCACTTTCGAACTTGGCAAAAAGCTAGAGAGTCACGAGGAGTATCCGTCCTGGAACAGTGAAAGCATTCTTCAGCAGACTCTAAAGAGAATGTCGCCTCGACAAGCAAAGACTACCCACATTACAATCGGCCAGCCATCACTAGAATCAACCCATCCAGGTCCGCAATGGTAAGGTAACAAGCCTCTCCAAACAGGCGGATTTCGCCAAGTATTCTCTTTCGAGAATCATCCTTCTACGGCATCTTGCTTTTGTTAGAACTGAACATACACCAGGAAAATACGAAGGATATGCAGAACTTCCAACGCTGTAGGGGGCGTGTTTCAGGGGCAGGACATATCACACCTTCATTCTTTGCTCTTAGAGCCCCCGACATCCTCTTTCTTATCTAGCTCTGGATCCCGAAGAGAATCCCAACCCTTGGAAGGATGTCCAACTCCGTTTTGAGCAGGAGGCTTCTTCGGCTTTCCGGTGCCGCCCGCTTGAGGAGGGTTCGTCGTGGGGAGGGGCTTAGGGGTTCCTCTTGAAGGTCCTGAGGGATTGTCCGACATGATGGGCGAAGTCTCAAAAGAGGTAGAGAATGGCAAGAGTTCCTTTGAAAATGAGCTGCTCGAGATATACCGAGGACAGGTGTGGTGAACTGGCAAATATAAAATGATGGCAATAGGGCGATCTGCTGAAAGAGCCCAGTGGTCTCCAGGTAAGTTGGAGTGGGCAATTCTTATACCCGATGGTCCTCTTTGCCAACGGTATATCCAGCACATTGCCTATCCCTAACTATTCTCCCACTCGACGAAGTCGGACAGCTCAATGAACAAATCATTACCCAGACACTCCACTTTCTGGCAGGTAAATTGTGTACCCTGGTTCACCTACTAACCAGAAGAGGTTTTGTGGAAGGCCCCGAAGCCGCCGTCATGCATGTTCGCGGTATGCATGTATCTCTTGCCATACGCAAAAAAGGATTTGCTGCCAACTAGTATCTTTGCTCCTATGAGATAATGTATGCACTATTATTCAACCATGGGGGATTCATGCCTGATAGCCTCAAACCCAGGTGGCACAATTATGACAGTGCATACCAAAAAGGCCTTGTAGAAGATGACCAAGGCGTCGTCGTGCATGTTCACGGTACTTCTCGTCCTACGAGTCCCTGAATGGGATTGCTGGACTGAGACACCTTGTCCTCTGCCAGAATCAGGACAAACCGGGGCGGTTCGAAGCTGAATGTTCGACCAACAGGATGCTTTCCTGGTGACTTCGACCACAGGTCGTAAGAACTGATTGTAATGTCGCAGGTATGCATCCTGGAGGCACACGTCTTTTACGCGAATGTGCTCGCGTCCACATAATGCAGCTAAATGATGTGGCTAGATGATACCTCAAAGTGCAAGAAACCTTACTTAGAATATGCCGCACTTTGATCTTGAGATGAAAAGTACGTTGTTAAGCCCTACTTTGGCTTCCGAGATGGGGGTAATAGGGATGCCGAAATCAGGTTTTTTTTCGCTAGGCGTATATTGGCCTAATTTCGACCTTGGAGAGTGGGCTTCTGAAATCACACAAGTTCAGGTGATAATTTTTAATTTTGGACAAGGCCCCTCCGGAACCTGTCTTGCGCTGATCCGAGGTGATATGGTGAGTGACGCTCAGGGGAAGAAGCTCTACGGGACAAAAGTTTTCGCGCCCCGGAAATAGCCAGGGTCGTTGGGCATCGTTGGAGAAACAACTGACCATCCTATCTGCCCCGCCTAACAATTCATTGTTCGTGCCCGCCTCACCAGTCCTACCGCCTTTATTGCTCGACAGAAAATCTATCGACTGCTTGTTCTTAACATATTTGCATTCATCGATTCGCTTCAATCTGGCATCTCGTCCGTAGTATCACTTCACCACGGGCCCATTATGCGCATTGATATCTGCAAGGTGTGAAGAGGTCAGACACTGAGTGATGGACCAGCCGATTCTTTTGTCGAAAAATTCGACAGATGCACAACTCTTGGAAGCAAGTTCGGGTGGCGTATGTTTTATCTCTGATCTTTCTTTGCGCTTTCGATGAAAACTAATTTTTTGGCAGAAATCCATTGAATGGTCTACCGCGCAGCCTAACGTCCGAACCTGGCCACCCGAAACGACCGTGATGGTAGCCGTCGACATAAAACAAGGAGAAAAGGGGGCAGTCAATATATACGAAACACCCCGCGACAAATATGTTGGTGGGATTGGTGAAAAGGACAAGGCGCGCATTGTCATGGTGAGATGGAACAGCAATTGGTGGTATTACTACATTGGATCTGTTCGGATCGCATACATAAAGGGCGAAACATAACAGCGTTGATTTGGCGTAACGGTATTGCATTCACATTTGCTGGGGTCTCTGAGTTGCATAAATACCGCCGAGTTCCCTCGAAATCTGAACAGTGACAAACGGAAAATTGTTCACATCGTATGGATCTGTCAACCATGGGCCCCCGCGGACATTGTCGGATACCCCCACAAGCTGGAGATCTGGGATCGAGAGATTGTAAACTCTACCATGAAGGAGTTCTGCGAAACATTAGGATGGTGCACCACTGCTTTGACGGTTACTTTTACCTGAACCAACTTGTACCGGCCGCGTTCCCGTATTATTACTGTCCAAGGGCAATGGGAGTCCAAAATCTGTTTGTGCATGAATTGCTGCGGGAGCATGTATCGCAGATCTCCTTACCTGTAGATGATTGAGCAAGTCGATATGCCGCAGCGTGAAAAGCTAGACCGCCACTTAGTAACGCTTAGAGCCTCGAATGAATCTTTCTCACCTTGAGTGAAATTGCGATATTCTTCACATGAGTCAAGCGGTCCTTCAGACGCGAAAGCGCACAGATTATCATGGTCTGAATGCAAGGCTTGAACTCTCTGGGAACTCATTTTGTCCACAAGATAATCGAACGTGCGATCAGACATCTGGCTTACTTCCCACACAGACGTAGGATATGCTTTGACCCACCACAAGACAACCTCAGGTTCCATATTGCGGATTGTATTACAACGTTCTGTGAGACGAAGCTTCCTCGCTTTTGCTTTGTCGGAGTCGAAACTGGACGTCTCTGGACCTTTGAAGATTAAAATGAGACGTTTTCTCAGTGCACTTAGGACCACTTGATTGTTCTCCAGAGATAACCGAGCCTGGTCATAGAGCTTCGCTTCATTCTCCGTAGGTTGGTAGTTTGGGATTGTTTGAAATAGGTGGTGAGCAGCTCGGACAAGTTCTATCGCTTGACGTTGGTATGCTTTCGTTTGACTTATTGTAAGGCGCTTGTCGAGGGTTTGAAATCTATCTCCTATAGATTCTATGGTTCTGGTAATAGCAACGAGATCGTTCAAGTCCCTAGCCATATTTCTCAGCACCATGAATGAGAGATCGAAGAATGAAATATTAAGAGAGCGAAGCTCCCTTCACCGGAAGTAGGCCTTGTCCGTTAATCCTGCCAATCTGCCGGAATTTGGTTTGAAATTTTGATGACGTGATTGCATGTTATTGGCTAGAAGGTTTGTCACCTCAAGTCAGTCAGTGGGTCTGACATCAAAGCATTTAGGTTGACACATGATGCATAGCCCCCATTCGATACGGAGGCGTGCACCAAATGTAGTTGCCGCGCTAAAGTTGAATGACGAGGACGTCAAAAGACCATCCATTTCTTTTCCGTTGCTCCGGACAACGGTCCCCGGAGCTATCGGAGCTCGCTCGTATTCCCCTAACATTCGCCTATTCTCTAGCACTAAGCTACCTAAAGTAGGTCATCTTTAGTTAAGACTTCAGTTAAAGCTGCCTAGAACAAGAGAGAATCAATTGTCAGGTTGTGATCCTTCGTCATTTAACTTTAGCGCGGCAACTACATTTGGTGCACGCCTCCGTTCTTGAAATCGACATGCATCTGCTCCCCCATGACTCCGGTTAGGGGTACCACCATATATTGATCTGAAAACCACTCTTCAAAGCGCCGAGCCGCCAATCTCAGGTTTCTGTTGACACTGAAACTCTGTCCAAATAAGTCAAACCCAGTCAAGCAATTCAGTCAACCGGACGTCTTAAACAACTTTCTCATAAATCGCTTTCTCATTTATCTTCAAGATGCCCCCGCAGCGGCCCGTGTGTACACAGTATCAGATTCGATACACTTGCGGACATAGCCTTAATAGCGAGTTTGTCAAATGCCCAAAACATGAAGGGAGTCCAGATAACAAGTGCGGCATGGGCGCTTGGAAGTACGAAGAGGAGAAGACATCGGGTCACAAGTGTCGGACGTGCTCAACGAGCGCTTAAGGTATTTTACAAGCTTTCAAAGTCGCGGACAAGTTGCATTCATTGACGGGTTGACGCCATTATCAGGTCTTCGAGGTTGCTAGTCCCAAGGCCGACCCTTGCCTGAAGAATCCAGGAGAGCCGCTTCTAGGCCGTAAAGTTCTTGATCTTTCATGGCATTCCAGCGTTCGAGGTCGTTACCTGGTTGTGGAGATGAGTGCTCGAAATCAATAAATTTCGGCCCTTTGCTTGTGATCAATATATTATCCTTGACCAAGTCGCCGTGAAGAAGACCTGAGGCATGTAGCTCTCGGAGTGCTCTCTTACAATCCTCCATGTCTGAAATACGAGCCGGCCTACCAGAGATTGCCTTTGTAAGGAATCCAATAACTCGGTGTCGTGATCCTTCAAAGGCATATCCCACCAATTCAGGTCCTAGCTGTGATTTTCTTTCTGCCAGAGTGTAAATAGCCTCTAGTTCCGTCAGCATCCGGCGGAGTTCGAAATTGAACCTCGCGACCTTCAAATAGCATAACTCCGATCCGTTGTCAACGTATGTAACTCGAGATTTCTTTTGAGATACAACACGAAGATTCAAAATATCGAAGAATGGGTAGCCTTCCACAACTTTCTCCGGAGGTAATGCATGAGCCTTGAAACGATTTGGGAGACAACGAACTCCATCACCGAGCCTTGAAACCGTCAACGTATCCCACTTATCGTACCATCCGCTGAGTTTCGACAACGCACGAATAAGCTCATCATTCGACGTTCTCGAGTCCTCTGGTAAGATACTGATATCAGTTATGTGAACATAGATAACTCTCTTCCCATCGTTGTCATCACGTCGAAGCCGGTAGTAGCAGTCAACCGGGCTGAGGTCCAGATCCAACAAAGTATCGCATATATTCATTTGAAGAGGATTACTGCCTTCCATGTACTTTTTGAACACAGCCTCGAACGCTGTCTCAACACTTGCCACAATCCAAAGAATTGTTTGGCGGAAATGACGAAGCCCAACATAGAAAGTATTAAGCTCCAGCTTAAGGGCACTGTCCATGTCTTGCCGGTTTTCGGAGGAGTTCTCGGAGCCGCTCGTGTGGTGAAGCCACGGAGTGTATTGGAAGTGTGAAGGTATCGGTCGAGAAGGCGGGGTGGATTCGGTGATGGCGTTGTAGACTTGATCCCAGATAAGAGTATTTTCCGGCTTGTGGCTAAGAGCTACATTTAAGAGAGGTTTGATACGTCCGAAGTCGAATTCGCTAGAGGCAACTGCAGAAATGAGCTTGAGGAGATCGCTTCGGAGGGAGCCAGGGCCTGTCTCCGAAAGGAGTAGGCCTGAGACTGGAAGGCATTTAATGGAGGAAAGAAAAGGTAGCGCGAGATTCCGCAGATCTATGAATGCGTCAATTGGAAGGATACTCAACAATGCTGGAATATCTTACCCTCTTGTCCTAGCTGATCTAGTGCATCTGATGTGCAAGAGAGGCTCCTGTCTTCACAGAGCGACATAAAACACGTATGGAGGTCATTAAGGGCTTTCCCAATAGAATTGTCTTTGATAATCTCTTTGATGATCTTCGACTGTGGTTGATTTTTCATGGCGACAGGCCCAAGAAGGTCGTGATGTACTTTTGAGATGGGATCTATGTACAGGTGGTCACACAACAGTCGCGTTTCGTGTCGAATTCTCCGCCACCTAGTCACTAGCCACTCAGCCACTGCCAAATTTATTTCGTTGCCTATGACATCATAAAGCAAGAGGATAAGGTGTTGGCCACTATACCCGAGCTTAGCAGAGGTATAGCCTTGGCATCCCGTGACATAGACTCTAAACCCGCAAACACTTTCCCAGTGCATTGAAGACCTGCCCATATATGAGCGGTCACAAAAAGTCTCCGTTTCGTCCAGATTTTGCGCAGCCAATGCGATGGCATTAGCTAACCATGTGAATGATTTAACTAGCCGGAAATTCTCAATACCTTCTAGTCTCCATATTCGTTGATCACTCCCACAAAGGGAGAGCATGTCGTGGGAAGTTCGACAACGCTGCTGCCTATTTCTGCCTGCTATAAATTGGTGACTATACTAGGGCTCTGAGATGCCGCTTTCTTGACGAACGCATTTATACAATCGGTGAGAATTGTGAAACTGAGGCATCGAAGCATTGAAGAGGACAGGAAAACTCATCTCGATCCCAGCATCCGGTTGATGATGATCTATTTCGGCACCCTCTGAGTCCCAAACGAGCCCCGTAGGATTCTTGAATCTCTCTCTGTCAGATCAGCACAGCCCACACGTCCGCCACTTTCCGCAAGGAAATCTAGGCAGCATTGCAAGGGCAGGGAATCTGCCAGGTTCCTGACGCTCGTCTGAAACGGATACCTAACCGAGAGGCAAGTATAGCCGATCGGAAGGGGCCAGATTAGGCCCCTAGTGTATCTGGTCTTGGGCAGTGCTTCCTGCGGCTTCCCCGTGCTCGGGGGACTCTGCCGTGGCTCCCACGATGCTCTCCCTTGCTCGGCCGGGTCTCCTCAATGCTCCGTCACGTGCCCGAGTAAAGCGGCGCCGCTCCCTTTCCTGAACGAAAATGGTAAGGGACAAAGCACAGTTCGGGGCATATATAATATATATATATATATATCGACTAATGCTCGCGGCATGCTATCACTTTACCATTAGCCTGGCGACACCACCGTCATTAGGCCGCCAGCAGTAAATTTGGACATTCCATGGACAGAAGAGCTAGCTGTTTGCTCGAGTCGGCTTGGGGAGAGCGACCCGTCGATAGTAGCGAGACCGATCAGGGGACGCGCCATCCGAATCCCGCAATCCCCAGCTTGGGCGAAGCTGCGTCGGTCACAGGCTGAGTACAGCGTCGCATGGCCAGTACAGATTTGGATACTTCCTGCATTGCGTTAGGTCTTGCCAGTACCGAGTAGAGCGGTGGGGAAGCTTGGAGCTTCGTTTACTGCCTACTGTAGCTGTCCACAGTACAGACGAGGCTGTGCAGAATCGGGGGCTAATTCAACTAGTGTTTTCATCTTTGAGATTCCTCAGCCGAACAACCATTATGTAACGCACATACACGGTACACGCGGCTCTACGATCGAACCAATCAGCAGAGATCAGGAACTGGCGGACAATATATTGCACCGAGAAGCTTGTCATTCTCGTTGATCCCTCGGCTGGTGTGGTGGCCTTAACGAACTACTTCGAGAGTTCTCGGCTTAATAAGGCTCGAGGATTTTATGCTCGCTATGCTGTTGCTTCTGCTAATTTGTTGTACGTCACCCGCTACGAACCGTGCAATGAGCCGCACGCATACGCATCATGGAATAAGGCGGACGCCATGACAGGCAACAACAGTAAGAACCACGCTTGGAGAAAACGGCCGAGAGCATACAAGCCCAAGAGCAAGACGGGTTGTAAAACATGCAAGTACGCCAGTTCCCGGAGGCGACATCTGCGAGGGAGACGGTTGCACAACTAATACTGCAAAGAATGATCGCTGACCGAGTTTTACAGAATTCGGCGTATCAAGTGCTCTGAAGAGAAGCCCGCCTGTCTCAAATGTCTCTCGACAGGGCGACACTGCGATGGGTACGACGAGGCCGAAACGAGGAGAACGACACCTCAGACAGATGAAGGAACTTGCCCTAGTATCCCCCTGGGCTCACTAGGCTCTTCTTTGCGCACACCTTGTCCCACTGGGGATGAATCTCCCAACTCCTCCGAACTGGATGCCCTCCGGTTCTTTCAAACCCGTACAATTGCCCGACTGTCCGGCTATTTCCCATCTGACATGTGGAACCGCTACGTCCTGCAACTCTCCCTGCTCGAACCGAGTATATACTACGCGACCAGTGCGCTCGGCAGATTGCACCGATGGTATGCGTACGAGGAGGACGAGGAACCTGCTTCATCTCTGGGGAGTCCTAACCCAGATGCTTTCATCTTTCGCCAATACAACAAAGCCATCCACCATCTCGTGCATCCGACAACAAGGCCACCGTCCAAGTGCGTTGTTCTGGTCGCATGCTATGTCCTCAGCTCGGTTGAAGCCCTCTATGGGGACTACAGATCATCTTTCCAGCATGTATCCAACGGCATCAGGCTCCTCTGTGAGCACGACAGCACTACTACTAGTACCACCTCCCACTCCCGTACATATCCTCCTCCTCCTCCTCCTCCTCCTCCTCCTCCTCCTCCTCCTCCTCCTCCTCCTCCTCCTCCTCGTCCTCCTCCTCCTCCTCCTCCTCCTCCTCCTCCAACATACAGATCGACGGGCAGCCTGCGTCATTCCTCCGAGGAGACATCGATCGAAGAAAGTCTGCTCATCCATTTTTCTCACCTCGATCTTCAAGCCTCGACTTTTCACCCGGAATGGGTCCCCTCGATGCAGAGGCAGGACCCTTCTGGCCTTTCCCCCGTCGATGATGACCTGACCGACTCCATCACAATCTCAATCTCAAGCCTGGAGGAAGCTAGAACACTCCTAACGTCAGCGCTTTTGCGGGTGATGGCTTACAAGAGACATGGGGAGAAAATACTAGCAAAGAACCAACAGACCGCAGATCATGTCGACATTGTTGATGTCCGGAGCAGACTTGGTCGGTATCTGCGCCAGTGGTCGAATGCGGTAGAGACCTGGCTGGCGGCCCAGCAAACAAAGTCGGAGCCGGAGTCAGAAGGCTCACCTGGCGTTTTATGCCTCCGGATTCTCCATCTGACGGCCTGCATCATATTGGCGGTTCCCCGATCTGCCGACGAGATCATGTATGACTCTCTCCTCGACCAGTTCCAAAGGATCGTCGACCTTGCCTCGGCGCTGGTCTCGCTGCAGCAAAAGAAGAACGACGACGACGACCACGGCGACGACCACCCGAGGCATCACATGGAGTATTCCCATGAAGTCGGCATCATACCGGCTCTCTACCTGACGGGGACCAAATGTCGTGATCCGACCATCCGGCGTCGCGCCCTGTCGCTCCTGACTTCATGCCGAAGAAAAGAGGGTGTTTGGGACAGCCGAGCGGCGGCGAAAATAGTTTCGCGCGTCATTGCCCTTGAAGAAAAAGAAGAAGAAGGAGACGGCCGACCTGCTGCTGCTGTACATACCTGTGCCGACGTCCCCGAGGAGAGTCGATTGCGAGATACTTGGCTCCAGGCACCGTCCAATGCCGACAGACACGCACCGCTTGTGCACACTCGCAGAAGGGCTGCACGACGAGATGATGTCCAGTTGGAAGTGATTGTGGACCATATCCAATGGTGATTGTTGCGACTCAAGAGAGGTATTGAATAGAATATTACAATTTCATGCAAGACTAGATTGGCCACAGGTGGGAGACTCTCCCGTAGACGGACTCCTTTGATATACCCAATTTGCAGTGCGGACAAGAAACAGGAACCCGGCGATTGAGAAAAGGCAATCATGACTTTTCTGAGGCCCTATCATACACGCCCTCGCCCTGTCCCGATCTTCAAACTATGCAATATCTCCCAACCCATTCGCTGGTAACTGAGCGGTACGCTTCGCTGGGATAATCTTTTCCTGGAATCACTCTCCCACATCCTTGCGTCGACCGAGCTTCCAATATCAAGCTTCCAGAAACCCCCAAGCACGGCCACCCTGGGAAACTCGTGCGGGCATATCATCACTATCAAAACCCCAGACGGGACATTAAAAACTCCAAATTATGCCGCCCAATCCGATTGATTCATGTCATGTCGTAGGTCGCCTTCGCCATATCACAAGACGCCTCGAAAACCAGCAACGCAGTTAACCCCCCAACTTAACCCAACGTCTTCCTGCCTTTGCCCGCCTTAACCCAACATCTTCCTGAACCTAATTGCAACTTAGGCTGGTCGGCGTCTACGAATCCATCGCGTCCAATCTTCAGCCCCTCCGGGGTATACAGGGTCACCGTCCAAGGAACATCTTCATCCGAGTCATCACTCGGACAGGAGGTAGGACTCTATCCTCGCTGGTGCTGGAACTGCATGCCCTGCTGCTGCTGATGTTGCTGCTGCTGTTGCTGTTGTGCCATCATTTGTTGCGCATGCTGCATCTGCATCTGCTGCATTTGTTGAGCTTGCTGCTGCTGCAACGCCGCCGCCATGTTCGGATTGACGTTCATGCCCATCGCCATGCCGTTCATATTCATCCCACCACCACCGCCTTGCTGAGCCTGCTGCCTCATTTGCGCCTGCTGCATTTGGACCTGGTTCATGTCAGCCTGCCGCTTGCGCACGGCGGCCATGGCAGCCTGCTTCGCTTGGTTCTGAACCTGCTGGAGTTCGCCAGCCTGGAGCATATTCGTGTTTCCGCCGTACTTGGCGGCTGCTTGACCAAGGAAGCGTTGTGTATACGCGTTCAGAGTCGTCTGATATAGCTGTTGTAATTGCGGGTTCATCTGTTGTCGTTGCTGAGGGTGGGGCACGCCACCCATCATCTGGCCTTGTGCCTGGGCCTGCGCAGCTTGGGCCGCCATCATGCGCTGCTGTTGTTGGGCGTGAGCTAGCTGTGCCGCTTGCTGCTGTGGAGTCATCTGGTTTGGAGCAGGGGAGCTCTGGCCAGACTGAAGGCTTTGCATCTGCGCTTTGACGTGCTCGGCCACAGATTGATTGTATGCTTTCTGACTCTGTTGCGGCGCTGGAGACATATGCTGGCTCTGGGGAGTCCCTTGCTGCATGGCCTGTTGCTGGGCTTGTTGGCGTTGCATGGCCGCTTGTCGGTCCATCTGGGCGTGATGTTGAGCTTGCATATGTGCCATTTGAGCCTGGGCCATCTGCGGCGTGCCGTTCATCATTTGTTGTTGCATAGCGGCTTGTTGCGCTGCAGCTTGTTGTTGCATGGCGTGTCGCCGTTGCATCTCCGCAAGTTGTTGCGGATTTGGTTGCCTCGGGACCCCGTTGGGCATCTGACCTTGCATGCCTTGCATCATCCCGGCTGGCATCATCTGTGGAGTGGGAGCAACCATGCTGCTATGGGGACTGGCTTGGCTCATGTGCTGTCCTGGAGTACCTTGTCGCATGATTGGCGTCGCATTTCCAGCTGCAGGTGTGCCGTGCGGCAGCTGTGGAGTGCCATTACGGCTCGGTGCCTGCGCACTACCGACTCTCGCCATCGGTGCACTGGGATGAGCATGCTGTATAGCGGAGCCAGGTCGAGCTGGAGAGCCGTGGCCTTGTTGAGAGCCCGAGATGGCCATGGGGTGGCCACCTTGTGCGGGCGCACTGGTTACCACGGGAGATGATGCAGCATGTGGAGTGCCTTGTCGAAGTATGGGCGAGCCACGTTGCTGCGCAGCCATGATCTGATTCTGCATGTTCGGGGGTATGCCATTAACTTGTTGGGAAGGTGGTCTCTGAGCAGCTTGTGCCGCTTGTTGCTGCTGCTGGGCTGCTAGAGCTGCTTGCATTTCTTGCTGACGTGCACGGATGGCGCGAGCCTCTTGTGCTCGTTGCATCATTATGCGTTTCTTCTCTTCCTCCTGCATGCGTTCTTGCTGGCCTCTTCTGTTCTCGTCTTCTTGTAGCTGTCGGTCCTTTTCGCGCTGTTTCCGCTCTGCGATTTCTCTCTTAATGTTATCCAAAGCGTTGAATTTCTCGAAGCGTGGTTGGAACAGAGCGGCGGCAGCTTGGCCATCCACAGCGCCAGCATTCGGAGCACCTGTTGCACCAGAAGTACGCTCATCCATAATAAGCATAAATTTCTCCTGTTGCTTGGCATGGGCATCCTCAGCTGCAAGTTCGGCAACTGTCCGTTTCCGACTCTTCGGTGACGGAGGTCGGGCATCATGATAAGGATCCTTCAGCATATCCAAGACTGTCTCTGCTTCTTCTAGACTATCGACAGGATCCAGAAACAACGGAGGAGCAGTCGCATTCACGACTCGACTCTCATAATCGATCACATCCTTGGGGTCGATTTTTAGCTTCTGCTTTTTCAATGGTGGACCTTTCTCTGCTGAAGGTGTGGGAGGTACTCCGGACATTGGTGTCTGAGGAGCTGCAGATCCCAGTGCTCGACTATTTGCGTTGGCTTGTGACTGCTTCCGATTGACCGACTTCGGATCTGGTGTCATGGCATCTATCACCAGATCCATATGCTTCGACAGAATGGTGGGTCGCAGCGCCACATGATAGACCTTTGGTTGCGGCTTTGTTGACTTCGGTCCCACGTCAATGGTGTCGTCTGAGTTCAGGGGACCATGAACCTCTCCCGATACCGAGTCTCGATGTTCCCTTTTGGTTGGCGGTGATCTTGCCACAGATTGCTCTTTCGTCGGATACGCTACGTACGGTGAAGGAGTGATGTACTGGTTGTAGTTGTGTATACTGAAAGGCTTCTCGTCGGCGGAGGCGGCGTCATGTGCAGCGTCTTTCGCAACAGACTTGTAATCGACGACCCGTACTATCAGCCAACCGTCGTAGTATTTGACCTCGGACTTTCGAAACTCTTCCACCATGTCATGCGGTATTGTACCTTGCGCCAGATGTTCGATGAAGATGCGCATTTCGGAGTGATAGCTGAAACTGCCTTCTTGCTGATCAAATCGGAAATGTGTAGGATGTAGGTGTACAATGAGGGAAGGCGGACATCCTTTGAATTTGCGTAAGATGTGGGACTCTTTGGGCACTGTAGTTCGGATAGTGTTAGTAACCGATCTAGATCTTGTTGGAGCAGCGGAGTACAAACCATATGGCTCCGGGAACTTCTTGATGGCTCGCTTGTCCACAGCTGAGGCATCACTGGTGCTATTCCTCGTGTTCAGCCGTTGTAGTCGTCGGTTCGGTCTCGGTACGCCGTTTACCCCAGCGCTGTTACTGGCAGCAGAAGTTGGGGTCTGGTTCTGGCCCGGAAGAGTCTTTCTGGCGCTGGAGGGGGAGGATGAAGGTGCAGAGGGCCTCATTCCGTTGACATTTGTCTGAAGCGTCGGCGCGGGCGGTTTCTTCATCTTTGTCGCAGTGCCCATCGGCTTTGCCACGACAGCAGCCATGCCGGGCTATGCGACTGTATTTGATTCCCCAGCTCTTGTGTAGTTCTCAACACCTACTGTAGACTGGTGCAGACCTCTTCAAAAAGTGCTCGGCCAGTTTGCGACGCTACTGTCCAAACACGCTTCATGAGGGGCAGATCGAGGCGCCGCGACCGAGTTCGAGGGTCTGTAGGCGGTATTTTTATTCGGATCCCTGATACTTCCGAGATGTGTAGAACCGGTGCGATGGTGATGTATAATAGAAGAGGCTTGTTGGATGGAAACGGGTGGATGACGGTTGTCTGTGATTGTTGCTCATGCGCAGTCTTGAAGAGATCGGCCGTATGATTAAGGTCGGCTATATTCTTGGCATCGATCTATGAAGAATGGTCACGTGCTACCTCGGCCCCCCTGGCCCCTGCCCCTATTCATGCCATGGACTTTTCACTCGGTGTCAACGAGGTCATCACATCTGCTACTCCCACTGATCAGGTGCGGCATCTTGCCTATGATCCTCCGATGTCTCAGTTTTCGAGTGCTGTTCACCGCAATGAGTGTTCGTCTGAACGTCGCCGAGGGAGGTTGTTGACAGTTCGGTTGCCACCAACCACGCTTGAGCACCTCAAGGGAATGTGCTACATTATTTCAGAGAATTTGTTTTACACGGCTTCTTCATTTACCTTTACCCGGTGAGAGGCTTTCCCCAGCTGGGATTGTCTAGAGCTGTTGACGCCTTCTTACATTTCGTCACGTGCAAGGCTGGACTCCTATTGATTTTCAGCCTCGCTGGGGGTAACGAACTGCTCAAAAAGGCGACATTGGGGGTCTTCACTGAAGGTATATCGAATCAGCCCCTCTAGCTGAGTTGCATTTGGTCAAGAAGACGTGGAGGTGTACATTTTGCAAGTCCATCAGAAGTCTACTAAAAGGCTTGTTCCTTCAACAGATCCTCGTGGACTATTGAAGGGCCAGGAACGACAACCTGAAGAGCAAAGAATGCGTAGATCATTCATGCTATCTACCGCTTCCTCGACGGCGTCCATGTTGGGATTCCCTTCTGAAACGACACTACAAACTCGGGCATGGCTCCAGGTCTCTTCACTTCTTCGCCACAACATCCCCAAACCAATCGAAGACGCGCTGATTCATCAAAACGCCTGCACCGACATGACAATGATGTCCTGCCCCATCGTCCATCGTCAACTTGACATACGTCGCCCTCGCCCCCAACGCGTCCCGGACCATCTCGGGCTGACCCTGGAAGAACTCATCATCTCCGGCACAACCAACCCAGACCGGACACTGAATCCCACCCGAGATCCCCTCCAATGTCATAGTCTTTGTCCGATCCAGAAAATCTGCCGGACTCGAGGTCTTGAAACTCCATAGACCCTGCTCAACGCCCCAACGCAGCCCAGTGGGCGCTTTCCCACTTTGTAAGAGATTCGTAACCATCGCGTCCACTTCTTCTCCGTTCGCACTCTTCCATGGCGGCGGCAACATACTCATGTACGCCCCATGCACATCGAATATGCCGTCAATTGCGATCGCCGCAGCGAGTCGCCCTTCGAACGCGGCGGCGCGGAGAGCAAGAAACCCTCCCATCGAGAAACCAATCAACCCGATTTTCGCGCCGTCCACGTCCTCACGCGTGCGCAGATAATCAACCACAGGCGAGACCACCTTTTCCCATTGCGTGATGAATCCCAGACCCTGGTTTCGTAGAACAGTCGGTTGCCCAGGGCCCTCGTACGTGACGACGTTGTATCCTCTCTCCAGCGCCGCGAAGCCGCACGAATGGAGCATTTCCTCCTGCGCTCCGTCGTACCCGTTGCCCATGATCAGAGTTGGTCTCGGATTCGACGCATCAGCAACATCGGTCCGGAAGAATATCGCAGGAACATCAAAGCCATCCGCTTTCAATGTGATGCGTTCGCCGGGGTTTGGCAGAAGGGCGATGGCCCGGTCAAACGCAATGGTCTGCTTTTGCCAGAAATCGTTGATGCGTGAATCCTCGGGATTGCCGTGCAGATAAAAGTCGGCTGCACGGAAGTATGTTGCTGCTCGAAAATACGCATCACGAGCGGAGACAGGCCTCGTGGTCTTGTCAATCTGCTGGGCCTGTTCGTAGACACGGTTGGCGAGGCTTTCGAATACCTTGGCGAAGCTCTCAAAGTTGCCAGCTTCGATTTGGCTGGCCGCCTCAAGCACCTCGCCTACGTCTGCGCCAAAGTAGCGCGCATGGGCGAGAGTGCGGAGGAGTTCGAAATGAAAGCTTGGGTCGGAGCTGAGTTGAAGCATCGTCACGGGTGCGGTACGAAAGGTTTGATCAATACTTGAGGTCTATGCGGACGGGGTACGAACGAGGACTTTGCGAGCATTGCAGCAAAAGAGGGAATACTTGTACAATTTTACTGTCCATCCTGGTTCGAGATCTTGTCCCTGCAGACTGCCTACGTGTGCAGGTACGGGCGTAGGGACAAGCGAGTGGTGTGAGAAACTTCGGAGCAGGGCGACGTTCTGCAGCCAGCAAATATACAGCTGACCCCTTGTCACGGGCTTGTACGAGGTTTGTACTACTTAGTACTCGTTGAGAAGGCGGGAAGTGGAAAGTTCATCTAACCGATCTAAGTATTTTTTACGAGTAAGAGCGGGCTGGAAATGAACTTACAAGGTAGACTCCCTTCGTGCATTAACCAGGGAATGTGTGTGGCTCAGTGGTGCGAGTGGCTGCGGCCGTAGAAGCTCTAGGTCCGTTCTCAAGTGTCATGCAGTTGTCGGCCTGATATGTTATGACATAGTAGGGAGTACAGCCCCAGTACCCCAACCGCAGGAGCCCACCAAGCAGTACGAAGTACATTGCGATCTACATGGTTTTGACGACTTGGTCCCAAGCCACAAGACCGCTATAGATGAACAAGACCGTTCAACCCTTCAGCTATCGACGCAAGAAAGGTTTTGCAGGACTCGCTTGCATAACCAGGGCTACATATCGCAGAGGATAAGTAGATCACCTCATTAACATAACATAGGTACATCATCTTCAATCACGATCATTAACCCGTCTTTGCCAGTCCTCCCCTATTTTCAGACTTTCCACAACAGCCACCCGTTTTCCCAGCCCAGTCCGCTCCTCTTTCTGCCACCATGTCTCGGGCTTCTGAGTGACCGACTCATCGTCGGTATCGATCAAACCACCGTGGCCACCTTCATCACCAATAACAACGACAGTCTGCCGGACCCAGCCCGACAATTCAGATATAATCTCTCCATCTTGGCCGCATAGGGACTCTTGGATATACACGAGTTCTGGCGCGAGACTTCGGAGAATGTGCTTGTGTCCTCTTGAAGAAATGAAAGGCAGTATCATCGTCTCCTTGTCAACGATCGCTAGGGCCTGGTCGTGAAGAGTCCTGTAAGAAGACGCCGTATCCTCTACTGGCTTGGGATCAACGTGCGCCAAGATTCCATCGTCGGTTGTCCCTGAAGGGAAGTCGCCGGGGGTCTGAGCTGGTGTATGTGCATCTGTCTGGCTGATATTCGAGAACGACGATGTCATGGACTGTGAAGCTCTCCTTTGGCTGACCGGGTGCGTTTTGAGTTCTGGCGCGTAGATCAATACGAACACTCTTGTCGTGTCTGAGTCCACGTATTCAGGAAGATGTGACAGAATTGACTGCATCTTGATGTCAGCTTCATCGATCACAGGATATAGCAAGGCAGGGGAAACTTACAGCATGATCTGATTCACCGGCAACCCCAAGGCCAACAGCTGAGACAACCACAGCTACATTTTTCCTTCTCTGGCGGGCGATGGACGACTCTCTGGGAACTTCAATACTTCCAGAGAAGAACTCGTCGGCTGTTCCCCGTCTTTTGATTCCCTGCTTGACCTCTCTTTCGTTATCTCGTTGCTCGGCTTCCTCACTCCATCTTTCGTGGTCCTCATAGCCTTCACCACCATCACTTCTGAGCGAGCTGATGGCTGCACCGACCATTGCGCCTGCCGCTGCCACACCAGAGGCAAATGGCCTGTTCGCCCAGTCATAAGATTGATTGGCCTCCACCTTCGCGGGGCCTTGGGATGGTGTGGTTGATCGACCAAGGCCTAGAGCGCTAGACATTCTGGCTACTAGACCAGCCTCCTCCTGCTGCTCTACCGCCACCGAGCGACTGGACTGGAATTCCTCGCCGGCCTCCCGGTAGTCCCCAGCTCCCGGACCTTGAAAACCGCCAGGCGGAGGAGGTCCCTGAAACCCTCCAGGTTGATTCGGACCAGGCATCATACTGGGGCCTTGAAAGCCTTCCGGACCAGGACCTGGAGGGCCCTGGAAGCTACCAGGCGGCGGTGGTCCAGCAGGTAGAGCACCGCTCATGCTTGCATATCCCGGAGGCGGGACTCCTCCACTAGGGGAGGGTTCGTCTTCACTCGACTGCTCTTCGTCATCACGACGCTCGCTCCATACCCATGCGGCAATGCCAATGGCTGCCGCTGTGACGGTTACTGCTAATGGCACCCAGTAGCCGAATGTTGATCTTTGTCCTGTGTAGCCAGGGCCACCAGTGTTGGCCGTCCTCCGCCTGCGCTCCGTGACACTGTATTGGTAGGACATGTTTTCGGTCTAGTGTCGCAAGGTTCGAAGACTTAGGTATGCATCAAGGCAGGGCTCTGGAAGCCTCGGAGTCGAGGGGATGTAAAGCGTCTTCTGAGGAAGGCTGAGGAACAAATGGTATGATCGGCGGTCCTTTGTTTACTTGCTCGGCCGAGGCTTGATAGGCGGGTGACAACGATATGTTTCTGACTCGAGGCCGCAACAATGCGACCAAGAATTATATCACTCGGTCAATGCGCAAAGGATGATGGAACAGAAGAAATCAAGGAGGGACGAGCGCCTGGGGAAAGAGTGGTTGTGCTTTGAGCAGTCGAATCCGTGTGGCTGGTTCACTAGGTCGCCGCCTTCGAGTGTTTCCCAGCCCTGCACCTGCGCCTGCGCTTTCCCCACATCTCACCAGACGAATTGTTGTCAGGCCGCCCACTGATATGTGCTGCGATGACACTACTACGTAGGTATTATGCTTGTAATAATATAGCAAACCCTGTTCTATCCCGCCGCCTTGTCGATGTCCAGAGACCGATGACTATGGCAGACTCGTCCGTACGCCAACGGTTACAGAAGACCAAGTCTCCCTCAAGTCCACAACAATTATCCTCGCAGCCCGACGGGGTCGAAGACCAATCCTCACGCGTGATCTCTCTCCTTGATGTTCTTCGAGTAATCATCACACTCATCGGCGTCTCCTGCGCACTGTCATACTATCTGACCTCCGGGGCCTCTCTTTTCTGGAATTACCAACCCTGGTTCGCGAATACCGCACAGATTGTACAATGGTGGGCGGGACCATTGCAGCTGACGCCGGATCAACTGGCCCTTTACAACGGTACAGATCCCAAGAAGCCAATATACCTTGCCATCAACGGAACGATCTTCGACGTGACAGAAGGAAGACATACGTACGGTCCGGGTGGAAGTTATGAGGTGTTTGCAGGAAGAGACGCCACCAGAGCATTTGTGACTGGATGTTTTCTGGAAGATCGAACGGGAGATCTAAGAGGAGCCGAAGACATCTACATACCCATAGACGATCCCGCCGAGGATATTTCAAGCGGTGCTAGAAAGACAAGAGCTGAGAAGGAGCGGAGAGAGGCAAGGAAGCGCGTGCTGCAGGAAGTGAACAAGTGGGAGGCATTCTACCGAAATCACAAGAAATATTTCGAAGTAGGGAAACTGGTGGGTGTGCCAGAGTATACCGGAGATCCTCCGAAATTATGCGATTCGGCTCAGAAGGGTCGGCCCAAGAGGAAGAATATGAAGAAAGCACGAGATGCGGATGAGGCGCCGGGAAAGCCAGTTCACTAGTAACGCCAAAAGCAAAGTATGAGGCCACGATCTTGGGTAGATAACACATAGACGGAGGCAGCACTAAGCCTGAGCTTCTTCTTCTGGCTGGTAAACGTTTCAAGATGGTAGGATTGTGCTGAGTCCGGTTTCGGCACAACGCTGGAAACAGTATTGACCATTGAATTCAGTCATGTTGACCAGTGCTTCGTTTTGCAGAATACTTGCATTATGCAACTGTCTCGGTATCCTTCCGTAGTCATCTTTGACCGTATTCGAACCATCCGAGATGCATGTTTGTGACCATTGTTCAGCGCCGTAGATACTGTTGTCGCATTCCAATCGAGCAAAGCGATGACTGAATGAGTTGTCTTGTCGATTTGGCCTTCACTTCATCCTCTAGTCACCACCAGCAGCCGCTCTCGTGTAGATGCCACCGCTGTGATGTGCCACGACCTTGCGAATCACTCCCCGATCCTCGAGGTCGGCAAGCGCCTTCCGTGCTAGCGAGCCATTGATCTTCAGTCTGTCGACCAGGACGGCAACCGTGATGAGTCGGTATGATTGCACGTCTTTGTTGAGTTTATCGGAGGTGGCTTTGTCCAAGACCACGGCGTGGTTGGCCTTGTCCTTGACTGCAGAGATTGTTAGTTTCGAATTGCGACAATTCCATCGAGGTGCAAAACGCGCCTTTCCCTTTCGACCACTTCTTTTTCTGCTTCTTACCACCTGAGGATGCTGCAGGTGCCTAGGGACCATCAGTATAAGAGCCTTCAAGTTGGATGGAGATTATCTACCATGGTTGCGGTGGTGATTGAATGATGAAGACGGTGTTGAGAAAATCGCAACTGCACGAGACTTAGATGTGGGAAGGAGCCAAGATGCCAAGACCTTAGGCCTATTTTGGAGTGCGTCGCCTCTAGTGGCCACTATTATCATGACATAGTAATGTATCTAATAGACCACAACGCTGGTACTTACCTTAAGTACCTAGGTAGGTATATACCTCCGGACGGCAAAGGATCCTCATCATTTCCTGTATTCCTAACTCTCTTTCTTGGGTTTGCCGCTACACTGAAAATGGACCCCATGGTTTGCATCATGCCTGGGATCAGTTTACTGCGTGTACTTTGCCTAGGTAGCATTGTACTCATTTACTGCGTGTTTGCATACCAGGCATCTGTTCGCCGCGTGTGTGTCATACTTGAAACCTGTTTACTACATGTCTCACTGGTCAAGTGTATGTTGTGACTGTCATAACAGGTATCTGCTTGCTTCCCGAAGTTCTACGGTCTCGTGGGTAATCGTGTAATCTGGCGCTAGGATGCCATTCGACGACAAACAGCAGCGAGGACAATTTATGTGGCAGGAGGGCCTCCTATTCGATGCGAGGTCCGACTGCTGCTTCGCTGGTTCAAGCGGCAGCTGTGTTGCAATCCGGTTATGCGAGTTTCATTACACGATTTACCCACAGGACCGTACTACAAAACTTCATACCCTGATCGGACTAATTGCTTTGTAGCTCAGGGTTCTCAATGAAAGCCCAGACTAGTTTGGCATGAGCGAGCCAGCACCTGTGCATTCAAGACACCAAAAGGTTTGACCAGTGGATGGAAGCATGCATCTTTCGAAGAATGACAGTTCCGCACCATGGAAAAGGACTGAGGATCCTGCTATTTTATAGCAGTAATCCTGGCGCTTTGGTAGGTGAACTTGTCGTTTGTAACAGTCAAGGTGCTTGGTCGAAGAAGAAGAGCGGCTCTGAAAAACCGGCTCTGAAACACAGTGCCAGAGGAAGCAGCACTGTATTGAACAGGAGGCCCTCCTGCCACATAAATTGTCCTCGCTGCTGTTTGTCGTCGAATGGCATCCTAGCGCCAGATTACACGATTACCCATGAGACCGTAGTATGAACCGTGTTGAACACGGCGAGGAGGCGTCGTCTTTACATGCCTTAGACGCCTTGGTAATAACAAGGTTTTCCCAGCTGACATCGAAAGGTGCGCTGGAGCATATCTGCTCAATCATGCAGTGTTCACATCAGCAAGGATTATGAGAACATGTAAAACGAAGAACTCGGAGTCCTAGTTTTGACAGATCATTTCATTTGACGACTTCTGCCTCCATATCTACCTAAGGCGGCACGTTGTCCAAGCTCTTAGAAGGGCTGGAAATTCAAGTCAACTTTTCGGGTATCATTCCCACGCTCATGCCATCATGCAGAACATATCACAAGATGCAATGTCTAGTAGAAGAAGCCAATGACCTTTCCAGCAACATGCTTTCGTCGAGCCTCCTCGTGGTCCATAATACCAGCGCTGGTCGTAAGGACAATGTAGCCAAATTGACGAGAAGGCAACAGCTTGACAACCCACTTCTCGAGATCTCGAAGTTGAACGTTGTAGCGGGGAGAGATGACACCGGTCTTGTTGAGACGTCCGTTGAGCTGGATGACAATCTTGCCATTGCGATGGTCGTCAACTTCCTCGAATTCGCCAATGTAGCCTGCAATGAGTCTGTCAGCAGAAATTCGAAAGAATGTTGCGGTCGATTAAACATATAACAAACACGATGAAAGAAAGCAAATGTGTAAGATCGACCGCCGAGATCTCCATCTCTCGGGCACTTAAAGGGCAAAGGTCGTTGAGCAAACCGAAACCACCGCCTAGTTATCAGCCCGACAACAATGTTGTGCACAAATCCTCCTCTTTCCGAAGAAATTGCTGTTATGAGAATCTTGACGTACCGTGCTTTTGCATGACAGACAAGAATTTGATGATGACCTTGGAGCTGGGTCGAATCATGACTTGACGCTTGCCGGCCTTCTCGGCATTGTTGATGCTCTTGAGGGCATCGTTAAGGACGGAGGTTCGGACCATTTTGGCGGTATTGAAGGTTCGAGATTCTCAAGTCGTGAAAACGAGGACTTGAGGTGTCTGTCAAGGAAGCTGTTAGTCTCCAGTAGCCTCGAGCAGGAAGAGTGCCCATTCAAGGGTTCTTCAGCTCGTGTCGCAAAAGATGAGCGTATCCGAATTGCGCGGCCCGAAAATGCTACAATCCAGGCACGCATTCGGATTGCTCATCTAAGGCCAGCTGAAGAGCGCATGAAGGTCGACATACCTCTTGGGAATTGGTGAGATTGACGATGAAGAATTGTCGTTGCGTGGACAAATCTGAAATTCCGCAAAGCGCAGTTTCACATTCTTTCGAAAGTGTGCCAAGCACGACTAAAGGACTAGCCTCTTCCAGGAGGAGCGGGGAATTTTGGGGCCAACCATCATCACCCAACCAAAACATGCAAGGCTGACAGCCTCGTCACGTCTCTCACCCGCTGATGGCATGATGATCGCAGGGCAGAGACACCTCACTGTTCTCTGCTTACAGATCAGGATTGACGATTATGGTGAAGATGAACAGGACAAGGAGTAGCTGGTCAAGTCAGAGACGCAACTAAAGCAAGAAGAGGGCTTTTGAAGCTTACAAGAGACGTTGCAGCGATGAATATTACAACCACCAAGCCACTTCCAATCGCTCTCCCCCGGATCATTGCATTTTGGCAGATGAAGAACCTTGCGGCACCGATGAGCGCTACAGAAGTGCCGATCACTAAAGTAGCCGTAGCAAATGGAATGCCCAGGTCAAAGTCGCTTAATCTGTCCGCTGGTGCTGAGCTTCGGTTCAGCCTGTACAGCTGCAGAATCACCACCGCAAAGTTTGCGAATGCGCTTGATGTCCTGATGTAACCGAGGAAGACGCGCTCATTTGCCAGATGATCTCGAGCCGAGGAGGGTGGTATGTAGACCGACCGTGGAAGCGAAGAGAGCTTGAAGCCGGTGCCGCTGGGGACTGGTACAGCCGCATCTGGTCCATCGGCTGCATTATCTGTCTCGTCGGCCTCCAGCGGCTCTACTGCATTTGCTAAGCGATCCATTTCGTGTTGCTCCGGGGCCTCGCCATCCCGGTTGCTATGTTCGCCTATTTGCCAGGAGGTCGTCATCACCTCGAAGCGTGACAGACACGGAACGTGCGATTCTAGCAAAGCAGGATCGAAAGCAATAGTCGTTGTCTTATGGCACCCTGGACTCGACGTGTGTACCTCCCGAAGAACAACGTAGGCCGTGTCAAAAGGAATTGTTCAGTAATTTTCGAGAACCAATGGGAACCGACGAATTTACGGTTCTTCCTTGAACTAAGCTCGTTTAGGGAGCATTGCAGCCTCCTTGTACCTAGAGACAACCTATGGACACGGGATCAGCAAGCGGATAGTAACCTGGCGACTTTCCAGCCAGTATAATAGCTTCGCGAGACTTCTTGAGCCTGCTTGGTATTTGCCGACGGAACGAAGCCTCGTTGTAGGAGAGAGAACGTGCGGAGCAGTGAGACCAGTATTCACTGGAAAGCATTGATTGGATTCGTGCAACAGCTAGAGAGATCTCTGCAGATTCCTACATTGGCAGAACGATGGCAAGCACATGTTTGGTCGCTGTCGTTGAGAAGTTAAGGGTTTCGAAAACCTTGAGGTAGAAGTGAACGCAAGGTGAATATATGCCTAGGTCGGCTTCCATTTCGAGGAGGATAAGGCCCAAGGCAATGACAGAGTTGATGTGATTTAGCTCTCCATCGGAGATCTTGCAGGAATGCATGGAAGGGCTGGAGCTAGGCACTCAGCAAGCGGTGAATGCAGCAAAGCGAGGTTCTTCGACGCAAGCAGCCGTGGAAAATCAGTCACCCAGGTCAAGCATTCCGTTGCCGGAGGAGTGTTCTCGACTCAGTGAACCTGGGAAGACATAACCAAGAGCGGTCATCTCAGTCTCATTGCGTGGGAAAGAGATGTTTGCCGCCTTCGAACTGCCTCACCTCAGGATGAGTGAACACGCGTCTTTTGCCTTGATGATGACTCTGCGAATTCCGTCAACAACAACAAACCGCTTGCACTCTTCCAGACGCGGTCGCCAAGATGCCTCTGCCACTGCCTGAAATCCCCGTCGTGACCCCAACTGATCTCTATATGAGGAGTCGTGACGGAGACTGGATTTACATGTGCGAGAATGCGTCGCAGAGCAGCTACTCTGGATGTGTTGATACTGACTCTGAAATGACGGAATCGCAAATAGTGAAATTCATCCAATGGTCCAATCCAGAGCTGTTTGTAAAGCTGGGTGGAATGCGACTGGCCAGTTCACATCTGCCCGAGGATGGCGACGAGAACATGGATGTCGCTGTGATCAGTCGGGCAGATGAGGGCATCGAAGCGGACGCCGAGCAGCCCACAACAACGGTTGAGCAGAACAGAGTCCAGACAGCTGCTGACCCAGACTCCGAGTCTTCGCCGCTCAACGATGATCATGTGCTAAAGCAGGAGGCTTCCGATGGCGACCACGACATGCAATTGAAGTCGTTTGTGCTAGGTAAGAGCCTGGAGGGGAGTCCACGATGCCTGACTTTGACGAGTGCTAGATTGCCAGTATGTCTTCACCTTGCATGAGAATACAGACCCGAGCGACACCTACTTTTGCTCCCACACAACCTGTCAACATCCAATGTGCATCATCCCCTATGGGGAGCTGTTCGCAAGTATGACTGATGAGGGTAGGAATGGAAATGACTTGCCCCGAGGATCCCCCAAAACTGTCCACTTCTGCTTCGATTGCTTGCAGGAAGCTTTGAGGAAAGAGCTCGGAGACGGAAGAGACCGCCAGACGGCGGATTGCCTTGCAGATGGCTCATGCGACAGGGAATCGGTGCTTGGTGCCGCTCAAAAAATCCACCCAACCTTAAAGCCGAAACAGCAGGTCTTCATCTATCCTCCTGAAGGACCAACCCTCGATCCTGGTGCGGGATCGAATTCAACAAAAGGTCTCCGCCGGCGCCGCCAGAAGCAATATGAGATTATTAGGATATTGCAGGCTATTCAAGTTGAGCATAAAGTCAGAACATCGAGGCTACACGACCAGGAAGAAGCAGACCTCCACATTCGACCCCTGTCCAATCTTGAGCCCTTCAGGGAGCGGTACAAAAAACAAGGACTTGAGTGGAATGATATGGATCATTTGAGGGGTCAGAGACGGGCGCACGTCTCGACGATTGATGCTCGGTCGTCCCCCAAGGTCACTGAAATACAAGTTGAAGACTGCCACGTCTCTACTTGTCACTGTCAAGAAGTCCTCCTCAAAGAGAAAATGGTCAGTTGTAGTTCCAAGTCGTGCATGTTCGGATGGATCCATCTTCGATGTTCCGGCCTTACGGAGATGCCTCGAGCATCTGAGGTCTTTTTCTGTCAGGATTGCAGGAAACGAGAAGCCTTTCACTCCAATGAAGGAAGTTCGTGTGATGGATCGGACAGCAAAGCAGGAGCAAGCCACAGAAGCTCAGGCGTTCAGACCTCGGAGGGGTATGCAGCCAGCGTTAGCGGGAACGAATTGTCGTCTGATGATGAAGAGGAGGTTGAGAATTATAACGAAACGTCTGACACCAAGCCGAAAGGTTCTGGATGGGTCGCCGTCAACGTTTCGATATAAGGTTCAATCTGCTGAGCGACATGTCCCCCGAATTGTGTTGCATACCATCCGGAAGACTAGGTGGATTCAGCATTATTGTTGAGAGAATATTGGCTCGAGCATCAAGAACGAATGTACCCATGACGAAGGTGGTTGAAAAGATCGAAAACCTGTTGGAATTAGCATGCAGCGAGTGAGAGCACAAGCAGATACATGTATGCTTCCGTATCAGATGGATACAATGCACAGGCAAGTGTGCTCGATGACCATAATTGATGGAATTAACAAGTGATCTCGATCCTGAAAGCGCCTGTTTGTAGTATGTCGTCGTGGTCATCTAACTTGGATTTCTTACATAAGCACGCCAAGGCCCAATAGGCGCCGAAATCAAACTGCGACTTCTTTTCCTGCCTTCTGCCTTCGATTTTGTTCCTGGACGAAAAGACCATCACGCTATTCTCACCCTTTCTATGTCTATCGTTGCCTGGGAGTAACTCGCACTTTTCTGAGTGATCCCTGCGACGAGAAAAGGATATTGGGCCGTACTGCCGACCGAAGGAACACAATTCATTTGGAAGCCGCATCATACTACAGCTGTATTGCAAGGGTTCGCTTGCGCACGCCTTGCTCCATTTCCCGACTCTGACCACGTCCCAAGTGAATCTTTACTGCATTCAACTTCAGTTTTTGAGAAAACCACCGACGATTGCTCAAAATGTCAGGACTCGATGTCGAGGCTCTCCTTGAGTCCACAGCCGCCACCGATGTCAAAGAATCTCCTCGCGAACCCGATGACCGCCATCGCAGCGACCGTAGTGAGCGTCGTGACAGAGACAAATACCGCGATGGTTCCCGTGATCGAGACAAAGACCGCAAAAGACGGGACAGAAGCCGGGAACACCGACGAGATCGAGACCGCGACCGAGATGATGACATGAGAAGCCCCAGAAGCGAACATGGCTCTGCTAACGGCAGTCACAGAAGTAGGAGGAGGAGTCGCAGTCGCGATGACGACAGAAGACGTTCCAGACGTGACGAAGGCCATCACCGTCGACGATCCAGGTCTCCCGAATATGATCGCTACTACCGACCCGAAGGACGACCTCGACGTGATGACGATGATAGACGCGACCGTGACAAAGACCGCCGTCGTTCGGAAAGCCCCAAAAAGGGTGTAAAGACCAAAACACCTGAACCACAACTTACTGAGGATGAGCGTGACAGGAGAACCGTTTTCGTACAACAACTTGCCGCGCGCCTCCGCACAAAAGAGTTGATCCAGTTCTTCGAGAAAGTGGGACCTGTCAAAGAGGCTCAGATTGTCAAAGATCGGGTCAGCGGTCGCTCTAAAGGGTAAGACGTCTTCCGGAATGTTCTTGCATCTGCTAACCATCTGTAGTGTCGGCTACGTCGAGTTCAAGGATGAAGAGTCGGTGCCCCTTGCCATCCAAATGACCGGACAGAAACTCCTCGGGATCCCCATTATTGCTCAACTCACAGAAGCAGAAAAGAATCGACAAGCCCGCAACCCCGAAGCTAGCAGCAGCAATCACAACTCTGTCCCCTTTCATCGTCTCTACGTTGGAAACATTCATTTCAGTATCACTGAGCAAGACTTGCAGAATGTTTTTGAGCCTTTTGGAGAGCTGGAATTCGTTCAGCTTCAGAAGGACGAAACAGGGCGCAGTCGTGGTTATGGTTTTGTCCAGTCAGTCAAATGCTTCATGATGCCAATGCAGAACTAACGCTATTATAGGTTTCGTGATCCCAATCAAGCTCGTGAGGCTCTTGAGAAAATGAACGGCTTTGACCTTGCAGGACGTCCCATCCGAGTCGGTCTAGGCAACGACAAATTTACGCCTGAATCAACAGCCAATCTGCTTCAGCGCTTTCAAGGTCAGAACCAGCCCGGCTACCAGGGCTCGGCCTTTTCCGGTTCCGGCGGGCGAGGATCTCACGCTGGTGGCACCGGCGGCACTTTCGATCGTGCAGGCGGCCGTGATAACGACAAGGGTACTGGCGGGGCCAGTGCTCTGGATGATACCGATGTCGCTGGCGTGAACTTCAACAACTACAGCCGAGATGCATTGATGCGCAAACTTGCTAGGACAGATGATTCCACCACCGTGCCCGAGAAACGCAGTGTCGTTCCAAAGAAGGAGAGCAAGCCTCTGCCAGTCAATGTCAGCCAAGCGAGTCGCTGCGTTTTGTTGCGGAATATGTTTGATCCTACGGAGTAAGTGGCTTCCATCGAGCCCGTTCCAAGTTAATGCTGATATATTTGAAACAGGGAAGAAGGCGAAAGCTGGATTAAGGAGCTCGAGGACGACGTCCGTGCCGAATGCGAGGAGAAATATGGCCACGTTGTGCACATATCACTCGATCCGAACACCCAAGGTGACATTTATTTGAAGTTCGAACGCGTGTCTGGTGGCGAGAACGCTATCAAAGGCCTCAACGGCCGTTACTTCGGCGGTAGGCAGATCAGCGCGCAGCCAGTCGTTGACGCCGTCTACAGCAGTTTGTTCTCTAGGACCAAGGCTCTATGAGCAGCTTTTTACGATAGGCGCGGATCGACTTGTTTGCGGCTCAAAGTCGCAATCCGGCAAATGACTAAATCAGCCAGATGCCTCTCATCACTCAAACCAGTACCAGAAGAGATCAGGCCACGAAACAAGTTCTTATTGCGGGAGCTGGAAGTACGGAGCTGGACTCGCGAATGGTGTGTCGTGATTCAGAATTTGATGTTGTTGACGAGCCTTAGTACCTTTCTCCTGTTGCTGCCAGTGACCAGACAAGACCTGAGCACATCATATTGTGGCCATTCAGCTGCTCTGGTAGGTCGGCGTTGCACATTATCTGCGCTTACGGAGTTGAACATGGATTTGAAATAAAAGCAATTGACCTGTTGATAGGACAATATTCTACGTGCATTCCTATACGAGTTTGTTTTCACATAACCGCTGTGAGCTTCCGGAGCATTCCTGTTTTTCTCGAAGCCCATTAACACACATTCCCTATGTCGTTGCTGCTGTGACCTTCTTATTGAGTTTTCTAACAACCGCAAGGAAACTTGCCAATGAACTTGCTGCTGCGACCGTCGTGTGCAAGCAATATGAGCGGCGCCTACACATGGTACCTGACCTGTATCGATGACACATTCTCAAACGCATAACAAGGGGCTCGTTGTCCGCTATGCTCACCTCTGCCTTGCGCTTCACCACTCATCATTTGTCCAGAATAGCTAGATGCAGGCAGGCCGTTCAGCTTTCTCAGGATCAGGTATGGACTGCCCAGCTTGTCCAACAACCAGAACTATGGTCGCGGATGGACGTGCGATCGGAAAGGAGGTGACAACTTGAACCAGCCAGGGACATTCCGAATCTGATCTCTAGTATGTTTGGTTGCTTGGCAGCACGGCGAGTCTCAAAAGATTCCTTCGGAGCCGGCCTCCTTCCAGCGTGTGATGGCAGTGAGCGCTCTCTGAGAGACTGTGCGGAAATTTGCAGGACGATCATCCTAACTTAGCCTCGATCCAGATCACGACCAATAGTATGCCAATGGAAATGACAACATTTCTTCATACTTTAGTTAGGCCACATACTCAATTTCACTGTGGTCCACAGATACCCGCATCGTTCGATTATCTCGTTCGATTATCTCGTTCGATTTTCCGGTCTGCTGACCAGCCACCACCGAAGGAAGTCCAATTATGCCTATCTCAAGGCATCTTCAATTGAAGAGCCGACACTTTCCGTCTAGCCGTCACAGCATCCCAACACGGCATACAGTACCCATCCCAGGCACTTCGACTCTGACCATCTTCGTCATATACGGCAGTCTTGGCGGGTCCAAAGGTTGGAGATTTGAAAATGACCAAGTCTGCTCAGTCCATGCTGGAGTAGTGACAGGAAGAGTGGCGGCAGTCTCATTGGTGTTGCGTGGTTGCATACTCCAAGTAGATGTTGTTCTAGGGAAATCCCAACTGACGAAGAAGATTCGCAGCGGTAGCGAGGTCTTGAAGGTCGAGTTTCCTTGTATACCAGTGGCCCTTAACACTGGAGACGTACCGTTGACAAGGGGGAGATCATGGTGAGAAGATTGCTAGAGCCATCACCAAGTGTGGAAGATGTTTCAATGCGATCATTTTGTGAAGTGTCTGATGTGGTACCGTTGACCAGGTGGAATGTTGTGACCAACATGCCCGGCCCCCCTGCTCTTCACCCCCTCATCTTGAGCTTGGGCTTGAGCTTGAGCTCCTTCGTTTTGGAAGTTTTGAACTTCTTCGTGACAGTTGGAGTGGCTTTCAATATCAGCAACTCTTGCTTCCGCGCTGGGAGAGATAAGACATACCTGCATCAGCAGCTTTGCGTTTCTTGGCGCGACCATTCTCGGGCGCCGCAAGCGCTGTTCCAGCTTCGAAACTTTGTTATCCTCCTGAAGCCCGGAACACCATCAAGGGTGTCAAAAGTGGCTGGACACTAAGCAAAGGCTCGGGATGATCCCAGCCTTTCCAAGCTTGTCTCCTTGAGACACAAGGGTTTGCAAAGTATGTCGGATAGACAGGGTCTGGTCATCGTCGGGCATGTTGATCTCATTCTTGACGCCCTCTTCGAAATGAACACTCTGCAAGACATTTGGCGAAATACTCGCATTTTGTCAAGAAAGATTTGTGGGCTTTGATCGGGGTAGCGTCCGGCCCGACAAAAATGGTGACCATGATAGACGCGAGTAGACACCCGGCCCTGATAGCTTGTCGACAGTGAGCCCGGGATCGAGTAGGAAGACTCTTCGGATGACGGATTTTTGCTGCTAGTGACACCCCAGTATCAAGCAGTGCCGGCTGGATCGTCAATTCATTCCCCATTCAGGTTTTTGAAGTGCCAGAACATTGCGGATGTTGTCTTTGGTCTCTTGGCCGCGGGACTGACACTTCTGCTTCCAGCTGCAAGAAACCGTCTCCCAACGCACCAACTACCGATATCATATATATAGGGGTTCGCTGTGCAGCCTGCACGCACGCCCGCATAATGGTTGCACCACTCCAAATTGCAACCATGGCGCAGGTCCCCTCTTGTGTTGACATGTACGGCCATCTTGCAGGCCTTGCCGAGTTCAGTGTGGACGTGTCCTTCCTTTCAAGACTCGTTTCGACTCCTTCAGATGTGCCGCTTGGTCCGACTGGTCCATAGTAATGATTGTAGCGGTATTCTGACCGATGAGGAAGTCGGTGCTGAAGGTGTGATACTTTGGGAAATTGGTCTTATGAAGAGCCTTTCCTTGAATTTATCATCATATCCTGATGAATTTATGGCTTGTTGGTAAGCCGTAGCTTGGGTGTACGCCAGGATAGAAAACAGCTGGTGGTGGCGGGATCTGGCCAGGATGCTGTCGTTCCCGGCTGTGGGAGAGACGGAAGGATCCCTTCTGCAAGGCCAGGTGTCTGAGGAAGAATAGCATGAAGAAAGCCAGGTATTTGTGATGTGGCCATATCAAAGATATCTTTGAATGTAGCGGTCTCTTCTGTTCTTCTGACGGGTCTGTTGCCCATTCGTAACCACGGGTATGTCTGCCTTGTGCGTGCCCCGGATAATTGATGCGGATTCCCTCACACACTCTCTCGAGCTTTTCATCCTTCCCGCCATCGGAAAGAATGACTCGGACTGCGCCGAGCACAATGTCACGCGGCTCGCCGCAGGAAACGGTGAATACGTCGACCGTTGGGCCGTCGTCTTCCACGACAGCCAAATAGATCCGTAACTTTGGGAAAAGGATTGGCTTTAAGGCACGGGCTCCACAGTGCAGGTTGCTTGTGCCAGCCTGCCTCACTGTCATGGCCTCCTGTTTACAGCCAAATCCTAGCATCACAGGCTTCGACATGATGCGAAGACGAGATGATCTTCAAGACAAGGAGCCCAACAGCCAAAATCTGATGTGTTTCCCAAGTTGCATGTACAAGGAGGCTACAGCCAGCTCTTGTTTTTGACGGGAGGTCAATCCATCGCGGCTGCAGGCTTGCGCCCTTCTGTTTTCTGATGTCTGACTCTTTGGAGTGCTTCGTTCAGCATCTTTCCTTGTACGGCGTCACTGTACGGACATGTACAGAGGCTGTTGGTATTCGCTGAAGTCCGGTCTGACTTGTCTGTGTTTCGAGGTCATCTTTGACAAATGTCCTCTGATCCTACCTCTAAGGTTGCTTTTGATCCTGAGAGCTGCGGCGAAGGCGTGGTCTGTCGCTGGTGATCAATTTGGCAGGATCAAAGGTGAAGATGATGAACAGGCCGACGGCCGCTCACGAGGATTTTTGGGAATATTCTTGTGTTTTCAATAGCTGTTTAGCACTCTCGCCATTCTTGACATGAAGACCCATTTGTGACCAGACTGCTCTCCATACTCCAGCCTGGTCGAAATGTTCCTGAAAGAAGTAACTTTTCTTTTCAAGTATCATCAGAGGCATCAATCCCTTTTCTGAGCCGTGAGAAGTCCACTGCCTTGGATAGATGTGAAGGAGGATCCTCTGAGCCGTGGAAGCCTCTGGCGATAAGATACTTTGCACAGTATTGTGTAGGTCATTTTTCTCTTCTTTTTGATGGTAATGAGGGCTGTTATGGAGGTGGCAGGACAGACTCGACAGGTAGCCTGATGCGAAGCAGTTGTTTCTGTAAGGCAAAATTTGGGTCTCGAAGGCTGGTGATGATGATGATGATGATGATGATGATGATGAGAAGGATGTAGGGATGTAGGGACGCAGGAGTCTGATGAGGGGAGGAAGCTGTTTGATCAAGGAGAGAAAAGCAGCATCTGGACTGCTGACTCTGCACAGATCTGAGTGATTGCTGGCATCAAACAAGCGGTTGCGTGTCCCAATGGAGGAAAAGAGCAGACCTTGTTGCTGCATTCCGTCGACCGGAGAAAGAGATACAATCAAGCAGACATTGCAGATGTTTGAAAGGCTTCTTAAGCATCCTCTTTTGTGTGCTTGATGAAAACTGAAAAACAATGCTTGGACGCAAACCAGACAGCCACAGGACCCCCTCGTTCTGCGCCGTCGAGCCCAGCCTAGCCGCTCCTCCTCAGCCGCTCTTCTTCAGCCGCGATTGCTGCTTGGCTTGCTGTCTAAACCATTCATGGGCGCGGCTGGTGTGGTGTTGTAGTCTTAGCCCACGATCCAGGATACAAAAACCCGTCCTGTCCTCATCCCAAACCTTCCCTTCTTCTCTTCCGCAGTGCAGAGAAGCACCACAACCCTTTCCATCACAACACCATCCAGCAACCTTTCTTCTCTGCTTAAACAACACAGCAGCATCCTCTCTTGGGCACGGGGATGGTTCCTGCTTGTAAGGGTCATCCCCGTGCCGAGAGACCTTACGGCTCTTTTCAAAGTGAGTAGATCCACTGACGATACCCTCATGTCCATGCAGCTGACCAGCTTTCCACAGAAAAATATATATGATTAGCAGTCTGCTCTCCCCTGCCTGGCTGGCACTCGGTGCCTGTGGTACGTACTCTTCTGTAATACTTGCCTTGCCATACTTGCCGCACTGGACAATGTCAACAAGAGGAGGAATGGATGCAACATACTGGAAAAGGATCCCTGGGGGGCTCAAAATATGGACTCGAGTCATCCTCTTGCTGGAGTTTCTAGTCTGAGATCCACTGGAGCACAATGCCCTGGCCATCCTGATTGTGGTGGCCTACCTGGTTCAGAGGTCAACCATGACAGGAGACTAAACATGGTTGGGACAAATAACGACTGTCTGGTGGAAGACTGAGATCAATACACCCTCCCATGTGAAAGACAAACGACAAACAAACAACAACAAACATCAGCACATCTCATTCACCTTGACATGACTCAGGGGGCAGCGCCTTGTGGAAGACAAGTGACAACAAAGAACAACAAACAACAGCACATCTCATTCACCTAGACTTGAACTCAGGGGTCAGCGCCTTGTCAACACCTCACGTGACTTGGGCTTCGCATATGTCGCTTGAGTCACTCTGCATTGAAGCAAGCACATCAATCACATTGCTATCCACGGCCATTGGCGGCAACAGCAATGTGAAAGAGTGAATGATTCACAACCAATTTGAGGGTGCATGTGCCTCCTGAAGCAGGGTACAAATACCCCCTTCTCTCCCTCCCATTCTTCCTCTTTCTCCCTCATACCAACCACCATCCGATCTGGTCTTTCAAGCAACAATCCTACCTTTGGAAACAGTCAAGAAGTCATCCTGACGACTCTGCTTCTTCATCAAACAAACACACAACAACATCCACCAGAATCGCAGCATCGCCCGGCTCTTACTTCATCCAACACACCGTCGACACAAACATCTTGCTTCAGTGCCATCTGATTCTTGTTATTCAGGCTGATCAACAAACACACAACAACACCATCATCATCACCATTCCAGGGACATTCTTCTTTCAGGCACTTGAGTCTAGTACCAGACTTTGAGCCTGTCCAGTGTGTGGTCATTGGCATTGTCCAGTGCGCCTTGGCCTTCAACTTTTGCTACTAGGACATTCACTGACTCTCTTCCTTACAGCATCGAGACTTTTTCTTCCTGGTACGCTCGTCGTCTTTCCTCCCCCGCCATCACTTGGCACGACCGGCCGTCTTTATCACCTCCTGGGCATTTCGACCATCTTGGACTTGTCCTGTCAAGCACATTCAAGATCATCCACTTCATCTCCTGTCGCTAGCAGAGAATTCCTCTCCCGCCGATCTGAGATCCAGTGCGTGACCGAAGACAAGAGACTCATTGCTTGCAACACCACTCAAAGAGATCCAACTTGAAAACTACGCTCTGAGACGCGAAACACCTCGCTCAGAGAATTCAGCAACCGATCTGTCCTCCCTGCCTTGACCCGGCTGCCCACTTTCACACTTCACCTTTTCCTCTTCAACATTTTTCACCACTTCGACGAGCACTACTTACACATTAAGACACCAGGAAGATGGCTGGCTATTTTGGAAACAGGGACATGCCCTTTGGGGCCCCTGTCACATCGCCTGTGCTTGATCAGGCACAAAGCCAACTCAACACAGCGCAGATGAGCCACGCCCAGATCCAGCAGGAGCTGCAAAACCTGATGCAGTATCGAGCCACGACACCGATGTCGGTGATTGAAGGCCAACAGAGAGACCAGGAGATGTCGGATCTTCAGGTGCGATTGACACAGATGGAGGATGAGATGAGGGGGTTGCGAGATACAATTACTCGCCAACAAGCCACCATAAGAAACCAGAGCGCGGCCATTTCAAACCCGAGGCAATTCTACCCTGCACCAAATACCACACCAGGTGGTTTTGTAGATATTCAATCACAGGGACCAATGCACGGTCACCATGCCAGCATGCAGATGCCTCCGCCGCCGCCACCGTTCTTCAACCACGGCACCCCGATCCATGTTCAACAAACGAACCAACCTCCTCCACATATGAGATCAATCCACGATCAGAATCCGCACACTGGCAATACTCAAAGCCAGCAGTGGAATACACCAATGAACCAACAACCAGGCGTACAAGGTCAGCCACTGCACCAGACGCCGTTCCATCCACATGGCCCAACAAGTGTCAATCAATTTGGGTCTCCTGAAGCGAGACCACCATTCAACACGAACATTGGACCATACGGAACGCCGAACGACCGCAGCCAAGGTTCAAGCAACCCGACATCGGGACAGAGAAGTGGCCAAGGCACACCAGGCCACGCACTTATGCAGCAGCCAGACAATTCCATGGCTCTTGTCCCAGCACCCGCAGTCATAGAGAATCCCACCACGGTCAAGGACCAGTGTGAACTCGTCTTCGGGATGGCAGAGAAGTTTGGATGGTCACATGTCAATTTCCCAAGCTCACACAAGGATAAACTCATCCCACAAGCCATCAAAGACCGACTGCTCCAGACTGCGGCACCGGCACAAGCATTTCCGCTCATGACTTCCCCAGCGACTCGCTTCCTGTTGGTAGCCAAGGTCATCAATCAGTGGGTTCAGCGGAACGTTCTCAAGGCAGACAGCTTCCGAGGCTTCGACACCGAATGCGACACCAACATCGACCGGAACCGGAACCAGATCTACCAGTCAACGCCGGCACAAGTCAAGTACCAACTGCTCAACAACATTGCAGCACAAATGCAAGTGATGAAGCAGAAGCCCGGCTTTGGAACCTTTGTCGACAATCTGGCACGAAGCCGTGGCAATGAACTCTGGAAGATCGTGCAGCCACTGATGCATGTCAAGACCAGCCGGGACTGGGAAGACATGCACTGGCTCATGAACGAAGCACACAACCTGGCCATCATGATGTACTCGGGCCCAGACCAATACCGCTTCGAGACACCACAGGCTGGTCAATTCTTCAAGAGCGGAGATATGGTACCGAAAGATCCATATCCCAACATTGCCACACATGAGCAACTGGAAGCAAGAGGGGTCAGGGTCAAGCTTGGAATTTCACCTCATGTCATTGTCAAGACTAGCACGCCTTTAGGGCTAGTCAGCGAGAGCACAGTCGTGCGAGCGGTTGTGTTGCTGGACGCAACATGGAAATAGATTTGGGGTATTTCCATGGGAAGTAATCAGGAGGCATGGAGGGGTAGGGGGCATAAATGAGGCATTGTGAATGTATTTTAGCCAGAGAGCTCAAATCAAAAGTTCTTCTTTTCTCCAAAAATTCAAATTCGCTAAGGTCCTTTTGTACTCACCGGTGTTCCGTCGAGCCGTATATCGCGCTCTATCCTCGCTATGGGGTACTCCGGCACAGCATCCGCCCCTTCTCGCGCAGGGCTTTTGTGGTCTGTATGAGCCCCCATTTTACCTCTGTTCGACATGTTACTTAGCAAGGTGTGCGCTCCGTCCCTGTACCCATGCTTCACTACTGTAGAGGCTTGCCTTTACTTGCCCCTTCAATACTGGTATTCCTCGGCCATTCTGCCCCTTACTACGCCTCAGGCGACCGCTCTGAGACTTCAACATTGCGTCCTGGATCCTCACCATCAGGACGCCCGGAATAACCAGCAACTTGATGCTGACGACCATCAGGATCAACACGTTATCATTCTCTCACTATAACTCCCAGGTGCATGCTATAACCTGTCAACTCCCCCCAAACACAACCTTGCAGCCTGTATTTTCCTTCTAGCTAACCCGTCTGCTTACAAGGTATATCGGTAGAACGGACTCCTGTCACCCAAGTCCAACAGCTCCTGCTCAGTGTACCTGGCCTTGATCGCCGCCTCGCCCTCTTGCGCGACATACTCGTCTCGCCTCTTGTTCTCGCGACGGTATGCCACACGCAAGATGTACGCGGAGATGATGGATAGCACGCAGATGGCCAGGCACACGCCAAAGCCGGTGGGATAGTCCGGCGCCTCGGCGGAGAAGTAGATGTTTGAGCCGCAGATTCCGCCCATCTGCACGTCAAAGTCAGCATCGTTTGCTCGCATGGAGTCCAAAGACAAGAATTTTAACTCACATTGCCGACACTGATCAACAAGGCCATGCCGACCGCTCGCTTACTGGACGGCGCAAGGTTATTCGCAACCAGCGTGACCACGCACGTGAACGGACAATACAGCCCGATCGCAACGAGGAACAAGAAGAAGTACGTCACGCCGGGCATCTTGGGATGCGCGATCGCCAGTTCGGCAATGAAGCCCACGACCGCGATCGCGAAGCCGCCCATGAGGAATGGCGTGCGCTGCTGGACCCGATCGGACCAGAAGGCGACGATCACAGTGGCCAGCAACGCGGCAACGTAGATGGGGATGGTCATCAGCTGCGCATTGGCAGAGGAATAGCCGAGATCCTTGACCACGGTCGGCACCGTCGCAGTGAATCCGTACGTTCCGATGCTGCAGCCCCAGAAAGGGATGATGGACAGCCATACACGCCAGTCCTTGAACCCGGCCTTGATGTGAGGCAAGCCGATCTTGTCGGCGTTCGTGACCCGGCCAGACCCTGAACCGGTGTGCAGTGCGATGCGGTTGACAACGAACTCGCGCTCGCGCTTGGTCAAGAACTTGGCGGTCTCGGGCTTGTCGGGAAGCAGGAAGTAAAGGGTGAACGAGACGGCGACAGGAGCCAGACCTTCGAGAATGAAGATCCATTTCCAGCCAGCCAGGCCGGATATGCCGTCCATTTTCTCGATGGCGTAGGCCAAGAGGCCCGAGAAGGCGCCCGAGAGCGAGGCCGCAGCGTAGAAGACGGCCATGCGGCGTTGGACTTCGTAGCGCTGATACCAGATGGTGAGAAGCTGGTAGTATTGTTAGTATGTAGGTTCAGAAGTGCAAGATGTCGAGTAAGAGGTGGTTCGACGGCTCCATGGGAAGTCGCCGGTGCTCAGTAGGCGTAGGAAACGGTGGCAGACAACGAGTGAGTGTGGATGATATGCCAGCACCCCTGCTACGACAGTCAAGGAACTTTGAGATACTTACAAAAGTAGCAGCAGGAAAGAAGCCGGCTTCCGTCACACCGAGGAAGAAACGGGCCGCTATAAGTCCGCTATATGAGTTGACAAGTCCCATGAGAGTCATGACCAGACCCCACGCAAAGCAAAGCACTGAGATCCAAATTGACGGCCGGATAATCTTCAGCACAATGTTGCTAGGCACTTCGAACAGGGCGTATGGAACGAAGAAGACCGTCAAGGCGGTATTGTATTTCATGCCGTACAGCTCGAGGTCGTCGTACATGCCGGCGATTTTGGCGTTACCCAAATTGCTTCGGTCGATGTATGCAAGTCTAGCAGTCATCCTGCGTCAGAATTGAAAGCTGTGAGCGCAGTTGAGGGGTGGCTTACAGGTACAAAACGGAAAGGAGAGGAATGATTCTGTAGTCGATCTTTTTCATGATACGGCGAGCTTCTGCCTGGCTGACCTCGTCTTCAGTGACGACCTGATCAGGTGGGAGGCCGGCGTCAACGGTGCGCAGGCCATCTTTGGTAGGCTCGACGGTGGGAGAGGGTTCGGATGAGAGGCCGATGGCTTTCTCCTCGCTGCCGTATTCCATGCGTTTCTCGTCTTCGATCTTGTCCGCCATGCTGGGTTGTCAAAGGGCTTGGGAATCTGAAGCACTGAGAAGAGTGAAAGAAAAGGACAGCCGTCTGCCTGCAGGGATGAGGTATCTGGAGAATGTTCCGGGGATATAAAAGTATAAAAGGGCCACTGTCGACAGACCCTTCCCACTCGGCGGGGCATGGGCATGACAACGTGGAGGCTGAAGAGCCGGGGTCGCATCTCGTCGACCTAGGGTCTTGTCAGGCTTCTAAGCTCGTTGCGGCATGATAATCAGGTATACCTGGTACGGTTCAGACCATAAAGAGTAAGGCTGCCTCGGTATGCATGAGAAAGTCCACCGAATATGCATTAGTGGTGGCAGCAGTGCAAGGATAGCGCTGTTGATCTGCCGGCGGAAGGCTGCAGTGGAACATTCCACCTCTTCGGTCGTGATTACATGTCGTATGACAAGCCGCGGTTTTGTTCTGGGCGCCGCTTGGCCACTCCAGTGGCAGCGCGGAGGATGCAGAGTCGAAAGCAAATGGGTTTGCGGAGTTGGGGATGAAGGAAGCTAGGCAAGTCGGAGGCTGGTCTTGATGGGTGATCTGGTGTGGGGCTTATGCATTATTCCGTCTCTTGATATGCTGGCTGGCAGATACGTTACATTCTTGAATGGTATGTCCACCGGGACAACCGGTGGAAGCCAAGCATAGCCTTGTACTGTAGGCTTTAGAATCAAGGCATATCTGTATTCGGCGCGGAGTGTGCATTGCTAGGTCGACAGTCACCCCTGGCGATGCCACGTCTTCCCCCACAGTTCGCTTACATGCAAAGCCGAAAAGTCGGCTCCTTCAGGCAGACAGGATCCCTTGGTCCGTTGTGTGTCTGTTTTGCAACTTCCGACATAGTGTTGGGGGCATTGCAAGGAAGAGCAGCTACCGAGCCTCCAAGGATACCTGTAGAAGCTGTCTCCCAAGCTGACTGCATTGCCCATTGGAATGGCCGGGAAGGCTGGAGGAACAACGTACGAGGTTTGACGCTTGGCCTAGAGAGCCGAAGGTGCAGAGAAGGCTTCCGATCATTCAGATGGGAACTCTTGCTGTGTCTACGGCATTTGAGTGCTCATGAACGGCCTGCGCAAACGCTGTGCTGTTGAGACACTGTGTGAGGAATGTGGCTCCATTGGTGCTCAGAACTCAGACCCTATTCAATGAAGGATGATGATACAAGCGTGAAGATATGGTCTACCCATTGATACAGGTGCCATCATTGTTCAATTCCAGAGCGGGAACCATCCTTTCGTAGCCTGGTCACTGACCAAACCATCTGATGTATTGATATGTAGAGAGGAAGTAACCTGCTTTGTAGCTGAACTTTCGGTGAGCGCCAGACGCCAAGATTTTTACCTTTAGATGAACGTTTAGATTCCTTTAGTTTCTTGACCTTAAACTTAACTTTAAACGTAAATGGTTCCGAGCACTTCGCCTGGGAGAGAATAGCGAGGATCATGTCGCATCTCAGAAACAACAGCAATGCTCGAAGCGTGATGGATCAAATAAATCGAGTCTGACCCCAAAATGCTACAAGGTGTAGGGCTCTTCTGCGCCACCAAATGATGCGTGAGGCGCTCAAGGCAGCCTAAATGAGAAGTTGATGCTTTGTTGAATTGAATATTGGATATTAGCATCATGCTGGCTAGAGCGCAATCTCTGCAGAGCGCTCTCGACTCAAAGTACTGCTGCTGTCGTGATAGCACAACTCATCCTTTGCAGAATGCTGGACGCACTGCTCAGTTTCCCCAGAACCATTTCCAATCGCGGAATATCAGAATCACCCCGCTAGCAACGACGCTTGCTGCCATGCTCAAATCTCGTCCCCTGTCGCCCGCTGCATCGCTCCAGATTCGTTTCGACCGAGTCTGCAGGTGACTATATCAGCAAGCAAGACTGAAGCATCGATCGTCGGCCAAGCTGATCAGCTATCATCACCTCGCGCGTGGTACATGTCTTCGCCAATTTGCTCCAGATCCGGCACGTTCTCCTTCTCCTTGAAGTCTTGCACCTTTTGTTCCAGCTTTTGGATCACCTGCGGCATGTCATCGATCTTTGACCAAACCACATGTTGTTCAATGGCCTGCGGCGGATCCTTATGTGGTTTGCCGTGAAGAATCGAGGACGGTTGAGCGCAAGATACCGACGCAATGTAACGTGCGGCTAAACTCATGGAAGCGTTTGTCGAAGTGACCATGGAGACACGACCTCGACGGCTCTTTTTGTGGCCGAGCTTTTGTTTCTTTTGTGGCGGCTCCTTCTCTTCATGTTGCAGCTTTTCGCACGCACTCCTCTTTCTCTTCAACAAGCGTCTTCTTGCGGAGATATTCGTGTTCCAGATATGGCATGCGGCTCCGACAGTGTCGACCCCTTCTGCTCGGAATGGCCGGCCCCTCTCTGCCTCATCCTGCGCACCCAGAGACGCTTTCACCTTCTTCTTCGGATGGGTCACTTCCGCCGACATCTTGACTTCGGCATCTGAACTAGCAGCTTCCACGTCGTTGACATCCTGCTTCTTCCGCGGGGACTTCTCATCTACGCCGCCTTGCGCCTCACAAATCTCCTTTTCCTTCAAGTCCAAGCCGTCCACTTGCGCAGAGAGCGTGGTTGTGCCATGGCGACTTCCCCCTTCCGAGTTGTCCATCTTCTGCTTCTCGGAATTCGCTCCTTCTCTGCTATCAGCCTCCCCCTGCTTAGTCGTCTTCCTCTTCTTGTCATCTGCGCCCTGGTTCGCCTGCGGTCCCCTCTTCTCTGGATCATACTCTCGCAGTCTATACCGTTTCTGGAGCACCCTCATCTTCTCCACTGCTCTCTCGCTCTCATCTTCCTGCCCCTTCGTAACTAAGTCCGCATTCCACATGCTAACGAGCTGGTACCTGCCCAGGCAATATTGCGGATTATGCTCCTTCTTTGTCTCCCTTCTGCTTGATTTGAGCTTCTGCTTCTGGATCGCGGCCGCATCTGTCAAGGCATTTCGAGAGATACCCGGGGGTAATGGCTGTATAAGTTGACCTCTTGTCTCAGGGACCACGCGGCCATTGAAGCTGTAGCTTGGCGGCACCGAGTCGAGCAGTTGTTGTCTCTTCTCATTGAAGAAATGTTGGATCGAACGATATCGTGCATATTCGGGTTTCTTCTTCCCACCCTTACTGACAACACCACCATCTAGCGGAAGAGCCGAACAAGATTTTGTGGTCCGGGCCATCGTACCGATGTTGAAAAATAATCGAAAGTTGAGATACAGTGCAGATTGATGGGTTGAAGAGAAGGTGCCAGTGACTACTGTGGACGCCGCTCCCGGGAATTGGCAACTTCACTGGTGAAGTCAGATCGATTTCTTCTGCCTCAACCGAGTCTGCACTAAAGGCATCGCAAGTGATTTCGGCGCTTGAAATTTGAAAAGTCGAAATGAAGTGATTTGATAGTCTTCTGTAAGTTAGAATCTGCATTGAGATTTGAATGGACTCACCTGTTCCGTTTTGGAAGACAAAGAGGGCCATGCTACAATGGGCCGTCGTGCGAATATCAGTCTGATCATGCGCGGGATCGTAACGATGTCATGCTCTGCTTGGAGATGCGCCTGTCCAGGATCAACTGATTCACGACTCAGGAATGATCTGGTCGCCACGGACGCACGATGAGATCGACTCAGCAATGATCTAGTCGTCGCGGACGACGGTGAGATCAACCAGGACCTGGTCGCCGCGGACAACTCTTCTGTTAAATATCAAGATTGATCAACGATCTCTCACTCCTCTCACTTCATTTCCCGTTATCATCACATAGCTGTGAGTTGAGTCTCCTCATTGTTTGTATGGTCTCAAGTCCATTGTTGAACACTCTCACGCTCACAATTGCAATATTTTTATCCTTCTTGAAAGGAGCACTAGCATACCTTTATCAAAACCACAAACAGCACTATCCTTAGACAATCATGCCACCGGTTAGTGACTCTGACATTGCCGACCTCGAAGCCGGAATGGCGACGATCGACCTGCAAACTCAGGGAAACCAAGAGATACATCGAATCCGGCAACAAGATGGCATTTCTATCGAGCGACGAGGCCTTCATCACAAGTGGATGCCCACGGCTGAGAGACAACAAGGACTGAAAGAGGACAGTCAGGAATACTTGAAGACGGCAAGAGTGGATCTCCTCCACAAGACAATCGATCGCCATCCTCAGTACCGTCCATGGACAAAATACGTCGAGAGACACATGTCTTCTGATGGCACCATATTCCCGCCTCGACCGGATTTCTTCTCCAAAGCCGGCCAGCCTGATCCATTGGGCAAGTCCAAGACACTCCAAGAGGCTCCCGGTCCAGCTGCGAATTTACGCCAAGAGGAAGCTCGACAGGCTTCGGAGTTCAGAGGAAATTGGAAAAAAGCAAGTCAGTCAACCTCGTCTGCGACCGAGATATGGAAGACGAACATGGAAAACCAGATGCAACTCAAGATTACACCTCAGGGGCCGGTGACCAGTGCCATACCCGTCAGAAAAAGCCCTCAGAAGTCGGTGGACAGTGCCATGACACGCAAAGGTACACCTCCGAGGGCGGTGAGCGGTACGCTACCAGTCAAAGCGACTGCTCAGAAGTCGGTCAGCAGTGGCATGCCGGTCAAAGAAACCCCTCAGAAGCTGGTGAACAATGCCGTGCCGGTTGGAGGAACTGGTCAGAAGCCTGTGAGCCGTGCCACGCCAGCCAAAGAAACCCCTCGGAAGCCGGTGCTGCCAGTCAAAGCAAGCCCTGAGAAACCTGTGAACAATGCCGTGCCAATCAAAGGAACTGCTCAGAAGCCTGTCAACAGTACCATACCAGCCAAAGCAAGCCCTGAGAAAGCTGCGAACAATGCATTGCAATTCACAGGTAATCCTCCGGTGCGGGTGCCTCCTGAAGAGCTTCTCTACGGAAGCCCTCAGATGATCGTGCGTCCTGAGTGGCGAGGTGTCGGACCCCCTCGATTTTCTGTACCTCCTGAGTGGATAGTCAATGGAACACTTCAGGATCCTGTGGACAGAGTCGAGCAGCACCAGGAGTACGAGCAGTACGGAAACCCTCAGACGAGTGTTCCTCCTGAAGAGCGAAGCCCTGTGATGTTTATGCCTCCTGATTGGCGATTTGTCCAATCCCTTCAACTCTTTGAGAGACTCGACCAGTTCGAGGAGAAGTACTTTAACGGAATCCCTCAGCTGTATTTGCCGTTTGAGTGGCGACGATTCCTCCAACCTGGAATCCCCCAAATGACTGTGCCTGCTGAGTGGCCAGTAGACAGAACCCACCAGGATCGTGTGAACAGAGTCAACCGGTACGAGCGGGATGGAACGCCTCAGATAAATGTGACTCCTGACTGGCTAATCGACCCAATCCTTCGGGATCCTGTGGACAGAGTCGATCAGTACCAGGAATACGGAGCCCCTCAGATGATAGTGCCTCCTGAGAGACCAGTCAACCCAACCGTTCGGCGGGCTTTGAGCAAAGTCGAGCAGCACGAGGAGAAACTTCGAGCCAGAGCCTGGAAGTGGGTCAGATGTACCGACGGAGTTGTTCGACACCGGCTTGTCTAAAGCAGATGAAATGGACCTTGTCGATGGCTATTCTTCATGTGCATCGCATGGGAATTGTTTTGGAATGTTGAAATTGGACATGTTCAAATACTTGGATACCCACTCAAGGATCGAAAGTTGAGAACCTATGTGTCGTGGCGGCGTGCCTGGTATGTTTTGTGAGAATCATTCTGGAAATGAAAGCACCAATGACGTGCAAGAGTGTATGAGTCATGAAAGTCAGATTGCGGCCTCAGTTTTGAAGGTCAAATGCAAATGTCCTGAGGTGGCAGATTAGCATGGAAGAACAGATGAGCTTGCGGTTGTGTACAAAAAGGATGACAGGGTGACAAAAAAAGACACGGTGTAGATTTGCTGATGAGGTAGATAGAACGAAAAACCAGATAGACAGAATTGAACGTTAGAAATGCTCTTTTCACATTCCAGGCGGGAAGACCATGCTACAAGTTCGAGAAGCACCTCTTCCCCTGACCTCTCCGGTGATCTGCAGCGGCAAGTGCAGTCAGGATAATACTTCGAGACCGATCCATGCAAGCCGGCGATGTTGTCTCTTTGATGACGCCTCCGCATGCCAGTTGAGTCACAGCCGCTGTGACCGTCTTCGCCGAAGATTTTGTTTTTCATCTCAATGCATCGAAACCCTCTAGGAGAATTTTTTTTACGACGAAGCAATGGCCTTCCGTCTCTGTTGACCTCTTTGTCTGGCATTCAGTCTCGCGCCCTTAGCAACACCCAACTCCTCAGACTTGGTAACCGCCTCTTCACCTTCCGTCAAGATCAATTCGATGTGGCATGGGTTGGACATGTATGGGTTGATACGACCGTGGGCACGGTATGTTCGGCGGCGCTGCTTGGGTGCTTGGTTCACTTGGATGCGCTTGACAATCAGGTTGGAGGTATCGAGACCCTTGGTATCGGCGTTGGCTTCGGCGTTCTTGAGCAGGCCGAGAAGGAACTCGGCGGACTTGACTGGGTGACGCGCCTTGGAAACACCGAATTGCTTGCCTGTAAGAAAATAGACGTTAGCCATCGTACCGAAAACTGCAAGCCAGGTCTCTGTAAGGTATATGCGGCCTGGAAGTTGTCTCCTCAGTCCTTCCTCGCATTGCAAAAGGCTCTTTCCTAGGACAAAGCGGGTTTCCAGCATGCTCGAGATAGACAGATTTCAGACCCCATCATCCTTTGCCGCGATTTTCTTTCGGGTTTATCGTACCTTGAGCGCTTCGGCCAGTGCTTCCAGCATATCTTCTCATCGGGACAGCTGCCTTCAATTCCTGGACATTCTCGAGGTACTTGACGGCGCGTTCTAGTTTCCAGCCGTTGATGGCCTGGGCAGTCTCGCGGGTGTTCTTGAAGCTGACTCGGAGGTAGCTGCCACGGCTCTTGGCCGATTTGGCGCTGGGAATGCGGTCGGCAGTGGCGTAGCGGACCTGTTGGCCATTTGTGAGCAATCTCTATGCTTTCAACATGTTGATCCGGGGGGATGTATCATACCATCTTGACTGTTTGTGCGGGTTGGGAGATGGTCCTTTCGTTCGACGTTGTCAATTGCCCTTGATTGAAAAGGCGCAACTTGGAATTTTGGATGTGCGGGAGGCCAAGACTGCGATTTGCCGACGAGTTGGTGGAGGGAAGGTGTACCGAATTATTTTGGTAGAGTCACGTGGCAGTGCGAGCTGGTGTCATCTGCCAAGCCTCGGATGTATTGATCGAGATGTCAACTTCTGCAAGGCCCATGAGAGAGAGGACTGTTACGACTGGTGCACCCCATATCATTTCTCTCCTGTGCTGTGTGCAAACTTACAACTAGGGTTCATAGGAAACAACTCGGGTTTGTGTTCAATATTTTTGGGGAATTTTGATATGAAAGCTGGCTTTGCTTCGCCGCCAGTCAAGCCTTGATGTTTCGCTGCTCGGTAGCAAGCTGCCTCCCTAGTCGCCAACGGAGACGCAGTGAGACTCCCAATGGTTATCGTACAAGTCGTGTCGTCGTTCAGTCACCACAATGACCTGCCTCACTGGTCGCCAGTGCAGACGGCACTGAGACTATCCAATGGTAATCATACAAAACGTGTCGTCCTCAATCACCACAATTCATCTGAACCTTCACGGACCAACCATCGTTGCTTCATTCCTTCATTGGCAATATCCAGCACGGTCTGGCTACGTGCTTTCTGTCAATTAGCCCATGTCTTCTATCAAGTTTCAATCATCATCTGCAACAGGACGATAATCACCACCTTCGGATTCCTCTGTGCCTCCTCTTGCTGGAGGGATGTCCAAATACCACGCTTCTTCGTCGTCGTCTTTGTCGATGTCATCCTCGATATCATCCGGATTGGCCATGATCTGCGCCTTCGAATGAACATGGACCTTCTTCTGTTGACCAGTTGGACTTTCGCGCCGCATGGCCTCATCCATCGAAGGTCTTTCAACTGACGGGAAAACTTGCTCGTTGTCTTCAACGGCGTCCTCCTCGTCTTCGTCTTCTTCATCTGTTGACACCAATGCGGCTCCAGCAAGTTGACTGCTCTTGTGCCTCGGTGTAGAATGAGGTTCGGCGAGAGCTTTGTTGCCTGCCTCCTCGTATCCTGGATCTCCTGGCATCACAACTTTGCCGTTGATAAGCTTCGAGCCAGGCTTTCGTCCTCTTCGGCCTGTTCCTGGGAGGGACGGAAGATCTGATGGGAAGTTCGAGGTGTACTTGAACAGGTCTGGTGTTGCGGTGTGGCCATTGATAAGCTTCATATACTCTCGCCATTGGTCAAGAGTACGTGGGTCTCTGACACCGTGGTACTTTCCAACCTCATGTCCATTGATGGTTTGGATATCCAATGCCTCCGCTCTGGTGTCGGCCCAGAACCAGTTGACCTGGCCCTCTTCTGGTTCTTCCAATCGTTCATCAGTCTTTGACGCGTATCTGCGCCCTTCCTCGATAGCTTTCATGTCGAAATCCAACTCTGGTCTAAGCTCAACCTTTTGGGCATTCTTAGGCTTGAACTGCAATTGACCTGTCCAGAGACGCACCGCGCCAGCTTCGTACAATCTGCCAAGCACGCGATCGTAGGAGACTAGATATCGTTTGTTAGGATCGTGCAGATAGTACCACGAACCGTAGTCTCCTGTGCCAACAGGCCGGAAGATGGTCTTGACTTCCTCGTCTGGCACGGGGGATGGCAGTACAGTCTGGGCGGCATCGGGATCGCGGCCTTGCATCTGGTAGTGGCGCCGTATGTCGAGTGTATACGCTCGTCCCACAAGGATGATTGAAGACGAAGGCGCAAGTAGTGGTGTATCTGGTAAGACATCTTCTGGTCGGATGTTGAGCAGGTTCAGTCTGATCGAATCCACCACCATGACATCTGTACATCTTCGGACCTTGCCGGCTGGGGTCGGAGCTGGAGTCAGTCGAACTGTATCGCCAGTCACGATGAATTCGGACCCAATATAGAGGCCCTTGAAGAAGATACTTCCATTTGGCCATTCACCCTTGAACCAGAACTTCTCGTAAAGTGAGAGGCTTGTCATACAGGTCAATGCGAATTCAATTGACTGATGCCATTCTTTGCGTGGAATGCCCCGAAGGAGTATTTGCCAATGACTCAACGGTCGTATGTTTCGTAGAGGGACATATCGATATTGTTTGGACGCTGTCTTATCAATCTCATTGTTGGGATCAGGAAAGGTCTCGACACGGAAGCCCGAAGTGTTGAGGGAGGTTTGTTTGTCCGTCAGATTTTGAATGTCTGGAAAGTCGACCGGCCCATCCAGCGCAGTTGCACAAGGGACCTGGGTGACGAGGCCGGCTCTCCACTTTGGAAATCCGTGAAAGCATTTCTGCTCAAACGAGTAGAATTTGTATTCATCCTTCTCGGGATCGATCATGAGAAAGTGTTCGTCAAGAAACTGCGGAGTCCAGAGCACGAGTTCGCTAATCCGCGGAGAAAACGAATGCTGCTGTGAGACCAAGGTCAGGTTTTGTTGGATCAAGCCCTTCCCATAATTCTCAAACTCGTGCTCGGCTCTCCAATCGATCGAATTCTCCTCCCGAATGTTGTCTTCAATTCCCGCCTTGTCGTTCTTGCTAATCTCAAGCTTTCTGAGCAAGTCCTTGACGACATCTTCATTTCCTTCCTCGTCCACCGCGTATGGAGCTCCAGCGGCCTTCATTTGTCGTTGTGGTCTTCTCGAAGTGAAGCCCGAAGCACCGCCTGCGGCCGAAGTAGACCGTGATGAAACGTCGGAGTCGGAATGAATGGGAGCTCTTCTCCGGTCGGTCAGAAGTCTTTCGAACTCTGTAGGGCGAGGCTTTCTGGGGATGGCAGTTTTGACTTGCGGCTTTCCACAATGTACACAATCGCATTGGCCTTGCTTGCCAGACATAAGCCATAAGAAGTGAACTTCGAACTTCACGATGGAGTCGTAGTATTTTCCGCTGGGATGGCCAAATAAGCGCTTGAAGACTTGACTGCCGGTAAGCTGGTCCGTTTCGAACAGCGCGTAGCCGTCTGGAAGCTTGTCGAGGTAATATTCAACGCCAATGTGCTCTTGTCCTCGTTGCTTCATCCACGCCTTTGCCAAATGAATCAAGTGTCGCTCTTCGGAGCTTCGTCGATATCTGGCTTTCCAAACAGGATTGTTGACCGGCCACTGGCTGGGTTGACCATCAGTGAAAGAATTGATGTCGACTTTTTCCCAAGGGCCGCCCTTCCTGCCAATGATCTCCCACCGACGCGGGCCTGCTGCCGTCGTAGCCATCGCGACAACCCTAAAGCACAGTAGTGAAGGCGAATCTAGGCTCCGCACGACATCATAAATAAAAGAGACGACATCACAGACGACATCACAGACGACATCACAGTCCGGACACGTTTTGATCGATCGAAATTATTGGTTGGTTGTCACACGGTGGACAGAAACAAACAGGGCTGTTGAGTTGAGTTCGCATGGGATTGACAGATTTCGGTGTCAGAGTGAATGTACTCTTCTGAGCGACCAGTGAAGGCAGAACTGACATGCCAGTGAGGTGAGACTGAAAGTCCGGGCTATGGTAGCACCACCTAAATGTGATTCTTGGATTGCGAGGACCATCTTCAAGCCATGTTTTTTGGTGATTACAGTCATTTTCAACACTTCTGTGTAAATCTAGAAACTTAACCGACACGCTCACAGTTGTACCCACATTGCATCGTCGCCCATGCCCGCCCAAACTATAATGGGAAGCTACCGTCATTACAACATATAAGTATACATCAATACAAGCATTCACGCTCCTGGCACGTTGGCGCCAGACAATAACGTCCTCTGTAAGCTGACCAGTATCATCCGTCTTCCCTTTGGCACGAACCTGCTGAGTCCATCGTTGTCCATGTCGTAATAGATCTGCCATCTTCGAGTTTTAGGATCTTGAACAGCAGTGAAAGCTTTCGACTCATCAAAGGTGATAGTTTTCTCGTCCTCTGTCCAATCCCATGGTCCAATATGATGTTCTATGCTTGCGCTTTTGTTTCCATATTTCAATTCCATAGTATCCTTGTCCATATACAACCAGTTCAGCAAGGGAGGATCGTCTCGAACCTGGCTCACGAGGCCAATCGGTATTGGAACTCGCTTGAGATTAGGACCTGCATTAGCATTTTACTCCATGAAAGCGCGACCAAACCAGTCTCGGATCGCTCACTTCGTTGTCCGGATATTCAATGTAGAAGCACTCGGCCACGTAGCCTTCTGGGCACGGATTGCTAGCTTCATGCGGACCTATCCATACCCGGTCGTCTTTGAGGACTAGCCGCTTGCCATGTATCCCTATTGTGCCAGCACTATCGGCTTCGCAATGGATGTCGATATGGAATTTCTTCATGCGATTTTCATCCTTCTGACGCTCCTCGCGGGTTCTTTGTCCAGAGATGGCTTGCGACACGCCGGTCACTGTAGGAATCGCGGTCAATATGAGCAGTCCGATGACCATATCTGGTATTTCATGGACACCTGTATATCGGCGCAAACTGCTCAACTGAAGTATAGCCGGTCTTGTATAAGCGTATCGCCATGTCTGGAGCGTCGCCCTTCTGAATCAAATGAATGGAAGTAGTTGGCACGAGTTGGCAGACTGCAAAATGGAAAGTCAGCAAACACGCCAAGGACACTGACATAATTTCCCGACGTCCGGCAGGTCTGACAGGTCGTGTATTAAATATCTTGGGACATTGCAAGATTCACGTCGTGCACTTCTATTAGAGGTGTAAGCCGAGCATAGAGGAGCAACAGAATGTGCTTGAAGCAGATGGACAATGCTGCTGTAGTTTTGGAGGTCGACGAGATCTAGGCACATTCTCCTGTCACAGCGTCAACCACTCTGAGAAGGAATGAATTGGTAAGTACTCCGTATTGCCTCTGCTATCTATGGAGCAGAAGAAGTGTCGACTTTACTCAGGTCTGGATAACGACACTGATCCGTGCGGTGGCAAGTATGCACCCAACGATCTTGATGGCATAGTACTGCTCTGCTTCTCATGACAATGATGCCCGGCATATGGTGCTGATGATGCGGCCAGCCTTCGACCTGTCTATTGCAGGTTTTGGTATCGGTGCTGATGCATCAGGTAGCGCCAAAGAAGCCCAGCAGGACAAGTGCTGACGCCGTTTTCCGTCGCCAATCCATGTAGCAAATCGATTGCCATTTCAGAATCGAAAGCAAGTCCATCGTCCAACATCGCCTTCAGGTTCACGGCAAAGCTCGGGTAGACCAGCTCAGATACCACTTTCATCTTGAGCATTTCCCACAAAGGAGAACCTCGCATGCCTGCTTCCTCGATCTGCTGGAAGTGGCGCCAAGCTAGGTGTTCAGCAGAAAAGCCCTTGTCAAGAAGAGCCTCCACGTGTGTACAAATCTCTTCAATGCAGTATTTGTTGGCTATGGCGTGCACACTGATCAGTTTGGAGATAGAAGCTGAAGTACAACAGGGCTGGCGCGCGAGTAGCTTGATGTCCTTGTCATCTCCGTCGTAGAGTTTGCCGGTGTACAGAAATTGAATGATCTTGACGAAAGTATCTACGTCAGCGTCGCGCATATTGATCTCATTCTTGTCGCCCTCTTCGAAATGACCACTCTGGAGACATTTGGCGAAATACTCGCATTTGGTCAGGATGGATTTGTGGGCTTTGATAGGGGTGGCCTCCGGCCCGACAAAAATGGTGACCATGGGAGACGCAAAGGAGGGTTCTTGGGCGAGGTCGAACACGTTGGCGGTCCTGTAGGGCTGTCAGTCTTAGGACATGGTGCATCCTATAACAAACTCACAAAGGCGTGGGAACATCCGCGATGGCGTTTTCGCCTGGTGCGCTACCGGGGTAGGCCATGTCAACTGATGAACTACTCAAGACGATCCAATGATTAGAACTATGGTTGCGAATTGGTCGCGCGAGATGCGGAGCGACAACATCCCTCTTTCAGTCAAAGGATTGTCGCCAAGTATCATTGTTATTTTCTGGAAGCGGTGTGGTGAATTAACTGCGACCTGGTCATCCAAGGCATCCACCAGCAGGTAGTGAAGCAAATGAACATTCGCTTCACTCCAAAGACGCGCGGCCGACCATCGCGTCACAGTTTATGTTGCTAAGATGGTTGCCAGCCGTAGTACCGCTAGGACGGCATTGAAGGATACGTCCCAGGTAGCCGCCATGTTGTCCTGTCATATATTCCACAACCACCCAAGATATCTTCGATCAACTCCAGAATCCATAAGGATATAACTGGACGAAATGTCATTCATGTCAGAAACGGCGGTTGTCCTCTCGTATAGGGGAGGTGTGACACTCTGTCCCATCCTCAACACCTGGTAGTCTCACGTAGCCGTTGACAGGGAAGACTGTACAGCATAGATGCGCTCACCACGACTGAGAGGTGCGTCTCAATAGGGAAGAGGCCAGTCCGGAAAATTCAGTGAAGCCAGAAAGCTCATTGGTTCGGAGAAATATTTCACCGATTTCGATTGGCATCAAAACCACACCGGAACTCTTTGAGTGCTTCGTGTTCCACAGCGACAACCGTGATCTGTGAAGGCTGGCAGCCTTTTTGAAGACTGCAATAGGTGCTGGCAGCATCAGGGTGTCTGTTGTGAAGCAGCTGAGATGGATGCGCTCAGATTGCTTTCTCGCTCTGCGGGCTTGAAATCGAGAAGCGCAAAATCTTCGCTTCAAAATTTGCCATCAGCCTCTGGACACTCAACGAACGATGGCAACTCAGATCCAGCCGCTACCCGGAAACGAAAGCGACACGTGGATGCGACGGAAGATACTAGCAATGTGGTTGTCCCATCTGCAACACTTTCCGAGGAAGACGTCCGGCAGATCCAAAAGAAGCAAAAGATCAAGATTGTGGATTTAAATCGTTTTCGAGCAGCCAGCGCAAACTCAGAGTCACGGAAAGCACAGAAAGAACAGTCGCGCATTTTCTCACAGCCGCTTACTTCATTCAGTCACCTTCGTCAATTTAATGTCAATAAGGCCTTGACTCGCAATGTTTCAGATCAGGCATATTTTCAGCCTACAGAGGTGCAAATGGCGACCATTCCACTGCTCCTCCGAGGCTCCTCCGAAGAAGCCAGCGAACCCGACCTTTTGACCATCGCGCCAACGGGCAGTGGAAAGACCCTGGCGTTCCTGATACCGCTGATCGAGAAGGTGTCGAGAAGTCACAAGACCAGCGATGGCCATCCAGAGAGACATATCAGTGCGATCATCCTTGCACCAACAAAAGAACTTGTGTCTCAGATTGTCACTGAAGGACGAAAATTATGCTTGAAGACAGGCGTGCGCATAACAGCCATGAGGAAAGGGATGACATTGTTCGAAGGACATGCGCCGACGAACGAGGACGGGACTGAGGACGATGAGTCTGAAAAAGACGACGAGGATCAAATATCGACTACCAGTGCGCCAGTCACGAAAACTGACATCCTCGTCTCAACGCCCCTGAGCCTCGTTCACGCGATTTGTCCATCGTGGGAAGAGGACGAATCTATAGCACCTCATCCTCTTCCGAACATCGAAACATTAATACTCGATGAAGCAGATGTTCTTCTAGATCCAATATTCCGTGCGCAGACTCTGGCTGTGTGGTCAGCATGCACCTCTCCTTCGCTGCGAATAAGCATGTGGTCGGCAACGATCGGGTCCAACGTCGAAGAACTTGCAGTGCAGACCATTTCGAGGCGTCACAAAAGCCTCAAGATTCGCCGCAGTCAACGAACACCCTTACTGCGGACAATTATTGGGTTGAAGGACACCAGCTTACCGACAATATCGCATCGACTAATATTTACAGCAACCGAATCTGGGAAGTTGCTGGGTATGCGTCAGCTATTACATCCATCACGCTCCTTCACATCGGGGAAGGAAGACACGACAGTGCCTCTTCGTCCGCCATTCCTCGTCTTCACCCAAACGATAGAGCGTGCGCAATCACTCTACAATGAGCTCCGATACGATATCCCCGCTCCAGCAGGAGGGTCGTCACGCATTGCGGTGCTGCATTCGTCACTCCCCACCCACACCCGCTCCAGCATCATGCAGAACTTCCGACTCGGCAAAATATGGATCCTGATCACAACGGACCTTTTGTCACGGGGTGTGGACTTCAGGGGTGTGAATGTGGTTGTGAATTACGATATCCCGAACACGGTAGCCGGATATGTGCATCGTGCAGGTCGGACGGGAAGAGCAGGTCGGGAGGGTGGTGTCTGTGTCAGCTTTTACACCAAGGAAGACATCCAATACGTAAAGGGCATTGCCAATGTGATTGCTGCAAGCGAGAAGTCCCAGACCCCTTCGGACAGGACCGCCGGAGTTGTGAAAGGCAACAGCACGACGGCATCTGATCCGGCAAAGACCGGTGGAATTCAGCCGTGGCTGCTGCATGCACTACCTTCCGTATCCAAGTCAGCAAGGAAGAATCTCAAACTTCACGGTGTCGAATCACGACGGGCGGTCCATGCCGACGACGACGAGAAGACGAAGCGGATGAAACGAAAGGCGAGGATTGGGACACAGAGCGGCTTCGAGAGACGCGAAATGAACCGGAAACGTGGTGCTATAGAACACAGTCTGCAGGGCAAGGGGAAAGAGCTAGTCGATGAGGACGGAAATGGGAACGAGGAATGGGAAGGCTTCGGCTCAGCTTGACGTCGCGATGTCACAGAAGGCATAACCACCACGTTTAATCATACAGCAGGAACCTTGACCGTGCCTTTTTTTTGCTCTCTCCTCTTGCGGTCCCGATCTGACTTAGGACTTCGCGCATCGCTGGAGGTCAGCAAGCCAGTCACGAGTTGCAGCGGTACAAAGCTATTGACTTCAGGCTACAGCTGCATTGGACGCGTCAATGCGCCAGATCTCGGTAATCTGTTGACCGAGGTACTTGGGGTAGGGCGCCCCTGGCGCGCGCTGAGTTGCCGTGTCCCTTGAAGCCAGGCACTGGACACGACAGCTTGCAAGCTTTTGCGCCGGACAAGACCCAACCAACGCTGCGCGGTTGGATACGTCGAGCCGTGTTCGAGACTGGCCGATGCCAGTCGTGGCTATCGTTTGTGGCTTGGTGTTTTGGGTTTGCGCAAGGACCGCGATGGTTCTAGACCCTCGTACCCTAATTAGCCAAGGATGGAAGATGAGTCGATTGGAACGTGGGCGTGCCGTTATTACTCGCATTGCTTCGTTCCGTGACCTACTGTTCATCTGGGTGGAACGGTGGTTCTTAGCGAGTCATGTTCAATCGTGCCCTAATCCCTACAGTACTCGTAACAGTGGCAAGTGCATCTCTTCTCTCCCATCTCCTCATGAACTGATCCGGGCGGATGGTCCCGAGCCTGGTGGCCCTTAGTCAGGACCCAAGGGACAAGTCGGGACTTTTGCCAAACTGCCTAAAAGAGTTCGGAGTACCTACGAGTAGGTGGTAGTAGGTACCAAGCTGTCCGGCTCTGGCCCTCTGGGATACGAGTACAGTACCAGTGGTTCATTCCTTCGTCCCGCCCGGAGCTGGAGGGAAGAGGGCGGAATTGTGCCATTATTTTCGTTCTTCGCTGGGTGGTCCATCTCACGGCTTCATCACCAGACGTCCGGGAGGTCGGAGTCCAACGCCGGACAAGCCAGGAGTACTCCGTACTGTGATATACTTGTATTCTCGATTGAGAAACAACATCAAACGACCAGTCCTTGTACCACTTCGGATTGCTCCCACCTTCTCTGCACCGTGACCTCCCGAACTAACACCATGCGAATAGGGACAACACCACAAATCTGCCGGGGTAAAGGCCAGCTGTCACATGCAAATCTCCATGTGCATCCGTTGCCGCGAGCAATAAACCGCTGACTTGATTTTCGCGGGATCTTGTGCGGTGTCACTGCAAGACCGCCAAAACGCCGCCAGACGGCAAACCTAATTCAGCCGACAATCAGGCATGGTATAGCCCAAAAAGACGATCCCGCCGGCGGCCGCCTCCGGCGCGCAATAACTAATGCGGCGGCACTCCGCTAAGACGGCATGTGTACAGGTGTGACAATAGCATTACTACGCAGATAAGATCTTTCATTACAGATTACTGTGGCACCGCACCGGTCCCGCCGCCTGCTTAACCCGAACGGACATCCCCACGACTACGGTACGCGCTGGAAGCTGTTCTCCCTCTCCGGTCGGGTATATGAAGCAGGCACTGCAGGGAAAACACGGTCTAGGATACCTTGCTTGGTCTGGCAACTGTCTGGTGAGTCTGCGGAACAACTTCTCACACGGGCTACAGTACCGGTCCCATCCGTTCCCAACTGCCCATCAGCCATGCTGCAACGAACGACCGAGTCAGATACCTATCAAAATCCCAACACGCATTATTCAAACGTTGACACCGACGTGCTGCAGGGACCACAGGGACTCATGCACGCTCACGTTGCCCACTTGGCGATGGAGCTTTCGTGGAACCTTGTCTCGCCACCCACGTTTTTTGTTTTGCCTGACATCCGTCGAGCCCGTTATGCATACCATTCCCACGTGAGCCAGGTCCAGAGTATCACAGCACTCGGAGCCGCTCCAAGTCCCCCGTGCGTCACCGTGTATGCAGACGGCACCGCTCGGGCGAAACAGTCGAGATACTTATCGAAACTTGCTTGAATAATGACGCATATACTGTTTAGACGGATATGGGTGCATGCCTACACGCGAATCTGGCGTGGGAAACCCGCTAGTTCCCGAAAAGTTGTAGGGCAGGATGAGCAAGAGAGAGAGAGAGTGAGTGTGTGTGTTGTGTCTCTTAAAACCATCAACGTTCCGGCCCATTGATATGTTGGAATTCATATTACAATACTCCGTATAATTTCATTCCATTCCATTCCATAAGCATAGCTGCATTGACGGGCAAGAAATCCCATATAGCTACTGGGTATCATCATGTTCGCACAACAACGTTTCCATAACCCTTGGTTCCCTCGATAGCCATCCCCCAGGGTGTAAAATTCCGTTCCACTCATATCATGTTTCGTGGACTGTCTGCAGCGGCTTTGATCTCTGCCTTGTTATCTCTTGCCCTGTCCCAGGTCGAACCAGTAGTGTATCATGGCCCATCAGTGAATTGCCGTCGTGTCGCATATGGTCTGCCATGATTGACTGTTTCACATCCCGGTTCGCCTCCCGGAGTATGATGCCGACCGTCTCGCCCTGTTTCTCCGCTGCGATCTCCAACGGCATTTCTCCCCGGGTAATACGAGTATGATGATAGCTCGTACACCATGTTGTGGCACCATACGACATGCACGATGACGAAATTGCGCCGATATTAGGAACCGATTGACAGGCCTGACAGCTTCGACAGCGGCACGCTGATTTCGGGGAGTCTCGACGCGAGATTGATCGAGGGGATCTGGACTTCTGAAACCACTTCTGAGGCCACGTAAATTTCGCCGAGCGTTTCTGAGCTCGGAATAATGTATCACAGGTCCTTCTCGTCAAACGTCATCAGGTGAGTGTTGCCATGGCGGAATGCCATTTTTGTCAAGATGTTGGTCGCCAGGTGATACGCACATCGTCGTGAGAGCTCGAACAGAGTACTGGCCCAATCTTGTGACATTCGGAAACTCTTCGTATTGTTCATAGTGAATCGTGCGTGATGGCTTGGAGGAGTTCCATTTCATGAATGCCCCCGCATCGCGCAGATAGTTCTCTATGATCGGATTCTCTTCCTCATTCTTGGACTTCTCCTGACTGTAGTGATCGAGCCATTTCGACTTTTTTCTATCCGTCCAGTATTCGCGCTTTCAGTCGACGCCAACCCTGAAGCCCCGCATGTTGACTCGCTTTTGACTTTTGAGATTCTCGATGGATCGTTCCCAAATGGCAAAGAACTTGGGTGGCACTCTTCGATAAGCATGGCCAAATCCGGGGCTCTAGATACAAGACATTGTAGCCGCACTAGTGCCTGTCGTTGCCTTCGTCGCATCGTGTATGATGAGAGCGCTTGTGCTTCGAGAGATAATGAGGGTCGAGGAGATGATGTGGCTACCATGACATCGGACATGCTCAAGTCCCACAATGTTGGGTCGACATCATCCAGGTCATAGGGGTCGGATACAGTGGTTGCGGGTGTGTCGGGACCGTCATAGAATCCTTCATCAACATCGCTCGCACTGGCCGAATCTGTAGGAGAGCCTGGATCGCTTGGATGTAACGAGGGGGAGTGCATTTCGGTGTCATCCAGCGCGTGTGACTGTAATTGCGCCGTCAGGGCAGTGATGGAAGGATGTCGAGGTGCACCAGCGAATCGGTATGCATCGAATCGAGAATCGCGCCGTGGAGAGGCTGTTCGGCAATTTCGTGGTGAGGAGCACCTTGAATTGCACGGAGAGATATCTGAGGAGGCGCACTGTTCGGTCTTGAGTGAGAGCGAGTGCTCGTGCGGAGGAGATCCGAAAGAGAAATTCTCGTTGAACATCTTGGAAGATGTTCCCCTCCCCGGAGGTGCTGGTAGTCGAGTAATAGTATAGACCAATGGTCACCCGTCGAACGAAATGGAGCGTTCGTGACGGGAGGACTATAAGACGAGTTGGACGGCCGTTGGTGACTGACTGCCCGCTTAAGCAGCGAAATCCTTTCGGTTTGTTTGTCGTTCGTCGTAGAGTCGGAGCAAGAGGGTGAATCTGGCAAGACCGATTTCAAGGTCACATTAAAGAGACGGTTCCTTCTCACCAGCTGGGACCGGATTCGGGTAAGTATAAGCAGTCGCTCGTGATGGCGTAAGGCGAGGGATCGGTTTTCGTCGGACACGGGCTTCTGGAAAAGGTGGATCGAGGTGGCGGAACAAAGGAAAAGAGCATGGGTGGTGGCTTAGAGTTATCGTTCCATCGTCGCATCGTGGGCGCACAGGCCGCATAGGCGAGCGAAAATGCGAGCGAAACCTCGATAAGGTGGATGCGGGTGATCCATGACAGGCGATCGGGTGAGCGAAGCTGTGTCTGGCAAGTATTTGCACGCCGAAGCCCAAGGGAGGCTAGGCTCAGACCCGTGTTGACCTCCCGACTGTCGCCAGAGTGATGGTGAGTATGCCGAGCAAGCCCAAGAAGGTCCAGCTAGGCGCCACCAGGTCTCCCCTACAAGCCACTCACCAACTCCGCCTGGAAGAATTTGCATGGTTTCAATTGCGACGCTGCTCCATGTTCTCGGCCCTTCCTTTTGATCGTCCGAGCAGCTCATCCTTTCTTCTTTCGGGCTTCTCCTCACCTCAGCCCAGATGGCCCCCTCGTTGCCCCTGTAGCCGATCGATGTATCCCTACTTGCTGGGTGCTTGCAAGAAGAATGTTCCGTCAGTTGAAATCTTATTGGCAGCTCTATGACCGGGAATCACACGCTCGTATTTTCGCCACTTTCGAAGACCGGGGAAGGAGGCAATGTTACTCGTATTTTGAAGACAAGGGCTTTCTTCGTTTTCACGTACCGTCCATCGTGCCCACCACTGTGACGCGGCAGAGATTCGGTGGTCGGAAACGCTGCGGTCATTACCACAACGACGGCATGCGATCATCCACCAGAAAACATATCCACGTGGTAGAGTTCTGCCCATAGAGTGGGCTACAGTACACATATTTATCAATCCCTTTCGGACCCCATTTTACTTTCATGGAAAATGCAGAACCTCGCGCGAGTCCTTCGCTCATTGCAACAATGCCTTGCTGTCCAGTATGGGAAAGATGTCCGTTGATGTAATCCCTTGCTGCGTATATAGTGGGTGATACGTTGCAGATCTCGTAGTAGGTGTCATCAAGCGGAGATTTGCCCAAAAGGTAAAAGTCTGAATACAACTCTTGTAGGTTGCCCATGAATTCTTCCAGAACTTCGTCCACTGTGCTACTGTTAGTAGACGGTGGTGACGACGATTTCGATGCCTTAGATCTTCCATCGACTTTTGGTGGTATTGATCCGGGTGTATCACTTCTGGTTGACGATCTGCTCTTTGTTTCATGCGCCAGGTTCAACCAGACGTCCTCTTGATATGCAGCGCGGAATCCTCGGTCTTCGCGCAGAACGCAACCTCCTAAAAGGTCTTCAGCCGAGAGTTCAGACGTCGAAGCAACCCAAGAAGGCGGCATGCGATCATGCAACGGTGTCTGCAGGTCAAACTCCATGATTGAACTGTCGGCAGACTTGTCGAGTTCTGGCAATGAAGCTGCGCCGTGAATGAATCGAGTAACATCGACTAAACTTGCAAGCATATACCTGCTGCGGCCACTGCTGGGAATGATCAACGGACTAAACAGCACGAGGTGAGTGACTGGATCTCCAGCAGCATCCTGACCCGTCACGATGTCCATGGAAGCTCCTTCACACTCGCAACTATTGAGAAAGAAATGCTCGCCAATTTCAAAGATATAACGGAGCTCATGAGAAGTAGCGACCACCGGGAAACCCGGAGCAGCTGTGTCGAGCACACAAAATGATTTGAAGTGCTCTACAAGGGGCATGCTTCCGAGACCATCTTCATCTGTCCCAAATCTTGGCGTCTCCGAAGAACTCTCGTGGACGGACGCGGAACTGAGTGACGGAGATTGCAACCATGATACCTGCTTTCTCCGATTGTGGTTCGCCAACGCAGAGGGTGGCGGAGTTTCGATCTCAGAAGCCTGCGGGTGCCGGCCGACGAGATTCTTACGAGACTCTCGCAGTTTCAGAGTTGATGCGCTAGAGAAGGAAGAAAGAGTCGATATACTCGCTTCTCGACTAACGACAGATGTGCAGCTTGTTGAGACGGCCTGATTGACTACTCTGGATGGCACCATCGATCGATGAAGGTAGGCATGACGAAGGTCGAATTGACTGAGGCTCGTCGCCGGAAGCAGAGTCTGTCGAGCTTGAGATTTGACATCTGCTCGGCGAGGCGAGGATTGAAACCGGTTCGGAATCGATCGAGATATGGCCCATTCCTCAAGACTGACTTGGCTGTTGGTCACGTCTGGGAAAGAGGTGAAGGTGGTGACAGATGAGAGGACAAAACTTGAAGGATCTGCCCGTCGCAGTATTCCTGATCCCACGGTTTCAGGCGCCGAATTCGATTGTTTTCGCAATCTGCGCAGGAAAACGTCCTTGAGTGATTGTCTTAATGATCTTCGAGGCGCCTGGCGGGGCTTGGCGGCCATTTTGAGATTGTACTGGGTACTGGAATCAAATCCCTGGTCTCCTTTTCATTCACAACTCACATCATGCCTTCCAGAATTTTCGTGACCGCGAGAAAGGTGAGCGTCGAAGATTGATGATAAGACAGATTGACACGATTTCCAACGCCAGAGAAAGTTTGTGGCTAAATGCAAGCAACCGCAACGAGGATCAAGAGATCGAAAGACAAAGAACGCCGCCCCAAAAGACGAAACCAACCCAGTGTGCGACAAAACGAAGGTGTCGTAAGAAGTTCTTCTACATAGAAGGTGGTGCTTTGGGAGAAAAAATGGTTATAATTCTGGCCATTGCCTTCATCGACATTAAGCAAGATCGGATGGATTTGCTGCAGGGGCTTGGGGGCTGGCACTGGCATGGGCACTGGCACCGGGGAATCGGATTAGGACTCTTCTGGGTCGGTTGTAGCCTCACGGAATGTTTCAGGTCTTTACGACAACCACAAGGTTGGGTATAAGTTGCATGGGCCGATGAAAAGGAGAATGAAGATGATTGAGATGCAAAGAGAATGGATCTGATTGAGCAGGTACACAATGAACTGTAGGTGATTGCTGCAGGCGTACATGTGGCTGGCACTCACGTAGAGTAGAAATGCGCATCCACGCTTCATTCTGGTTCAGAGTACGAGTCACAATAGAGCTTTGAAGAAAAAGCTGTGCTATATCTTCAATGAGCATCACAACAACACACAGTCAGTCTCTCCATATATGATGTAGTTATCGCATGGTGTCTCATAATTCTCATTCTTTTCGTGCTTTTTATGCCGCCAGGTACCGGAGAATATTCAGACCAATCAGGAGCATTTCTGGTCTGGGCGCAGTTTCTGGTCTTCCTTTAATATTCCTCGATTGATCGGAAGAATTTGGGGAGCTGCTTTCGCTGGTTTTCACTTCCCGTTGAAAGTCTTCAGCATTCAACATCTGTCATCAAGACCACCATTGTCGGTGTCTGACCACACGGCATCCTCCTCACGTTTTCTCCCCGTCCTCTGCGCTCCCTGCGGAGCTCCAGCAGCCATGTCTGCAGCTCCGGCCTCTCGCGCCGTCCTACGTCAAACCAGACTTGTCCTGCGCCGAAACAATTTTAGACAAGCTTCCACCGCCTCAGAAGCCGCCTCGAAAGCTCAAGACTCTGGCAAGCAAGCTGTGTCGAAGGCTTCAGAGGGCCTCAGCAGAGTTCAAAGCTCCGCCAGCTCCACCATCTCCAGAGTAGGGTCCTCGGCATACAATGCAGTGAGCAAGATTGGCGGAAGGACAGGGAGAGTGATTTCTTTCGTCGAATGTAGGCAGACACACACGACTTGGGACCCGAGAAAGTAGTGTTGACTTTGAACAGCGTTAATACCTCCTACCGTCTACTACTCTCGCGTCGGATTAGAGCTTGCGAGAATTGTTTTCAAAGGTCAAAGCATGGCACCACCGTGAGTATCACCGGACCAGCCGGCCCTGCAGGAATAATTGACACAGTCCAGGTCCACGGCACAATTCCAGTCATACTTCCAGCCTCTGATCAACGTGTTCCGGAACCCACGATCCATCGGTTCTACCATGAGCTCCATGACTAGCTCTGTCAACCCTGAATCGCTCCTCAGTACCGTCCGCAACGTCAACTCCCAACAACTGACTACGGCCGGGATCGTCTTTGCTCAGGTTTTGGGATTTTTCACTGTGGGTGAGATGATCGGTAGATTCAAGGTGGTCGGATATCACGGTGAACCACACCACGAGCACTAGAAGAGGAGGCCGGACATTCGCGTTGGCTGGCCTTGTAATCTTAGGAGTCGATCACGTACGAAAAACAGGAGAATACACATATTCGCGGGTTACAGAAGATCCATGTTGCCCTTATGCAGTCTGCAGATCGCACCTCGTCAATCAAACGAGTATTTCGAGGAGCTGTTTACAAAAGCTAACGGGCCTTCAAGATGTTGATTGTACTTTTATGTTTCAAGTGCCTGTGTATCGCGGTGCGTTGATAGAGAAAATCGGCCGGATGACATACAATCGGGGACAGAGCAGCACCGAGACCTGGCTCTTTTTCACGTCGATATTTGTCTCCCGATGTGATTCTTTTCTGACGCCACCAGCTTTCCGTACAAGCGAATGATGTCGCGCCCGCGAGCTTGATGTGTTCGATTTCAAACCGCAATTGCGGATTGCGGGGAGTAATAGCCGGAGCTTGATGCAGACTTCCATATACTTGGCCGACTGCACATGGAGACACCTTCCTCAACGCAAGGTTCTCGACAATACAAACCATGCCAGCTGAGTACGCTACAAACGATAGCACTCAGCGTCGTCTGTGATAGAGGAAGCAGCCATGATCAAGGTAGGCAACTCCTTCCTTTTGGTGCCGCGCTCCTGATGCATCCAGTGGCGCACAAGCGAGGTCGGTGTCGACGAGTAGCCTTTGATAGAACCCATGAACCAGAACTTGCTTCTTTTTGCCGCACCTTCAGCTGCCCACTGGATATCGTCTCGTAGTCTGCATTGTAGGCGGATGTGGCTGGGCTGGACTGATCTAAGAGCATACCTTTATCATGTAGACAGGCCACGTCTCCAAACTGGCCCAGAGCAAAAGAACTTCTCATTTCGAAACGGGCAGCGTCACTGGTTCGCAAGGAACATTCACGGCAGCGCAGACCTATCTTCTCAATGCTGACAGCCAGTTGAAAGGCGAATCTGCATGCTTGATTCGCAAGACTCGAATTGATCTCGTATTGTTATCAACCATGAGATCCCAGATACGCACCTGGACATGTTCGCTTGGCCTCGCGGCCTTGACTGACTGCAGGTGAACGGTATTAGAGCCTGATATCGGCGGAAGCAGGTGCCGCAGTTCCGTTTGACCCGATCAAGTGTCAGGTGAAGCCTTCCTCTTTGACACTCCGCTCTGAAATGCGGTCGGGCGAAGTCGCGAAGTGGTGAAGCCGTGAGAAAGGCGCCGACAGCGTTTCGGGCGGTCATCAGAGAATTCTGTGTACGCAGCCAACGAGACCTTATCGGCAGTCAGAATTATTTTCTGCTGCTCTCCTCAATGTCGACCCCACGCATCCTCTTTTCATCGGGGCGTTGAATGATTGCGACTCGACTACTGGTACTCGGTGTACCAAAAGCAACCATGACAGGCTCTCTAGTGTAGGCGAGTGGACCACCTTCCGTTCTCGAGTCGAGGCAGTGAATGGACACGATAGGGCCGAGCCTTGAGGAAGATCATGATAGCGCCATCATGCGCGATATGCGGAATCTGGTCTGGGGATTGGCTTAGCAAACCATTCAAGTAAGAAGAGGCAGCCTCGAACGATGTCCTGGTACTGCGTACTGGTCGGCCAATGAGACGAGACTTTCTTGGCCTGATAAGCAAGTCGTTTGTTTGTGATCTCCATTGAATGCATGTCACTTTTATCACATCCCGCATCACTTCACAGATGATCTATCTTGCCAACCTCCTCGCTCGCCTATGACGATTGGCACATTGCTTGCTTATCAGTGCTCTCCATTGTGTACCCTGCATCTTGCATCACAAGCCTCTCAGGGGTTGGAGTCATGACCCGATCCAAGCCTCGTCCAACCACAAACGTGCTTTTTTCGTCGTACAGGCAATGAACATGCTCGCATCTTGTCGGACCTCCCGTTATCGGCGAACAAAGAGGACCTTTCTTGAGCTCTAAGATCGCGTGCCTCGCATGCGAGAGCTAAAAGAAGGTGAATACCCGCTCTGCTACTCCAGCTTCACCAGCTTCAGACCTTTTTGTTGTTTCCTTTTGTCAACGAAGCCCCGTGAAGCTGGTTTGGGATCAGGAGCCCCTACCGCTATATAACTAGCAGACTAACCCACACGTGCCCACGACAAACTGTTCTGTCGATCGTTCTTGGACCGGCTCACGTCGATAGAATCTCGCTACAGCTTACAGCCACGAACATCATGACGGACACCGCTGGTTCCGCGTATGTGGCCCTTTCTCAGGGCTTCGGATATGGCATTATCTTAGGTTTAGGGTTCGCTTTTGCCCTGGGCATGATAGGAACAACATGGGCGTTGAAGCGATATCATGGAGAGGTTCGTCGCTTCGCCTGTCACTAACACCAGACCCTAACCTGTCTTTAAAGGTCCAAACCTCCGAAGCTTTCTCAACCGCCGGCAGGACTGTCAAATCTGGTCTCGTCGCTGCCGCTGTCGTTTCTAGCTGGACATGGGCTGCTACATTGCTCCAGTCTTCTGGTGTGGCTTATTCGTACGGTGTCTCTGGACCATTCTGGTACGCGTCCGGAGCTACAGTCCAGATCTTGCTTTTTGCTACCTTGGCCATCGAGTATGTTAACCTCTCTGGGCGCACCCTAGAGCTCCGCTGGGGTGTCACTGACCTCACGCTAGACTCAAACGACGTGCTCCCAATGCGCACACTTTTCTGGAGGTCATCAAGGCAAGATATGGCGTCGTCACGCATATTGTCTTCTTGATCTTTGGCCTCATGACAAACATCCTCGTAACGGCTATGCTGTTGACCGGTGGCAGCGCAGTGGCGAGCTCTCTTTGCGGTGTCCCTACCGCTGCAGCTTGTTTTCTTCTTCCTGTCGGTGTCGTTCTATACGTAAGTACTGTCACGTCATCTATTGCCCCTTGCGTTGCAGACAATTCAAATGCATCTGCCTTACCACCCCCGGCTTGCCGCGTTGTGCGGCGATTTGTCCATCGTGTGCTTTGTCCATGTGCAATATCCTTTCTTGATCCATTTACTAACTTGGGCTCTTCCAGACCATGTTCGGCGGGATCAAGGCGACATTTTTAACCGACTATGTCCACACCGTGATCATTTTGGTCATTATCTTCGTCTTCGCTTTCTCTGCCTACGCGACAAATTCAGTCGCGGGCTCACCAGGCAAAGTCTGGGAGCTCCTCGTCGACGCCGCCAAACGACATCCCGTCAAGGGCAACCATGAAGGCAGCTACCTGACCATGCGTAGTCAGGAAGGAGCAATCTTTTTCGTAATCAACATTGTTGGTAACTTCGGAACGGTTTTCTTAGACAACGGTCCGGTGCTCCGAAACATCACATTTATTTGTTGCTAACATGCTCTAGGCTATTATAACAAAGCCATCGCCGCCTCTCCCGTCGATGCTCTGCCCGGCTACGTTATGGGCGGCTTGTCCTGGTTCGCCATTCCCTGGCTATGCGCCACGACGATGGGTCTCGCGGCCCTCGCGCTCGAAAATAATCCCGTTTTCCCAACTTACCCGAACCGCATGGCCCACGCAGACGTCTCGGCCGGCCTTGTCCTCCCATACGCTGCGGTAGCCTTGCTCGGCAAAGGCGGAGCCAGCGCCACGCTCCTCCTGATTTTCATGGCCGTCACGTCCGCTTCGTCCGCCGAACTCATCGCCGTCTCGTCCATCTGGACATACGACATCTACCAGACGTACATCAACCCGAAAGCCAATGGCAAATTCCTGATTCGCATGTCCCACGTCTCGTGCATTGTCTACGCGATCCTCCTAGCAAGTTTCTCCACCGGTCTCTTCTACGCGGGTATATCCATGGGATACTTGTATCTGATGATGGGCTGCATCATCTCCAGCGCGGTCATCCCCGCCACGCTCGCGTTGATGTGGAAGGACCAGAATTGGCAGGCTGCCGCTGGCGCGCCGGTACTGGGTCTTGCTTGCGCACTGATCGCATGGCTTGTGACGGCCAAGAAGGAATGCGGCGTGCTCAATGTGGATTGTACAGGCTCGAACAATCCGATGTTGGCAGGCAACGTGACAGCGCTGCTGAGCCCGCTGCTCTTTGTGCCGATCCTGACTTACGGCTTTGGCCGCCAGAATTACGACTGGCAGAGCATGAAGGCCATTCGCAGGGGCGATGATAGCGACATTATCCGCCGTGCCAGCGTGAGTGTCGAGTCGGATGTCGTGCCCACGGTGACGAGCCAGAGCGCGGAGCAGGAGGCTGCAGAGCAGAAGAAGCTGAAGAAGGCGGCGATCATTTCGAGGAGCTTGACGGCCTTCATGACCATCGCCTTGCTCGTACTCTGGCCGATGCCGATGTACGGGAGTGGATATGTGTTTAGCAAGAAGTTCTTTACCGGTGAGTTTGTTGGGTCCCGAAAAAGCTGTGTGCAAGTCTTTTGTCCCTCTTGCTAACATGCTGTGCTTGCAGGCTGGGTCGTCGTCGGTATTCTCTGGCTATTCTTCAGCACCCTCTGCGTGGGCGTCTTCCCGCTCTGGCAAGGCCGCAAGACGATGGCTCATACGGTCAAGTCCATCCTTCTGGATATTTCGGGCAAGAAGCACCCTGCTATTCATGGTCGTGCCAGCGCAGTCGGTGACGAGGAGACAAGTGGTGTCGCCACGCCAGATGAGAAGACTGCTGTCAAGGGCGAATAAGGATTTCCCAAAGGGCTGGGACGGTTCACCATTCCTTCCCTGGCGTCAAACGACCCACTCGTCCACCTCAACAGATGGCACAATCATGATACCTAAGGAGAAGGCCTGGCAGGCGCACGTGGATGAGGAACTTAGAATATACAAGGTATGGACCGTAGAGTGGTGCATTCCTGGAAGAAGGCTACTGCCATAGAATGAAGACCGCGACAATTGAGAAGACTGCAATCATTGGAATTCAACATAACGCCTCGTTATTTTACACCTGGACAACTCCCGTTTCGTTTTCTGGTATCATTCCCTTCGTTTGCAATTTGTTCACATTCGCTTCTTGCTCGCCAACCACGCATCATCGCGTGACCTGGCATGCTTGGGCACTCCGTCACGTATGCATTGTGTAATCTGCTCCATCTCACTTCTTCTCTGCAGGCTTGTTCACCAAGCCACTGAAAAGCCCGCCAAAGCCACCGGGCGACTTCATATCTTCCCAGCTCTGTCGGCGTTGATCGTAGTTTTCCTTACTGCTGCGGTTGGACATCAGACCACTGAAGACACCTTGGTTCGAGGCCGAGGACTGCAATTTCATTTTTGAGGGTTAGTACAGCAACGGGACACAACCACCACCCGCTTTGGATTTTGCGGGAGGGAGGGAGGGAGGGAGGGAGGGGAGGGGTGCAAGTGTTTTGCCAGCCACATACGCGTCTTCTTCCCGCGATGGCCGCAGCGATCCCACCACCAGGCGAGGTAGGCGGCGATGCCGAGCTCTTGATAGGACCACCACTAGCACCTGCAGCGCCTGCACTCTTCTCGCTGGACTGGGAGCCTCGTCGAGCAGGGCCCTGGTGGATCTCCTTGGGCGTGGTGCCCATGAAGCGTCGGTCTCCGTCCCACGAGGGCAGAATCTTGCCGATCATGGTAGGGGCCTCGGTGTCTGCCGGAGTAGGGGGAGGAGCGGTGGTCGTGGGTGTGGTCATGGTGCTGGGTGAGGTTGCAAGGCTTGCTGGGTCGGCGGATTCCTTGCTGCCGCTGTAGCGCCGGCTGCCCTGGTGCACCTCGCGGCCGGCGGGGAACATGAAGCGGCGGTCTTGCCAGGAGGAGGAGGAAGAGGACATTGTGGTAGGAAAGTGCGGAGATGCTTTGATGGGAAACGGAATGGAATGGAATGGATAGGAGCGAGTAGTCGGTGGGTTTGGTGAGTTGGTTCGATATATCGTGTCGTTGATGGGAGGGTGCGTGGAGTTGGAAAGAGATTAGATCAGGAGGAAAAGATGGGATACTTGTAGGTAGAGAATAGGCTGGCTCGGGCATGCGGTGATAAGGACATAAGAAGAGCAGGAGAGACAGGCTCACAGGCCAAGGAGAGTCTATGATGGTCCCTTCCCCGCCCGTGCCCACTGGTGGCATGTCTCGAGCCCCTCCTCCAGATTTCTGGGGTAAATGTAAGCAGCAATGACGTGACTGGTCGAATCGGACTTACACTGCTAAGACCACTCTGTGGCTGATTTGCTTGCCCAGGACATCGCCCGGCTCAAGAGGCGGTCATCTACTTGTTTGAGCGGCTCAACAACTGGCCGAAGCTGTGGGAAAGAACTCCTTGAGCGGACGTATTACAGATATTGCTGGTCGATGTTTGGAGATTTGTTTACTTGGACAGAGAGTACGGAGTACTGCTGGCTCATATGTACTTAACCACGATTTGGTACAACGTACTGTGCGCAAATAGCGAATAACATGCTGCATGGTACAACGCAGTACCTCACGCCTCTTTGACGCTGCCGTTAGCTGCCTCCATCTGCGCCTCCACACCCGACTTTGTAATTGGCGTCAGGATAGCTTCCTCTTCCGCTTCTAGAATTCGCTGATAGCGGGCGGTTAGTCAGTCGCAATCCGCAGTTTCACCACAAGCATATGGAAGCAGGAAGAGGGGGTGGGACGCACATCGATAGCGTTCGTCGCCGTTAACCAGCTGGCAACCAACATACTCCTCAGCACCCAGCTGGAGGCGAACACACCACTCCGAAACCGATTGGGCGGCCACGTTTCGAAGCCACGGTGCGGGAAATTCGCGTCGAGATGCAGCTGCAACAGCCGCGGATACCGGTCCAGACTGCGTAGAGACTTGCGCACGGCATCGCGGTAGAAGCCCACGGCTCCGAGGACGAAGCCTGTGCATGCGGAGAAGACGAACGGGACGGTCGCGGTGTCAAACATAAGGGCGCCGATGCTGGCGCCGGTCATGCCCATGAACACGGAAGCGATGCTGCCGGAGATGATGACGCGTAGCATGCTTGAACAGAGAGACGACGGTGTTAGTTTTGAGTGAATACTGGGCCGCTGGAGGAGCGTTCTGGCCAAGCCGTAACACATCAAACGAGGCGAACTTACAACAGTCCGGGCCCGCTGGAGGAGGCATTTCAGGTCAGTACTAGTACAAGGATCCTGCAGCACGGAAATCACGAATGGCAGGAAGGGATGCTCTCAACTTCTACGTAGCGAAGCGATTCCTGGAAGCAGTAAGGGAAGGGTATCAAAGTGCTTTGAATTTACCTGACTGTTCCCCAGCCTCCTCCAACGCGCAATATCGTCTTGAAAGCATCGGTGTAGCCGCTGTTGGCGATGATCTCGTTGCCAGGGCTGTTACCGCGAAACGAGGACATCCTGCCCACCAGGATTGGGGTTCGATGAGCGAACTATCGCCCTGTACGGGGTGTAGGGATTGGCTGCAAAAGTACAGGATCTGGAGGAGCTTGGTCCAAGGACGATGCAAGCAACATCGGTTCAGGTGTCGGATGAGAGATTCGACCTTCACGTTTGCAGATGCAGATTCAGATAGACGCTGCTTTAGCATCGCCTTGGCCAAACAGCACGTGACCAGACCATGTCTTGATGGGGACCCGGGCTCCACCAGTCATCACAGCTTTCGTGGTGCCACCAGGGGAGACCATATCCCGACATTATTCACATTTCTGAATCTCCTATGCAATATTCCTGCTTGTTTCTGTAGAACCTATGGCAGTCGAAGGGATAATACAGGTCGAGAAAAAATGCGCTCAAAGCGCCTGTTGTTCGGCGCGCTGCTCTTGCCAGTCTTTTACTTGCTTGACCAGTACATCCATACGCAGTACATATTCGGCCCCTTGAGACTGCAGCAGATTTCACAGAGGGCTATCGAGATCCACGGCAATGACACCCTGCCATTGCTTCAGCAGATCACGGCCGATCTGAAAGCAGAGTACGGTGCCGCAATCACAGAGTGGTCCAAGGACGACTGGTTCTTCAACAATGCTGGTGGCGCTATGGTTTGTCTCTCTGCTCCTGTCTTTGACTTGGGTTGCTCCGCCTGTGGTCGTCCTCTGGGCAGGGATTTCGTATTGATAATTGGTGGATCAGGGTTCCATGGTCATCCTACACGCTTCGATCAGCGAGTATCTCATCTTCTTCGGCACCGCACTGCAGACCGAAGGCCACTCCGGTGTGCACTTGGCTGACGACTACTTCACTATTCTGGTTGGCGAGCAGCATGTCGCTGCCCCGGGAGACTTGATCCCCACAATATACCGGCCGGGCGATCAAAATCATATGCACCGTGGTGTTAGCACGCAGTACGCCATGCCGGGTGCGTGTTTCGCGCTAGAGCTCGCGCAAGGCTGGATTCCTGCTATGTTGCCTTTTGGTATGATGCTCCCCGCGGCTGCATCGCTTGGGTGAATTCTATGGTGCTGACAACTTGGACAGGCTTTGCGGATACGTTCAGCAGTACTTTGGACTTTGCGAATCTGTGGAAGACGATCAGATTGACTGCCGTGCATATGGGTTATCAGGCGCTCAGAGGTAAATTCTAACGTCTGGAGGAAGCTATTTTAACAGCGATTGTTTCGAAAATTGAATATGGCAATTGTGGAACGGAGTTCAAGTCTTGTCAAGGACTGTCAGTTGAGGCGCCACGCATCCCTTTGGCAGGCTACAATTGCCTACCTCAATCTGTCAATACGAGAGATTAAAATTGACATGTACTATAGTACCTTAGATTGTGGCTGTGTAGTGCAGCATGCGACCTGAGTCACCCAGAGCATGTCTGCAACATAGCCGGAACAAAAGTTTGCTCCAGGATTTAAGCCCACCAAGGCTCAGCAGATGCCCGTACAGCTAAGTCAGCCTAGCTAAAAACCCTTGGCACCACCCCGGGAAGCCTGGCACTTTGGCTCCCTTGGCTCGAACCTGAGTCAGGCTGGCGCAATCCCAGGCGCGGACATCGGCTGCGCGCCGCTCTCCGTGCATTTTGAAGCTTGGGTACAGGTAGTTCTGGCCTCAGCCACGGTACGTCGATTTGCCTCATCAATCTGAAGCATTCCCCTTCCCAGACTACTAGTAAAAGACACCTCGTCCCTAGTTAATCTGATTCAAAGAAGTATAACCCGTCAGCGAGTTATCTTGCATCCTCCTGATCTCAGTGAGCGACCAGGATCCTCTTCAGCTCAAATGCATTGGATTGACATATAATCTGCTTCCCTGAAATTCACCCCGTTTCTCTCTCGTCGATGCCCGCAAGGCTGGCATACCGACAGCCGACATCACCTGGATAGCCTGGTTCGATGACAATATTAGATGTAGTCGCTTATTTCAGTAAGAACAACACCCCTGCTTGTCTAGAATGTTTCGTGCTGACGCTACAAGACGATGGAAGACGTCGACATCGTCAGATTGATCCCGTCTACGAATCAAGGCGGACTAAGTCCAGAAAGCAGCTCAGAAAGAAACTAGCAGTCGATAACTTGACAACAGAAGAACGGTCTGATCAAGGACTAAGTGCAGAGGTAGGCAACTTAGGAAGTCTTGGAGGCCAGCATCAATGCTGAGTGATTTCCCGCCCTTGAAAGTCATAAGTAGCCTTTCCTACCCAGAGTTAAGTCACAACAACATTGGCCTTGAGAAGAGCAAACGCACATTCTCTCCTTGGAATGCTTCCTACAGATACACTCCTCTGCCTCCTGGCCATATCCGATTGTTGCGATTCAAGACAAATCCGATATATTCCGCGTGGAAGTTGTCGTTCGACCTCATACTTGTTTCACTTGATGACCATCCACCCTACGAAGCCCTATCGTATCGGTGGTCGTCCAAAGGCGGCAACGACAAGGTCGCTTGTGACCGAGGGACTCTTCAAGTTTCTGCCAACTGCAAAGCCGCACTCAAGCATCTGAACAAGGAGCACAGATTGTTGTGGGTCGATGCTATCTCTATCAATCAGAATGACAACATGGAAAATAATCATCAAGTCGCCTTGATGTCGCAAATTTACAGCCATGCTGAGAGAACTATAGCATGGCTCGGCGGAGACGCGGACGACGCAGCATCGTGTGTGGCAGATATCAATGAGGCGCAGCGCTATCTTGACGGCTTAGAGGATGCATCGACACTTAAACGAAAAGGTAAGAACTCCCTGTTTCTGTCATTCAGAGTCTTAGGTATGGGCGCCACTCGAGCATTACTAGGGTAGACATTCCCGAGATCGAGTTGACAAGGGTACCTCGCCTGAACCAACGGTAGCTTTTGTGCTCAAGGGCACGGTTCACTGACGCTCTTGCATAATTCAATAGTCGCCATGCTGCAGGACGGGTGGTCTCAAGGAGCGTTTTACAAACTTCTATGCAGAGATTGGTTCAGCCGGGTCTGGATTCTGCAAGAGGTTGCGCTGGCAAAAGAAATCTGGGTCAGCTGTGGAGACCAGACGACGACATGGTCCTCTTTTATAGGCGCGCTTGGAAAGCTCAAGACGAAGTACAGACTTCCCAAGGAACATTGGGCGGCATGGAACCTGGAGACCTTCAGGAAGGATTATCAACGAAATGAACGTCGAGGCGTGAGCATTCACGCCGCAATGGCGCAGTCGCGTCAGTGCGAAGCCTCTGATCCACGCGACAAGGTATACGCCCTGCTTGGTGTCTGTCCCGAGCTTGCCCAAGAGATAGGTGAGCCGGATTACAGCCTTTCCCCTGCCGTTGTAGGGGCTCGGGCGCAAAGGGCATGCTTCAATGGCCGCTTGGGGGTCAATGCGCTCTACCTAGTCTCGGTGGGAGAGCGTCTGGAGAAGAATATACCGTCCTGGGTTCCTGATTTGAGCACTGGGCTCAAGACATGGCCACGACGTCCGCCTCTTTCAACCCCAAGCGATGGGCTCGCTACTATATTACCGTGTCCTTCTGGTCAAGACTCCCAGTGTCTGCACATCAAAGGCACATTTGTTGACACACTCACGTCGCCTTTCGAATATACCCACTACGACATTTGAAGACCTTGTCGCACAGTGGCGCACATGGCGGACGCGCTACGAGGAATTGGATATGTACAACTCCGAGAGTAAGATGAATAGGGTTTTCGCTTACTGGAGCACTCTTTACTGCGACTACGAAAGTCATATCCCGGCCGGGGGAACCCTCTTGACTTGGCACAGGCGCGTTGTTCCCAATTCCAGCTGGTACACAGCCCAACCCCTGGACAGCAAAACGAAGGCTTTCCGCGATGTGAAGGCGTCCGATTTCGTCGAATGCACAGTCGAGCGCATATTCGGGTTGACCAATCTACGCAGAATAGGACTGTTTCCCAGTCATGCTCGAGTTGGAGATCGCATTGTGCTTTTCAATGGTGGATCCACACCTTACCTTGTTCGCCCGGCATATCATGATCCAGGCAGGTATTACCAGACGAGAATGCGATGCCGAACCAGGTCCGAGTTGGGATTCGAGTTGGTTGGCCCGTGCTATGTTCATGACTTGGGCGGTAGCTACGCCAGGGCAGAAGCTGTAATGAAAAGCGAGGAAATGGTGATTTTCTAGCGCAACGATGAGGTGTAAGACCAAGAAGAGTGATCCGAGAGTTGGGACACGAAAGCAGAGATCAGAATGCTGCCATGTTTGAAGTTGGCTGTCGAGTACACCAAAGGCTCAGAGGAAGACTGCCGCCGAACCCAAATATCAGGACTTGACCACAAAAAGGTGAAGTTTGAAGGTGCAAATCCTGACAAAGGCTTGACTCCTGGTCCCAGCTTGGGGCACATCAGTGTATCGCCACATCTTTGCAACCTATAGTCTTGCTTTTGCCGGCAGTGGTGGCAAGTTGGCGAAAGCTTTATATTCCTCCAGACACTCCGGGTTGACAGCCGTGCCTCCAATCTTTGGTACCCGACCAGAAACCACATCTTTGACAACGTTCTCAATCTTCTTGCCGTTGGCAGTATAAGGGATGTCCGCGACTTCAAGAATGTATGACGGCACATGTCTGGCGCTCAACTCGGTCCTGATAGCTGTCCGGATCCTTTGCTCCAGCTCTTTGCTCATAGGTTTCTGTGCAAGCTTCAAAAACAATAGAACCCGTTCGTCACTATCGTGTTCCCTTCGCTGACCCACGGCGATGCAGTCTTCAACCTCTTTGAACTTGTCTACCACGCCATAGAGCTCGGCGGTGCCGAAGCGTATCCCTGTCAAGATTTAGCCACCTAGCCAAAGAGACCCCGCAAGGCCACATATGGGTGGCTACTGGAACTTACCTCCAGGATTGAGCACTCCATCGCTCCGACCAAGGATGGTGAAGCCCTTTGTAGCGGGGTTCTTGCTGATGAAGTCGCCATGACACCATACACCGGGGAACTGGTCGAAATATGCTTTTCGGTACTTCTCCATGCCATTCTCCCCCCAGAACGTTACCGGCATGCTGAAGAACGGCTTCGTAATCACGAGATCTCCCTTTTCTCCAGTATCTTCGATGTTCTTCCCGGAGGCGTCCCAGATCTCTACGGCCATGCCGAGACATTTCGTCGCAAGTTCCCCGGCATAGAAAGGTCTCAGCATTGACCCGTTCACGACTGAGCTGTCAGCAAGACTGCTCAAAACCGAGGCTTGGGTTCCCAAAACTTACTGGCGCTCACCAGATCTGTTCCACCGGAGCTGCTGAAGGTAGCAACATGGCGGGGGAACTTCTGATAGAACCACTCTGACAGCTCGACAGAGAGCGGTGAACCCGTCACCAAGGTAAGGGCAAGGTTCTCCAGGTTTGGCATGGCCCCAAGGCCGTGCTGCTTCAGAGCTGCGAGGAACTTGGGACTTGTGCCCCATTCGGTCACACTACGGCCTTTGTTAACACCACTACCCCCCAAAACTCATCGGACAAGTCTTACCCTTGCTCTGAGAGTAGTTGTACTTGGTACGCGGGACTAGGGTGTGATGGACTGCCGTCGTACATCACAATTCGAGCACCTGTGCTGAGTCCCGCCACGAGATAGTTCCACATCATCCAACCAGTCTTGTGTTCGTCAGCGTGGAGACCAGAAAGCGCTGTTTTGAGGCTTACTGTAGTGTATTGGTAGTATACGGAGTTCGGACCCATATCTTTGATCAACATGAGGTCTTTCTTCTGCTGCAACAACGCCGCCCCACCCGCGTGACATATGCCTGCGGCCGGTTAGCGTTGGAATATTGCTTCTCTGGAGACGAAGAGTTTACCAACATTTCGGTGGGCCGGTCGTGCCGGATCTGAGTACATTTAGCATAGATTCAAGAGTACCCCATTGCATCAACTCACGAATACAGGATATAGACAGGATGATCGAACTCAACTTGCTCAAAGATCAATTCCTGGCGCGGCGCCTGCAGAAAAGTTTCGAGAGACATTCTATGGTTGTCAGTATCACAGAGTATGGCCCGAAAGTCAGTGATTGATGGCTCACGAGTTGGTCCCACTCCATAGATGACCCCTAGTAACGACCACCTTCTCCAGCTCACTAACCGATGCCTGGAGACTCCGGACGACTGAGCTAACTTTCTGTCGTAAATCCTTCTCGCCGCCACCGTAGAGCACTTCCGTGTCCACGAAGAGCACCTTCGGCCGAATCTGCAAATACCGCTCCGTGATACCTTTCTGTCCCATATCAGGGGCGGTCGACGAAAAGATAGCACCGACAGCAGCCGAAGCCAACAGCACAAGCAATGCCTCCGGTGAATTTGTCATTACCGCTTTGGACAGGTCAGCTTTCCTCTTCTCCTCCCTACAGAGCCTATGAGGGTCACAACTCACCAGCGACTCGGTCTCCCTTAGAGATTCCTGCCTGCTTGAACGCGCTGACGTACCTCTCGACTTCCGCTCTCAACTGCATCCAAGACAGATGTCGCCATTCTGTCCCGCCCTCGCGACACGCCGATATGGCGATGGCATCAGGATGCACTGCTAACCCGGTGGCCAGCATGTTCTCGGCATAGTTCAACCGCGCTCCGGGGAACCATTGAGGTCGAGGCCACATTGACTCAAGTCCAACGGCTGTCGCGGTTGGTGGTTTGCTGTAAACCATGCCACAGAACGTCCAGACCTCCACGGAAAAGGTTTCGAGCTCATCGACAGACCAACGATGGAGGTCATCATATGTCTCCAACTTGAGGCCGTACTTTCGGTTTATCAGCCGTCGAAAACCGTCCGCCTGGCTGAATTGTGGCGCAGGATGCACCCACAACGGTTTCTGTGTCGCCGACATATCGTCTTTCCACACCTCGTCGTCAATACAAGTCAATCACCAACTTGGAATGTTGTTTTACACTTGTCGAGAAGTTGAGGATTGGGAATGGTATACCGCCCAATAAAGTGGGCCTGGGGTTCCGGATCCATGTACCTTATGCAAGGCCGAGGCTGATCCGGAAAAGGCTGGATTTGTTCGATGCCGGGAAGGCATGGGGAAAGCCACGGGGGACTGACAGCGCTAGGAGACTTACAGAGCATGAAATAGAGGTGGCTTTCCCCTCCGCAATAAATGTTCTCGTCGCAACCATTGCAACGAGGCAGAGCTGAGCACCGGGCACAAAACTTCAACCTACCGGGCATTGAAGGCCTACCAGGAAGGACTTCCTAGGCTGCACCAACCGGCGACCAGACGTAGAAACTCGAATTAGAGCTCCATTTGCGGAAGGGCCGGCAAGAGAGACAGATAAGTCACTAGGGAATCATGACGTGCCAGTTGTCATAGTGTTGAGGAAGATAGGGCTGAAGAAATCGAAGAACTCGAACAACTCGAACAACTCGAACAACTCGAACACAGAAAACACCATCCTTGTTCCAGAAGTGGCAGCAGCAGCAGAGTGAGCGATCGTGCTTTGATTCATGGCCGAGGAGTATGTTAATAATTCCTTGTAATCCCCAGACAACATCTTCGTGCCTCATCAAACCAAGGTTTGTCCCGTGATATTCCACTCGACTTTACTGATCCCATAATTGCCCATGAGCCAAAGGGTAGTCAGATTCTCGCCTGTCCAGGCAAAATTTTGGACAGTGTAATTAGTCTGGATGCGAATGAGAAGCTGTCCGACGTCGTCTAGCACGTCGACGCCATGCCCGGAGCCAGTGAGCACGAGACCTTCTCGGCTGACCTTCAATCCATCAGGGACCCAGTCTTGAGCAAGATAGAAAGCACGCTTATTTGAAACTCGTGTGCCGTTATTGGCAACATCGAACGCGTAAATGGTTCGCTTGCCCGTGGTATTGAACGTTGTACCCTGACCTCGGTAGCCAGGAGCGATGGCGCCGTAGACAGCGCCAGTATCCGAGATGTACAACGTGCTCCCATCAGGACTGAAGGCGATACCATTGGGTTGTTGAATCGTATCATCAATGAGGAATACCGCACCGCTTTCTGGATCAAATCGATAGCTTGCGGCGGGCAATTGCGGCGCAGTGTCTGTCAGTCCATTGAAATAGCTGTAGTCAGGATCCGTGAAGAAGATATCTCTTGATGTTGGATGGACCACTACATCGTCCATATTGTTGAAGTAGAAACCGAAGTAATTGTTCAACAGCACTGTCGACTGATTTGTAGCAGGGTCCACTGTACGCAGCGAGACTCTTTGCTCGATTCCTCCCAGACTATCATTGCCTCCACTAGCCGCAAAGAGAAGCTGGCCGTTGCGGAAAGTGCCGCCATTTGGCGCGTAGATCGGAGGGTTAGGAGTGTAGTTGCTCAAGGTTGGAGGGTCTTGGTTAAGATCAACTAGGAGCTGAGGCAAGACGCCTGTGGGTGGTGCCAGCTGAGAGATGAAAAGGAGGTTCTGCTTTGGAGCATATATTGGCGCCTCGTGGACGGCACTGGAAACCGAGAACATAAACTCATAGCTTGGATTATCGCCTAGGTATTGCAAGCCTCGTTGACGATCAAAGACAACAAAATCAGCGGTCTTGAGGAGGTCGAAGGTTGACGCGTTGCCAACACTAGTATTACGGTAGTCGTAGTCAGCTTGGTTATTCGAGATTGACCGGTTGAAGTGATACGGCAACACTGCGCTCTATCGGATGTCAGTGTTTACCAACGACATTCTTTGTTGAAACCGTACATATTTGTTGACACAGACAACGCCCCCATTGGAACCGCAATGTTCCACTATTGGCCTAGTCACACCAGCTGGTTGGACCTGGGCCGCCACTGCAGCCGCCAGAATCGCGGCGAGGATACTTGTAGATGGCTTCATGGTGATTATCTGGTCACTTCCTGAGAGACGGCAAGTCTGGGAGGAGATACCAGACCCGATGGCGGGCGCGAGCTTTTCAACCGAATCCTCTGCTGCGGGGTTGGCACTTTTTCTCTCTTAGCTACCAGGGCATGATGAGGAGTAGCTGCATGGTTGCGCGTCATACCTCGCACCGGTGAGTTCTTCGTGGAATAACCCGGGCACGGTGAAAAAGACCTGTCGATCTTTGGCTGGCGTACCTGAGTTGGGGAAGAGGCGTGGAAAAAGCGCGGCCGATCTGCAGTGCATACCTCCGACTGGGTGTATGACGGTAGTGGTGTTCCTGATGTTGTGGGGTTGAGCAGAAGATTTGCGGAGAAGCTTGTCGAGTAGCAATTGCCGGGTCGGCACTCAGGTCCGTATAAAACCGTACGGTTGCCGACTGTACAACTTTTGGTGGAGGTCTCAAACCCCCAATCAGCATGCATGCAGGAAACAGATCAAGGTCAACGTCTTGCTTGAAGTCCTGTTGCGTCTTCGATCCCGACGTTTGTAACAGCAGCAGGATTTAGCGATTCGCCAACGATATTGGCAATCACCTTGGCTTTGGCACTAGCCTTCGCAATTCGGTCATCAAAGTCCGTTACTGCTTCGTCCGAGTTGTCTTTGGCCACTGTGATGCCATCAGACGCAGATTGTAGGCTATCGACATGTTTCCGAAGTCGCGTATTGTCTGGAAGGTGGGGGAGCGCCACCACGTTTTCGTCCAATTTTCCTGATGCGATGGACCTCGGCGTTGCGAAAGGACTTTGTTGATGGCTTGTTCCCGTTTGGACTTCTCGTTGCGACGGCCGGAATCTGCTTTGCCAAACAAGGCCTCGTCCATGCATTCTGCCGAGTTCGATGGCCTTTTCGTAGCCTTTCTCAATCCCAAAGACCTTACCTTCGATCATGCCAGCATATTTGCTGTCGGCCACTCCGGACTCATGTCCTTGTTGATAGAAATCATTCTCGAGCTCCAGCAGATCGTCGAAGAGATCTGGTGCCATGTTACCGTGCCCAAGATATCAGGCAGTTTGACCGTGATCTTGACAGCAGAGCGGGAAGCCAGGGGTCCTGCTAGTCAAAAATCCCTTTTGCTTTTCAAGGCTGTTGTCGACAGTCTGCACAGATTGCTAGCCCTCTCGCGTGACTTCTAGATGCAGCTGGACGCCTGTATGACAAATTTGAGGAAGAGAGGCGTGAAAGCCGGTGTTGGGTTTAGCGCCTGGGCAACGATTAGATTAAGGAACTCGCCGCCACAAGTGCCTGCGGGGGCAATTTGACTCATTCAATATGACACAACCCGGCGCCGCCTTTAGCAATCACTTTGTACCATATGCGCGAGGCTGTTTCCCTCAAACCAACAGCTTCTAGACATTGAAGACTCCTAATCTCTATCTACCTTGCGAGCTGTTCTCCGGTCACCTGCCAAGGGAGTTCAAAGTCGGCCTCATGCCAACCACGCCCGTTATGGGCTCCGAAAAGATCCTCCCACAAGAGGGCCAAAGAAATATTCTGATTACTTCTGCGCTACCATATGTGAACAACGTATGTCTTCTGCACCTCTCTGAGGACTCGTGACTGACCAGTGTCATAGGTACCACACTTGGGCAACATCGTGGGCAGCGTACTGAGTGCCGACGTCTTTTCCAGATACAACAAGGCTCGCGGCCGACCAACCCTCTTCGTATGCGGAACCGACGAGTATGGAACAGCTACCGAAACGAAGGCCTTGGAAGAGGGAGTAACACCGGAAGAGCTGTGTGCAAAGTACAACAAAATCCACGCCGAGATTTATGAGTGGTTCGAGCTCAATTTCGACATCTTTGGTCGGACGCCCACGAAACAACATACGCAAATCGCGCAAGAGATCTTCCTACAGCTCCACGCCAATGGCCACTTGACGGAACATGTCAACAGACAACCCTTTTGCGAGAAGCACGGGAAATTCCTGGCAGATCGCTTCGTCGAAGGCACGTGTCCAAAGTGCGGCTACGACGACGCTCGTGGAGACCAGTGCGATAAGTGTGGCAGTCTACTCGATCCTCTGGACTTGATAAACCCTCGTTGCAAAGTCGACGGTGCGACCCCTGTTACAAAAGAGACGAAGCACACATACCTCCGGTTGGATGAGCTTCAAGCAAGAATCGAGGAGTGGTCACAACGTTCAATTGAAAAGGGCGGATGGTCAAGAAGTGCGAAGGTCATTACCGAAGCATGGTTGAAGCAAGGTCTGAAAGAAAGAGGCATTACTCGGGACTTAGCCTGGGGAGTACCTGTTCCACTTCCAAGTTACGAGCACAAAGTCTTGTATGTGTGGTTCGAGGCATGCATTGGCTATCCCTCCATCACCGCCAATTATACCGAAGAATGGCAGAAGTGGTGGAAAAATCCCTCGAATGTGCAATTGTATCAATTCATGGGCAAAGACAACGTTCCATTCCACTCCGTCATCTTCCCTGGATGTCAGATGGGCACTGGCGAGGAATGGACTCAACTACACCACTTGTCGTCGACCGAATACCTCAACTACGAAAATGGAAAGTTCAGCAAGAGTCGTGGCATAGGGGTCTTCGGTAACAATGCAAAGGACACTGGGGTGCCTCCCGATGTATGGAGATATTACCTGCTTAAGAATCGACCCGAGTCAGGCGATACCCAGTTTGAGTGGCGCTCATTCATCGACGGCAACAACTCCGAGCTCCTGGCCAAGCTGGGGAACTTTGTCAACAGAGTCATCAAGCTTGTCAATTCTCCCAAAGCCTACGCAGGGGTCATCCCGGATTTCGACCAGCATAATCTACCTTCCTCTTTCAAGGAGCATCTGGATGAAATCACGGAGCTAACGAAACAGTATCTGGCTGAGATGGAAGCCGTTCACCTCCGCAATGGCCTCCTTGTTGCCATGAAAATTGCAGAGGCGGGCAACGGCCTGATTCAGGCACACCGACTCGACAATTCGTTAATAGCGAGCGACCCAGCTCTTGCTGCCGCCGTGGTAGGGACGGTAATTAACTTGATCTACCTCTGCTCAGCGATCTTCGAACCTTATCTCCCAGCGACATGTGCGTCGATACGCAAACAGCTAGATGCCGGTTTCCTACAAATTCCGTCCGAAGAAGACCTTGCAACAGGGTGGTTGCCGACATATATCAAGCCTGGCCACAAAATCGGAAAGGCAGAGTACTTGTTCACCAGGATCGACGAGAAGAAGGCAGATGAGTGGAGGGAGTTGTTTGGCGGTAATCAGGCTGAGCGTGAGAAAAAGAAGAAGGAAGAAGCCGAGCTTGCGGCCAAGAAAGCAGAGCAGAAGCAGAAGGCTAAGGCGAAGAAAGCTGCTCAAAAAGCTGCTAAGGCTGCAGGAGGGGAGACTGTGGAAAAGACTGCCAAAGGTGGTTCTAAGGGTAAGGAGTTGGCCAACGGTGTGCTCGAGGTCGGGGAAGATGCTGCCGTACAAAAGGTGACAGATGGAGTCGCCCAGGTGACTTTACCAACATCCTGAACTGTTCTGACGCCATGTGACACTCGCAAGAAGTGTAGGCTAGATATCGGGGGAGACGGATTATGCGACATGAAAGAAAAGCTTTGGGTTCGGACGGAGTCCTTTTTGTTCGTCATGAGGCCCTCAACGGTCTAAGGGAGCTTGGTCAGGAAACTTCTCTGCTACAAGCAGAGCAAAAGAAGATACCCGGGTGGCAGGCATCAGATGAAAGACGACGCAGTAGATGTAGAAGACTCGCCAAATAGTATTGAGAGAGGTTATCATATCCGAAGTTCTGGTCGTCTCCTCAAATTATTTCCTACGAGGCATGTCTAAATCAGTTTCCTCCATTGCATAGAGACACTGGTCGGTCTTGGTCTCCTGCGATTTCGACCCTCTTTAATATATGAATACTCGAATACTTGCGAGACTGAAAGCCCTCTTGCTGGCCTGCGAGCCTGATAGACCGAACAGACCCGGAACAAGTGCTTCGCCGTATTGCCACTTTAGCGTCACTTGCGTCGCCGTACATAAGGCTTGGCAACTTCAAGTTCGACTTTCGCGATTCCTCCGCAGGCAAGTGAATCGCGTGAACTGTCGCGTCTGCCTTCAACAGCTCCTGCCTAACATAGGGACTCTTATTAATATCGAAAAGTTTGCACATCTCGAGGATAGTCAGACCGGAGCCATAACATCTTGCAAGTCGCATCTGAAAGCGGTCGATACCCGGCAAGATGTCAGGCCTGTTTGGAAGCGCGGCCTCAACCACTGCTGCCTCAAGCACAACTGGAGATGTCTCGAAAGATGTCGCTTTAGTACAACCACCCGAGGACAGTATATCGGGCCTTGCATTCTCTCCACAAGCCGACTTCCTCGCAGTCTCATCATGGGACAAGAAAGTCAGAATATACCAGGTAAACGAACAAGGCCAGAGTGAGGGCAAGGCGGCAATGGACTTTGACGCTCCAGTGCTAGGTTGTGCTTGGTCTGAGGTATCCACCATCGAGACAGCTTGGGCAAGATTTCTTGCTAACAGTAGTCCTAGGACGGTCAGAAGGTCGCAGGCTGCGGCGCCGACAAGACCTTCCGACTCCTCGACCTCGCCTCCGGCAGCATGACCCCTCAGACCCTCGTCGCCCATGAACAGCCCATCCGATCATGCTGTTTCGCAACCATAAACAACTCGCCCATCCTCATCACCGGCTCGTGGGACAAGACTGTGAAGTATTGGGACTTTCGATCACAAAACCCTGTCGCAACGTTGCAATGTCAAGAACGAGTCTACACGATGGATGTCAAGAACAAATTACTAGTCGTCGGCACAGCAGACCGATACATCAACATCATCGACCTCAATTCTCCCGAGAAGTTCTACAAATCCATGCAATCACCCTTGAAATTCCAGACTAGAGTCGTCAGCTGCTTCACAGACGCTACAGGCTTCGCCGTGGGTAGTATCGAAGGACGATGTGCGATTCAGTATGTCGAAGAAAAAGATTCGGCCAACAATTTCAGCTTTAAATGCCACCGAGACAATCCGAATACGACAGGACCAAATAGGGATGTCGCCAACGTTTATGCGGTCAATGCTATTTCCTTCCACCCTGTGCATGGCACGTTCTCGACGGCCGGTAGTGATGGCACATTCCACTTCTGGGACGGCAATGCGAAGCACAGGTTGAAGGGCTATCCCAATGTTGGCGCCCCAATTACCGCGACGGCATTCAATAGGCAGGGGACCGTCTTTGCGTATGCGGTGTGCTACGATTGGAGTCAAGGTTATCAGAAGAACACGCCTCAGATCCCGAATAAGATCATGTTACACGGGGTGCAGCCGGAGGAGGTCAAGCCCAGACCTGGAGGGAAAAAGCGATAGTCTCGCCGCGACTAGGTGAATTGACGAACATGATTATTGTTACCTTGGTTGGCTTTCCGCTCGAACGAACGAATAAACTCCTCACCTTCGAATGCGCCTGGCAAGTTAGCTTGTCTCAGACAGGCGACAAGATCAACTAGCCGGTAATACTCGCAGACCAAATGCAGATACTGCATCATGAGTCCCAAGACACGGGAGACCTGCGAGAACTTGCAGCTCGCCCGTCAAGCGAAGAACCACGCTCCTACCCAAACTGTGTACGAGCGCGGAACAGCTCAGTTACAGTTATGGGAGTAGTCGAGCCGACACGAGCACCGGACTGAGGATGAGAGTTGACTATCAGTACAAGGCTGGACAGACTGGCCCACCATGCATTTCGCACTGGCATTGTAACCTTAGATAGATGCACGAAATGAGCTCGACAACGAGATTCTCGTCGGAATCCATCTGCTGCATTCCATGGCGATACAGTACTCGTGAATGTTCGCGCCAATTCTATTAGCATCCATCTACGGGAACTTTTGAAGTGCAATTTCGAGCTCATTTGTGCCGTTCGTTACTCTACAGTTCTACAAAAGTCCATACAATCCAGACGGACCAGCGCCCAGCTTAAACCATTGATGCTTACCTCTCTTGTGGAAAAGCAGCAGCACCGTAAACTCCATAGCTTATGCCGATCTCATTCGAATGCATGCCCAGTCCTTTCCATATTACAAGTCCTTGACAGAGCCATGATGTTCCATTTTTCTCCCTGCTGGACACCGAACTCCAAGCCAAGCCAAGCCAAGTACAACACAGCACAGCACAGCACAGCACAGCACAAGACGATCTGGTCGCCCCGAAACCCCAATTTGCTCTGATTCCATCTTTTGCCGGATTCTCAATTCATATCCATGCCGTCCTCATCATCACCCTCGGTCTCTTCGGCGGTCTCGCTGGGCCGATGACTTCGACGTCGATACCTGTACCCACCACCAACACCGAACCCATCTATGCCGGCATCGTCGAGCTCTTCGCCACCAACGACTCTGCCCTCGGTGTCCACAACTTCACACAGCTCCATAAGACTCTGTCGACTGAGACTTCTGAACCCTTCGGTCCGCACGATGCGGCCCCAATTCATTAGGCAGAATCGTGCAGCTCTTGCTTTCAACCACTCCTCTTCAGTCCGGCCAGCGCGCTCCCAGATCACTGCGGCGTGCTCGATGTCGATCTCGCGGGAGAGTCGGTTGACGCATAGGAGACGAAGCTTCGGCATGTCGTACAGGTTTGCCATGACCAACATGCCGGCAACATCCGTTAGATCACGGCAGAAGATAGGATGAGGCGCAATGCTGTCCGTGTACAAGTAATAGAGGAATGCGCGGACGACGGAGTACGGCTCCGGGATGTGCAGGCGAGACGTCTGGTATTCGATCATTTTTGACGCGTAGAGGCGCTTGAAGTGTGGCCAGCGGGCTTGGAGAATCATCTTATGTACGTGTATCGGTTGGGAGACATTGCTCCCTTCGGACACAAGCATGTGACTGCTAGTCGAGTTGATTGAGAATCTGGCCTGAGAGCCGGTCTCAGATACGTCGTCGTCGTCGGTCGGTTCTGTGTTGGCGGTGATGATGAAATCACTCATACTGTTCTCGGGAGGTTGGTCGAAGATCGCCGCAAGGTCAGAACCAAGACCGGTGCCACCGCTGAGGGAGCTGGAATGGACGGTTTGTCGTTCGGAGGCGAGAATGCGGTTCTGCTCAGATGAGAGTGTCGAGTCCTGGGTGCCGAGAAGGCCGTACCTCTTGAGGTCGACAGCTAGGACTTCGCTCAGCTGCAAGTCTTGCCCTGTGGCAGAAGCATCTTCAGCAGCAGACCCGAGCAGCCAGACCTTGGTGCCGTCCTCGTTGATGGTGCAGTAATGCCACTTGTAGCCAGGTTGGAAGAGGTCAGGCCCTTCAACCAGGCGTTGCCATCTTAGAGAGTCCAGCTCGAGGGATGATAGGTTGCAGTCGCTGTGGCGGATGGTTGACGATGGTGTTACAAAGTCAAGTAAGGTGCCTGAAGAGCAGACATGGAAATGTGTGCCTGAAGACTGCAGCGGTACGTGAGGACCCGAGACGAATTTCAGCGACGATATCGCCCCTGGGGCTGTCGGTTTTTCTCTGCGGGATGACCGAATATGGACACTACCTGAGTTAGCCGCGTAGGTGTCAACGCGATCGGCTCTGGTGGGGTGCAAGAAAGGGTCCGATCGACTGCTTGGTATCCGGCCCATTGTAGGGTATTGCCTTGCGGAACCAGACAAAGCAGGGCATCCTTTTAGATCCAGCCACCATATCTCAGATGGACGTTCCATATCGGCGCCCAAACCACCCAGAACCCATAGCCGACCACCCCATATCCAGGCACTGTGGTCGAATCTTTGGACGAAACTCCATGTCTTTGACCATGTCCATGTTTTGAGATCCAAATAGCAAATGTCGTCGAGGATGTAGTTAGCTTCGCCCGTCAGACCGCCAATGACGAACAATTTGTCCTCATAGACAACGGCGGCATGCCTGGCACGACCTTTCGGCACAGGTCCCTGGACTTCTGGCTGAGTCCAGTGATGATCCTTGAGGTTCAGAATGACAACATCGGATAGGTATTCCCGGTGTTCATTCTCTCCACCATAGACAAGGAGTTTGTCACCCTCGTAGAGCGAGGCTGAGTGTCCCATACGAACTCCCGGAATGTCTCCATAGTTGTCCACTAGCGCCCAATTTAGCGTCTTCAGATTCAGCTTCAGCACGTGATTGTAGACTTCGTCCGTAAACTGGTCGAAGCCTCCAAACGCGTAGATCTGCTCGTTGCCGCAGTATGTCACGGATGCATTAACCAAGCAAGCCGGCTTCTGACCGGTCGTCTTGACAATTTTTGGTTTGAGGCCATCCTTAGATGACAGGGCGTTCTTGGCGGGGCTGGTCGGCATCAGGTAAGTGGAGCCAGTTGGGGTGTTCGAGCCTGATGCCGTTCTAGAGCCAGAGGACAGGTTGTTGAAAAAGACAGAAGTTGCGGGCAGGGGAGTTGGTTGGAAAATATGAGGATGTGGTGTCGAGGGTTGTGCCATCATACGAAAGGGAGTCAGGAGCGGCTGCGGAAGAGGGATGTGGTGTCAGTGGCCATCCACTCCAGAATGAAGCAGGTCGGCCCAAGGGCTGAAGCCCGAGAATATGTCTGCGAAAAGTCGACAGCTGGAGGATCGATCATGCGTGTAATCTCGGAGACAGAGAGGTGGCCTTGAATGGACCAAGTTGAAGAAAGTTAGGACAAAAGGGCTGAAGTTGATGTTCGGGTCGGAACAATATTTCGCCTTTACACAAGCTTGGCGATGACATACTACGTAGTAACGTGGATCTGACACGTGACCGTCTCACCAGCTCGCCGGCAACGGCTGCGGTTGCCCTGTGCGACTTGGATTTGCGATAAATATGCTGCTCGCTTCTTGCTGAACGCTTCCTTTTCTTCTCTTACCACAACCTCCTCTACGTTCCTCAATCCCATATCTTCCTCTGCCACATACATCATTGCTCGCGCATAGCATACGGTCCATTAGATCATACTTGCATCTGCTAGAATTGGTCGACCCCCCGACTGCATCGCCTTGCCGTGCAAAGCTCGGTTATTCAATCATCCAACAATTACAGCGAGACACAGAGACACATACTAACCAACATCACGACAATAGCGTCTCAGGATCCATTCAGTTGAGCATCTTGGGATATCACTGAATTGCTGGACTCAGGCACAGACTTCCACGACAAGTTCTGGTTGCTTAATCGACAACATTACTAACCCTTCGAGATCTTGATTGATTCTCGAGACTTCGATCGAAACATTAGATTGTCCATTCGATCATTAACAGATCACACATCATGGCAACTACAGCCGTATCAACCCCTCTGAAGAGCCATCATGGCATCTTCTCCACAAAGACTGCAGGTGGCAGAATGCCTCTCACCCCTTCACCGAGAAGCAGGACAACCAGCATGCCCACCAATGTCTCCGCAAAATCATCCCCCTCTACTCCTCTGCGCAAAGACCAATCCATCCACAAGTCGGATCCCTCTAGCTTCTTCTCTCGATCCACCTCGCGATCGGTTTCCAAATTTGCCTACGCAAGCTCCCCAAAGTCCAACATCGCCAAAGTTAGACACTCACCGAAGCAACTCGAGCTTGGTGTGTCAGAATGGACCTTGACTGGCACTGGGCCAAACACCTCCACGCCATCGAGGGAGAAGTCTAGAAAAGAGACTGCTTTGAGATCAAGAGTAGGAAAGACCACCATCAGACTTCCACACAACACTGCAGACCGTTTCATCCCGAATCGCACTGCGAGTGCCGGTCTTGCCACCGCAGGTGCAGCCAAGCATGATGAGAACACTCGTCCTCGCACTGCTGACGGATCTATTGTCCTAGCGAATGCTGCCAGTGCTTTTGATATCTCTGCCCGAGGAGCTGATGCAGACATCACTACTGCTCTTGAAAGCCTCGGTCTAGAGGACGACAACACAACTTCATCTTACACCCGCACAAACCCAGAATCAACCGCATACGAATCAACTTTAGCTTCTGCCTGCGGCATTTCGACCAGTCAGCGGATCCTCGAATTCAAGCCTGCTCCTCCTGAGTCATCCAAGCCTATTGATCTCCGATCCCAATACAACCGACCACTGAAGCAAGCTAATGCTCAGTCTGCACAGTTCCGCCGACGCATTCAATCTGCTCCAGAACGTGTGCTTGATGCACCCGGACTTGTCGACGACTACTACCTCAACTTGCTCGACTGGAGCGCAGGCAACCAAGTTGCTATTGGGCTCGAACGCAATGTCTATGTCTGGTCGGCTGAAAGTGGCACAGTGAGCTGCTTGCTGGAGACTTCTCCAGATACTTACATCAGCAGTGTGAAATGGTCTGGCGACGGCGCTTATGTTGGTGTGGGCCTCGGTTCCGGGGAAGTCCAAATCTGGGACGTCGAAGAAGGTACCAAGCTTCGAAGCATGTTCGGTCACGAAACCCGCGTTGGTGTGATGGGATGGAACAAGCACACTTTGTCGACCGGTGCCCGCAGTGGCCTCGTCTTCAACCATGACGTCCGTGTCGCTCAACACAAGGTTGCCGAGCTCGTATCCCATACTTCGGAAGTATGCGGCCTTGAATGGCGTTCCGACGGTGCTCAACTTGCGACCGGAGGCAACGACAACTTGGTGTCAATCTGGGATGCTCGATCACTCGCAGCTCCTAAGTTTGCCAAGAAGAATCACCGTGCCGCAGTCAAGGCTCTTAGTTGGTGTCCATGGCAATTGAACCTTCTGGCAACTGGCGGTGGCTCTAATGACCGACATATCCACTTCTGGAACACGACTACCGGAGCCCGCGTCAACAGCATCGACACTGGATCACAAGTGACCAGCCTGAAGTGGAGCAACCATTACCGCGAGTTGGTGAGCTCTAGCGGCTTCCCTGATAACTCATTGAGCATCTGGAGCTATCCTACCTTGGTGCGCAATGTGGAGATCCCTGCACACGAAACTCGAGTCCTTCACAGCTGTCTGAGCCCAGATGGCCAAATGTTGGCAACAGCGGGTAAGTTACTCTGATGTGGGATGTTGGTCTTAACGAAATAGGCTAACCTTCTTGTACAGCGGCTGATGAGAGCTTGAAATTTTGGAAAGTATTCGAGCGGAAAGCGGGAGTCACTGCTTCAGCATCCAGAGAAGGCGGCGTCGGCAAAGGCGGGGCAATGGCAAAGCAAATGACTATTCGGTAATGCTGGTCTTTGAGACTACGACCTTGACCTCCGTCGACCAGAAATGGACTGGTACTTCTTCTTTTCATGCAAGGTGTTGGGGGCGGATTGGGGCCATAATTTGGAGAACGATGATAATGAGGCTCTTCTTCTTGAGGACCATGACATGGATGGTTCGGTTATGATGATTTTGTACTGTACGACTTGATTCCTGCTTGTTGGATTTGATGATGAGTCAAACATACAACCTCGCACTGGGTCTATCCAGGTCCAATACTGCGAGTTAGCTAGCCAGTTGACACAGTACTCCGTATGTCAGCTTGTTTGACCAAAAGTTCCCCGGCTTCAAGGACGTTTACCATAGCACAATTGTTCATGAAGGCGGCAGCTCAGCCAAGGCGTCCTCGGCCCAACGAGCATTCAAGTCCATGTATGATCCGGCGCTTACTTGCAGCAAGGAGAAGCCTCTCTATTACCATTGGCAGAATCGTTCAATTCGTCCTTGATGGTGTTGGCTCCGCTGGCGATGCCTCTTTTTCCCTATTCGTTGCTTTCTTTCTATCCTGCATCTACCCCTGGTCCTCCAGCCGCACCCTCTTTTCCTCTCCGTCGGCGCTTAAATCTGTCTCATGCCTGGCTAAGCTGCAGCCATCTCGTCCTAGTTGTCGCTCCCTCAAATCACATCGTCTGGCGACCGGTGATCCTCTGCACCTTTGGGCACTTTGAATGCACCTCCTCTCCCGTCTATCACCGTCAAAGCTTCAGCTTGAAGCCTCCACCAGCTCGTGGCAGCTCAGGGTTTTTGATCGTCCCCGTCTCCGAACTGCTGGTTCCCAAATTCCCCGGTGACCTGGACATGCGTCCCTGCCCCTCCATACGGAGTACTGTTGCAGCATTTCGACCAACAGCTATTGGCGCCTTCCAGCCTGCCCACCACTCACATCTTCTTCTCGACGCGCTGCTCCTCCTGAAACTACCGGACTCACATGCCACTGAGCTTAGCATCACATCCCTTCGAAAGCTAGGCGCGGCGCGAGTCTGACTTCGCAAGTGTGAAGCATGCTGGTACCTCCCACTATTGCCTTCCGCCTTCGTGCGCAATGCTAGCACATCCATAAAATGCCAACAGCGCAAACCCATGGCGAGCTCCATTAGCTCTAGCAATGCACCCGAGCCGAATCATATGCTAGGGTATTGATATCTTAGCTCGACCACTATCCGTGCTTCTTACCTTAACACCAAAGATCAGGCCTCCACCAAGAAAAAGGTATCGCCTACCATCCATTATTCGAGCCTCTCCATTGACAGCTGCTCTGATGGTATCTTCCAATTACTTTCAACCACGTCCTTCGAAGTTCTGTCTGAGGCACGCATACCTTCGCCGGCCTATGTGCTCTCCCAGCCCTCCTGGTCATGCTCTGGCACATGCATTTGGCCCCATTGATTTATTCCCACACCCTCCAACAACAATTTCTGTGCTAACCCGCATCGCCGCACGCGACCTGTTCAGCGACCATAACAAGCCCGTACTGCTCTGACCGGTCTCTGTCGACATCCAGCAGTCAATTTTTTTGGCAGCGGAATAGTCACCCTTGTCGTCCGCCGACCATTGTGCCGGACACACCTGCACGCAAAAGAGCCAACCTCTTTCGCCTAGGCGCAGTCAACCTCGAGATCCAGGTTGATTGTGCCGCAGGCCGAAAGAGCGCACAGAGATGATGGCTGTGAGAGCTCCCTTAGGGTTCAGTCCTTCGACGAATCCCCTGATATCACCATTTTCACCGTTTGGCGAGCATTCGCACTCCCCTCGACCACGAAGTGCCGCGCCTCCAGAGCAACCGATGTAGGCTCAACCCACACGATGCTTGGAATTACTGCTGATGTTGACAGGTCCGCGACCGAGAAAGATGTCTCCGCGAGCGATAATCATCTCAAAGCCCCGCTAGCTAACTACATTACCTCTCCCCAAGATCCCATTGCTCCGTCTCCTGTCAACTCGGATGTCACAAATTTCGAAGACGTAGACGAAGAGGTTGAAGAGGAGGGGACAGAACCAAGCTCTATGACAGAGGTGCCTTTCAGTCCCAATGCCACCCAGGGAACGGAAGTGACGTCTCCGCGTAGGGAGGGAATACATCACATCGCAACCCCACTGAGAGTATGTGTGATATTCGAGTTGTTGCTTTCTTTTCGAATGACTTACTGATGCTGTTTACAGGTCGCGACCGGACCGACACTGGAACAACAATTTCGACAAAGACTAGACGAGGAGAAGGAACCGCAATCAGTCATTCACATCCCGACAGGGTTTGGCAAATTTGTATGTCTACTGCAGGGACGCTGGGTCGACCCTAACTTACGCTTCTTAAGCCCAGTGATCAAGCATCGCAATCCCAAAGTGAGGAGGACTTCAAGTCAGTGGATGAAGAGCCGGAACAACCAATGGACGCAGAGACGACGACCAAGTCATCGACCCAGCAGAAGGACGGTGAAAGGGCACGAGCCGACTCTACCGATTCACAGGCTTCGGACTCCACTATCAAGTCGACGGTTCCTGAGTCCAAACCACCTGCTAAAGTCTGCTGTTCCTGTGCAAGCTCCGTAATCTTGAAAGCTGATTACCGCAGGCTCACGATGTCCCCATGCCTCCTACACCTCTTCAAACGTCCCTCCCTGCTCTTCCTTTGCACGATTGGTCAAGGACGCCGAGAGCACAGACTAGGCAAGATCTCAGCTCACTGAGTCGTCCCGGCTCAAGCCTGGCCAGTAAGCATTGCTCACCAGGATCTCGTCCAATTTGACTGACAGGCATCTAGGTATCATGGAAGGCGACGATACTGACCATCCAAGTACTGACGAAACAGGCGACGAAAGCCATATTGGCACTAATATCCTGCGTGACGCGGAAGCTGAAATCAACGCACTGCGTAATGCGCTGTCCGAATGTTGGACGTTGTGTAATACCCTGGCCAGCCTGAGCCATATTCACCGTGAGAGGATATTCAACTTTTCTGGAAGAGGTGATATGCAAGAACAAGCATGGAAGTCGTGTTGGAAACTGTGTCAGAACCTCTACAACACTCGAGACGAGAATGCTCCAGGCTCATTCTCACATGGTTCATCACGACCAACACTGGACCTTTGTCGAGATTTCTGTCAAACACTGTTCGAAGTTAGAGTGCGCGACAACGAAACTGCGGATTCGGTGTTGAGGGTCAGCTTCGAGCTGAACAATCACCTGTACAACACTCATGATCGGAGTCTACCAGAAGCATTTCGCGAAAGGACACTCGATTTCTACATCACTCTATGTCACCGACTAATGAAGCAAAAGACGAAAATGGCGGAAGAGACGGATTCCTTATTGAAAGCTTGCTGGTCGTTGGCCGAGATGCTGTTCAGTCTACGCCAGAGCCGGAGAGAAGGCAAGAAGCCAGATGAAGAACTTCTTGGATCAGCCATACAAGCCTGTTGGGAGCTGTGTGATTTGTTCAGAGAGGGCTGGACGCAGATTCGTCCTGAAAGAGGCACCCCGCGACCGAGTCAAACAACATTCACGCAGGCTTTCAATCAGGCCAAGCGGTCTGGCTTTGCCCCTTTGGACGAGAACGGAAATCCTAAAATGCTCCCCGAAACGCCAACAACCATCTTCGAAGACACAATCACCACGATCTCGCCTGATGAAGCGCCCATACCCAATATCCTTGTCCTTGGTGCGGAAGAAGCCTCAAGGGTGTCCAGCTCATCTGCTTCATCAACCTCTGCCCCTGTTCAACGACAGGTCTCACCAAACCCGCCTACCCGACATCCTCACTCTGCCAAACCAGCACCTAATACCGCAACTCACAGGTGGTCGTCGAACTCCTCAGTCCTATCTCTTCCAGCATCAGCTGTTTCCGAAGGTGGCATGAATCCAACCTCTGCAACCACGGTTTCTACTGTTCGCACCCCAGCCGAAGATCCGACTCTAATCCTTTTGAAAGCCTTGTTTGTGAAGGCTGCTCTCGCTACTGGTCGAGGTTATACACGAGCATCACCTGATCCTAACCTCAATTCTCTGCCAAATTTTGTTAAGAATCTGCCCGATGACGCATTTGGCAATCAAGCTTGGCAAGTGACTTTGCTAGAGAGCTACCGCAAAGCTGTCATGAATGACTCTGGATTCCGAAACCTGGGCGTTGCCGGCACATTAGGCGAACGGGGAAGAATCAGTGCTGTGGAGGTCGCTCGAGCAGTTCGGGGCATGACCATCTGCGTGTACGGGTTCGGTTGGCTGCGAGACCTCTATCGCCATGTCTTCGGCTTCTATGTCGAGGAGGCTCTCAAGGCAGGTGAGGCTCATGCTGGTAGCCAGCGGAGAGCACATCGCCAGGCAGCGCCCGCTGCAAGTCTCGTTGCTGCTGTTATGCATAACATTACAGGAACGCCTTCCAGTGCGGGTGGTGGCAACGCAGGTGGCGGTGGCAGTACTAATAGAAGTTCAAGTACCAATGGACACGGGCGAAGGACGGTGAGCCAGTGAAGAGGCTCCATGGTGGCGCATGATGCCCATATGTCCTACCTGGTCTCCCGGAATCGTACCCTGATATGGCCCCGTCACGAACAAGGCTTGCTAGCAGGCACCAGCCACCTATACCTCGGGGTTCGCGGTCTTGGAACATTTCCTCTTAAATCTCGAATACCCCGTGCACTGCCATCTCTTGTATATATACTTGGCACCCAGCTGGCGTCGGCAACCACTGAATTGGACTCGAACATCCTAACGAAGATACCACGAGAACAGCACCTGCGGAAAATGGGCCTCACATAGATATTTTACATAATAGCATATACTCAAGCGTAATGCGCACATTTTGCACGATTACTCTATTGCTCTTGAGGATCATAATCATGGGAAGGCCTGCGAGACTCTGTCGTCTCAGACAGTAACACGCTTACGTGGCAATGCAACGGGCAACTAGAATCGTTGCAAACTCGAGGGAGTGAATTTGATGAATCCCGACGACAATTGTGATGTCAAACAAAGCCGCGTGTGGTCCTCAAAACGTTTCGTCGCATTTATCGGTAGTTGATCCACGCGGCTCGTTTGATTGAGGTCCTTTGACACCACCATCACCACCATCGATACGCCTCGATCGGCGTGGTCACTCTACTTTGGCATCATATTCGAGAAGTGGATGTATACGACGAATTCGATCGCACGATTACTGCAGAGGAAGTCGAGGATTTCGTGCGATGCCACGCAGATCCACACTAAATTCTCCGTTCCAGCAGACTCTCCCATGGTCCTCAATTTTCATGCTTGTCCTCAATTCTGGACGGCTGACTTGTGACATAAGAGTCATAAAAGGATCGTTGATGGAAGGACATATTTATTACATACGGGCCTGTCGTTCACGGAATCTGCGTGTGCGTGTGGTGTGCATACCATTTCCGGTTCATACTAAGTATCTCTTTTCTTGGGGTTTGCTTTTGCTTTTGCCCGTCTTGCCCTTTGGCATTATCGGAGACAATGGCAGCCGGCCTCAATCCATTGAACGTCGACCTGACTACCGCCGACCCTCGGGACGTGGTATGTGCCCTCGCACAGTCCGGCAACGAGTATAACGGACACATGGGGGCGAGGATCTCGTCTATATTCGTGCTTCTGATTGTCTCTTCGGCTGCGACAATTTTCCCAATCCTGGCGAAATGGTCGCCTCGACTACGTTTGCCGCTGTATGTGTATTTGTTTGCGCGGTACTTCGGCGCAGGGGTGATCGTCTCCACGGCCTTTGTGAGTTTCTCCGTGGTTTTTGGAAGCCGCGCACCCCCCCTGGCGCAAGCTTCTTATCTGTTGCTGTGCCGTACCGGTTCAGCCTCCTGACGATATCCAGATCCACCTACTTGACCCAGCATACGCTGAGATCGGACCAAACACTTGCGTTGGCATGACCGGTGGCTGGGCAACTTACGCCTGGTGTCCGGCTATAGTGCTGACTTCGGTCGTATGTGTCCTCCTTTCCGAAAGACAGTCGCATCCAACCACGCCTCTCATGATTTGTTCCCACGCACCATGGTACATGCTCCTGACAACTCGCAGATGGTGATTTTTCTGATGGACTTTGCGGCGGAGTGGTACGTCGAAATGAGATTTGGCATTGGAAACCCGCATCCAGATATCCAAGAGGCTATCACGAGGGAAGGAGAGCAACCCATGACAGCATCGACATCCGGTGGAGTAGGTATGGCTGGCGGCTTACCTGTGCAAAGAATTTCGGCCTATGAGAAACGATTTATTGAAGATACCGTTGATCTCGAGAACGCGGATGCCGACTCTGTGGCGGTACAGATGGCGTTCCGACAACAGATTGCTGGATTCCTGATTCTCGAGTTCGGCATCATTTTCCACTCGGTAATCATCGGGATGAATCTGGGTGTTTCTGGTGACGAATTCAGTACGCTCTATCCCGTGCTGGTATTTCACCAGTCATTTGAAGGATTGGGGATTGGTGCGCGAATGTCCTCGATTCCTTTTCGAAAAACGAGTTGGCTTCCATGGATTCTATGCGCGATGTACGGACTCACAACACCGATTGCGATCGCGATCGGGCTCGGGCTACGGACGACATATGACCCGAATAGTTACACGGCGAATGTTGTGAGCGGTGTGTTTGATGCGGTGTCGGCTGGGATCTTGATATACTCGGGACTGGTGGAGCTGTTGGCGCGAGATTTCATTTTCATTCCGCAAAGGACTAGGGACGGGAAAAGAATTGTGTTTATGTTAGTGAGCGTATATCTGGGGGTGGGGATTATGTCGCTGTTGGGACATTGGGTCTGATCAAAGCTGGCGTTGGTGGGCGACGAGGGCAGACGAGTTTGAGACTCTCCAGCAAACTCTGAGTCCCGCGGAATTATCGAGGACATCAACAGTCTTATTCAAAAACCACATGCCCTCGGAATCATTCTCGTGAGGAGAAGTCCATAGCATTTCGAATTGGCCTTGACATGCCTCGGCAAAGGGAACGTGGTCTGCTGAGATTGCGACGGTGAGACGCCATTTCGAAAGTGGTCGAGGTGAGGAAACAAAAAGTCACGTGAATTAACACGCTAGTGACTTTATGAGCAAGCGCAGTCTTGGCACTTCTGCGTCCTCGACTGGGTCCGCCCGCTTTTCACCTGCGACTTTTCGGTCTCACCTTGTCGCCCTTTACTATCAGACTGGTGTTGATTGTCAGACGGTTTTGACGGAGGCTGGAAGTCGTTGGAAAGGTCGAGTGGGAAGTTGCGCCATCTGTATGTCTTCACTGCCCTCTTTATTTCCCTTGTCATATCTGCCCCTCCTTTACACCCTCGGGTCGCTCATCCCCCTCTGCATCTATCCGCAAACGTCGCAGCTTGGCGGCTAACGTTCCCTAGAGGTCGCGGGCAATTGGGATATCCTTTCGAGCTTCAGTCTGAGCAGGTATGCCGGTCGCCTTTGACGCGCTTGCACGAATTCCCTCCCCTGTCGCTTATCGATCTGATAACTGGCCGAATCCATGACTGCCCTCCTTAAAGTTCCCTATCTTTCGCGCGTGCGATATGTTCAAGAGCGGGATCTGACATACATACTGTGTAGGAATTGAGGAAGAGCACCGATCTACACCATCAAAATGTCGTCTCTTTCGCGTCGTGCATGCTACAAGTGTGGCAATGTTGGGCACTATGCAGAAGTCTGCACATCGTCCGAGAGACTGTGCTACAACTGCAAGCAACCAGGTCATGAATCCAACCAGTGCCCAATGCCTCGCACTACTGAGAGTGAGTCAGACATCCAAGGCGAAGCGGTTCTCGTTGGCTAATTAGTGCTTCCAGCAAAACAATGTTATCATTGCCAGGGTCTAGGCCATGTTCAAGCTGACTGTCCTACCTTGCGCATTAGCGGTGGCCCTGCCGGCGGTCGCTGCTACTCTTGCGGTCAAATTGGCCATTTGGCTCGCAACTGCCCGACCCCTGGCGCTGCACCTGTACCTCGCCCTGGTCGTGGCGGCTTTGCTAACTTCCGAGGCGGTTTTAATGTCGTCAACAACCGGGCTGCCACATGCTACAAGTGTGGCGGCCCCAACCATTATGCTCGCGATTGTCAAGCTCAAGCCATGAAGTGCTATGCTTGCGGCAAGCTTGTGCGTCTGCCGTCCCCTGGGTTCTCGATCCCAAGCTAACAACTTGTAGGGCCACATCTCAAGGGACTGTACTGCTCCAAACGGCGGTCCTTTGAACGCTGCTGGAAAGACCTGCTATAAGTGCGGTCAACCAGGGCACATCAGCAAAGACTGCACTTCTGCTGAAACCAATGGTTCGGCTGCCGGTGTACCAAACGGGACATCTGCTGATGCTCCTGCAGCTCCTCCTGCAGCAGATACCTCAGATATTAATGCTACCGCTGCTGCCACTGCGGCGGTTGCATAGAGCACTGTTTCATCAGTGCTCGACCCTTGAGGCATTGCAGAGTCAGTTATTTTCCTCTTACCGACATCATTCTCCTTCTCTGCAAGTGCGATACCCTAAACCATGACAGTCTCTTCCGATTACAACCCTCCTCGAAATTTTGGTTTTCAGTTTTTGCAACTTTTTGAATTTTCAGCATCACGTCGCAAGTTCCCCGAGGCTGTCATGCCTTGACTCTTTATTCGGCGATACACATTGAACCGGCGACGCCTCTAACGTGTGTTCACGACCCCAACATGACACTATGGAAAAGTTCTTCACGAAACCATCGGCAGATTAAGGCTAGGGACCATCAAGTCAATGATCAATGAATTTCAGTACGGCCATGGCAGCCCAGGACTCTTTAGGATTCATCACGAGCACCCAGGTTTATGGCTTTTCCCGCGCAATTACCTTTGCTTTCCGCAACACCCCACGACCCATATCCACGAATTTACTTGCTTTCTGCTTTATCGGACGGCAGCATGTTCACGAACGAAGGATCTGACCCATGGAACGACACGCTTTTATTTGATGACGCAACCGGAGCAACGCCAATCATGAGACGAAGGAAGCGGGCGACAGCGAGCGGTAGACAAAGGCAGAGGAAAGGAACGAAGTGAAGCACAAGGCACCCGCGTTGAGAAAAGTTGTGCGAGTGACGACTTGACGGGGCGAGAGATAAGCAGAGTGAGTGAGCAAGCGATAGATTGGTTGATACCCTAGGCAGGCAGTCAAAGCAGAGAGAAAAGAATCAAGGTTGGCATCTGATCTCGTTTCATCGCCGATTCCCAATTGCCAATTGCTTCACCGTGCATTCAAAATCATGCCTTGGTGGTTTCTTACTCCATATCCGTATTCGCTATCACGCCGACCTACCGATACTAATTAGACCTGACGATTAGCCCTTTGCGGTCACCCCTTTGTTGAACAACACTCATACTTGTACCATGTCCTCGTTTCCTCGTTACCTTCCTACACTCACTCCTCGTTGCCCTCAGCCCTCTCAATGACAGCTGGTGCCTTGATTTCTCGACCTTTGAGGTACTCCAGGCCCTCGCCACCCTGTCAAACGGTTAGAATTCTTCCATCATGGACTTCAAATGCATGAGACTTACGTAGCTGATGAAAGGAGAAATCTCGACGCCCGCACTGTCCCCCTCGGAGACGACGAACGCACCTGCAGCGCGGAGCCATCGAGCGCCTTGATCCATTATATCTCTCTTGCTGGTTTCTGCATTGTCTTCGGACGAGCCCTTGCCGTTCTTCAATGGCGAGAACTCCTCCTTGCGCTCGACCTCCAAGCACGCGAACTTGTCCATGGATATGAAGGGAAAGACATCGAATACGAACTGCTCCAACTTGATACCATTCGGCTTGTCAGGCTTGACGGACTCGCCACTCTCCGTGTCCATGTACGGTATCTTCTTTTTCGCGACGTGATGGGGGAGCTTGTACGCCCATTCCTCCATGGTCTCGAGGAAGCGGAATGAATAGTAATGGTTGACGATGTTTGCGGCGCGGAATTTGAGTAGCCCTGTGCCGTCGGTGGCTTCGGCCATGGACTGGTCGATCTCGGAGTACTCGACGACATCGGGCTTGCCATTCTTTTGGACGATGAGGCCGACGGACTCGTTGGCAGCTCGCTTCCTGACAACTTTCGTAGCAATGTCAACGTCCTTGGAGGAGGAGAAGCCGATGAATACGGGATCCGCGACTTTGACCAGGCAGTTGTCAACGCAGTAGGCGTGGACGTGCTCAATGCCTCGTTTGCGCATGTCGGAGCGCGCTTCGGAGAGCATGAGTGCTTGATAGATACCGCCGTTACCGTCAGGTGCGACGGCGACTCTTGACTTGGATTCCATGAGGATCTTGCCTTCGTTGGATATGCAGGGGAGGACCCCCTGTTCGAATATGATCACATTCTCCTTTGCAAGGCCGAAGTACTTGTGTTCTTGGAAGAACTTCTCGGTAGGGCCGCGAGTAGGGCCACTAGTCATGACGTACCATGGTACAACAGGGTCTGTAGAGGAGGAGGCATGGTGTTTGGCAAGTTGTTGGACTTTCCAGATTCGCTCTGCTTGCATTTGAAACAGCGACTTGTGGCTTGGAAGACCGATATCGAAGCAGCCTTTGGGGTCTGAACTGCCTAGTCTTGTGCCCTGACCACCAGCCATGAGAACCACGGCAACTTTGTTGTTTGCAATGTGACCCAGCCCGGCCTTGTACCATTCATCTTGCTGGTCCTGGGAAGCATCGAGGAGAGAGGCGGTCGCGGAGGATGGGAGTGGTTCAATGGAGGGTTGTTCCTCGTCTGCGGAGGGTTTCGGAGGGTGAAGGGCTTTGTCTGCGAGGATATTGATGCGGTCTGGGTCAATGGACGAGAGCTGGTCGAAGAGGGAGGCTTTGCCTTGGACATCGAGACTGTCGTAGAAGGCGAAGACGTGGCCTTGGTTTGCTTTTTCGTACTTTTGTCGTAGTTCTTTGAGATCTTCTTCGCTGGGCGCCTGGGCTGGGGCTCCACGATCGGGCGACGTGAGATGGAGCTTCTCGAGGAGAGTGTTCATCATGTTTGCTGCCATTCTGCCTTCGGTTGTGGTGGCAGTCAATTGCGTGAAACAAGGGGGAGAGGAGAGGTTGGTGTTGTGCAAGAGGAAGATGAAAGTGATGAAAGTGAGGACAGGAATGGACAGGAATGGACAAGAGCTGGCTTGCCCACTCGTCAAAACAGCAGATGCGTTGCCCTGGATCGCCCGCTTCCTTCTTGCCCAGCTCGTTTCAGCTGTGTTCTAGCGCTGTAAGACAACAGAATCAGGCCAGGCGAGAGATCTCTCTGGATCACTCCGCAAGAATTCTCCGCAAACAGAGCGCAGCCTCAGCCTCGTGCTGACGTATGACAAGGCATTGGTCAAAGCAACGACCACCACTCACGGAGACAAGTAGATACGTACTGCTACACACGATGAAGGAAATACCAGATCCGGAGAAGTCAAGGTCATCACGGTACTACTCGAGGGACATCGAGTGACTTTTCTGGTATCACTAAGCTATGTTATACACATCACAAGTACAAATCGGTGGGAAGTTCATCTGCGCCCGTCCCGCCAGCGACCCGACCGGGGTGCATCTAGCCCACTTCTATCCCGGTTCCTGTCCCTATCTCCATCTCTGTCTCGATCCGACTTCTTGTACATTCTCTCGCGATCTCGGTCTCTATCATCATACCTGTCCCTCTCTCTGGTCCCCCGGTCGTCCCGGTACCTCCTGTCATTGTCCCTTGATGTTTCTCCTCGAGCATATTGTGGACTTTGGCTCCTAGAATGGCGGGCATCTCTTTTCCGACGGATATCGTCCTTGTCAAAGACCATTCGATAGTCTCGTCCATCTCGATTCGCCCCAGTTTGCTCTCGATAATGCCGCTTCTTTTCCAGGCTGGCAATGCCACCAAATCCGCCCGATTGGTTTGCTCTCTTCGAATTCGTAGCATCTCTCCACACATCTGAGAGCTTGGATACGCTTTGTGAAAAGTCCACATGAATGCGATGGTCATCGATCAGGACGCCTTGCATTTTGAAGTATGCTTGTTCACAGTCCTTCTGGTTCTCAAACTCAATGAACGCGTACTGGAGGCTATCTCCAGTGCGTTTGTCTCTGATGACTTCGCACGAAAGTATCTTCCCAAAACGACTGAAGATCAACTCCAGGTCTTCATCATGCGTAACCGGATTCAGCTTGCAAACAAACAGGACATTTTCAGGAGGTTTGACCTCCGCAAAAGGTAGGTCTCCTACCATTTCCAGAGTCAGCGCCTGAGCTCGTGCTTCACGTTCTCTCCGTAAGTTTTCCATGGCCGCCTCATCCATGTCCTCACTCAGTTCCTCGTCGTCGGCAATCCGAATGGTAGCGAGCTGCGCTTTTGTGGGAGCAGGACTTTCGTCTGGAACAGCCAAGCCTGGTGGATCATCATACGGGTCTTCAAGGATGATCGTATGTCGAATGCGTATATCCTTTAGAGGCCTGCCATTGGAGTCTGTGAAAGCATCATTGATCTTTTCGAGAGTGTCGAACCCTTCTACAACGATGCCGAAGGGAGCAGCTTTGCCATCAAGATAGTCGATATCTTCACCCAGGGTAATGATGAATTGACTGCCGGCGAGTCGCTCATCAGCATCTTTGGACGACGGCACTGTGGCCATACTGACCGTGCCACGCTGTGTATGCTTCAACTTCGGGTCGATGTCGGCGACGAAGCTTTTCTTCGAAGGTCCAGAGAGCAGACCCCATATCGAGCTTCCACCATCGCTATCAGGAGAGTCGGGCCCCAGCGGGTCTCCCGTCTGACAAGAGAAGCCTTTCTGGACCGTGTGAATTGGACAAAAATTGTAGTACTTGACTTTGCATAGTTTCAAGAAGCTAGAGTTTCGGTTAGTCTCCAGTTTGACATCGGGTGTTGTATGCTCACTTTTCACAGCACTTGGGGGCATTGTCTACGAGAAGGTCTATGACAATCTCTCCCAGCGATGTCTCGAGTAGAACGCTCATGACGAATCAAGCTTGGAAAACCGGCCCTGTTCTGCCTTCATAACCGGCTCATGTATCGACTGTTAAATCTTGTCTGATCGAATCCCTAGCCAGTAGTGCCACCACACATTGAAGCAGAAATCAATAGGCGTGAATACGTTGTCGGACCTGATACCTGGTCTAATGGTGTTGCCGTCCAACGTAAAGTACTTCGCAGCAGGCAGCGTCAATCTCGACCAGATGCCAAGAAATGGGCATATACGCTAGCTCTATTATGGACTAGCTCTTTTTCCGTCCACCGACCTTCAACATCGTTCAGCTCGCCGGCTTCTCCTTGGATCATCCAACATATCAGAAATTCTACCCTGCGTCTGTTTCGAAAAAGGTGCAACGCCGCAACACCTTTCTGCTGCATCGTGCAGATCACTGGGTGCCTTGAAAAACGCGCGTCACCTTCCACTCCGTGTTACCCGGGAAAGTTCAGACGCAAGACGACTGCATTGTATTGTCGTGGAAGGAAGTTGTCGACAGCGACGTGGCACCGCTCGATGGCGAGGGCTCCCATGCCACGACGATAAGCTTCAACCTTATCTAAGACGGCAGACTCCGGACTATGGAGGGGCTGAGCGTCCGCTTTGATCCATGAGGCTAGTTTACCCTTTTGGATCTCGGACTGGTACCTGCAACGACCGACCTCGTTGAGATGGGGGTTCTGTAACCTCACTCACGCTGTGCCAGTCCTATTCCTGTTGTCCATGAGCTGGAGACCAAGAGGAGTCTTCAGCTAGTCCAATTGGCTTTGGCTACCTGTCTTTTGCATGCTGTTCTATGCCAGAACTTGCCCCCAACGAATTGGTCCACATCTGCATATGCAACCATCCACGTCCTCTCTACTCACCTCTTCACAGTCATACAAAAATCCCCCGATTCTGTCACGAACCGCCTTCTTTGTCGGCTTCCACCCGCTTCGATGACAGGTCCAGCCACCCAGCCCTGGTCGGGCTGTTGACCTCCTTTCTGCTGCATCGTCCACTTTCTCGCACAACCTAAGCAAGGTGCAGAGGAGGCTTCGATCGGATATGGTCTAATTTTGAACTGGAGTTCCTAGATTTGTGCACGTGGACTGCAAATAACCTTGAAAATTCTCCTTGATCATCCGACGCCAGATTACAATCATGCTGCTGGTGTTCACCCATTTCTGCTTCCGCAGCCCGCCTCGACAAACGTTGCCACGTAAGTGTGTGTGTATGTGAGTGTGTGATGTGAGGCTTTGCTCAGTGAATGGGTGAAGCCCTCCCAGCACCCATTCGGACCTAGCATGACAAGTCTCCACCATCGTGCGTTTCTCTGGCAAAGCCTTCCACCAGGGTGTTGCGACACTGTTGGCCTTGCCGGGGCTCTCACCTAGGTCGTTGCGCTTCTGTACAACGTTTTCAGACTGAAAACTCAGACTCTGATTTGTCAAGGCTGCTGGGTGGTTAGCTTGTGGTAAATGGGGTCAATCTTTGACATCTCTGTGTTACGAGCAGGCCCTGCAATGTTCCGCAGGCACTTTGCAGCTGCTGTTCAGGGGCTTCCCTTGTGGCAGCAGTGCCAGCAACTCGATCCTACCTCAAACAAGCGGCATACTTCACTGCTGATGTCTGTCATGTGCTTGGATGGAGCTGGCAGCTTCTTGCATGAAATCTTCCGCAAATGCTTGTTTGTATTTCCGCCACCCACCCAAACGGGGCCGTTGAGCTACGTACCGGTCAGCAACTCCATACATTATCAGGCTCTGACGACTACCGGAAAAGCTCAGAGAGTTTGAGTACAAAGCCTGGAATAAGCACCCACCATTCGAAAATGGTTGTGCAGGCCGAAGATCAGATTAGGAGCTATCAGAATTTGGAAGTCTCCTGGATCATATCCATCCTCAAGCCTACGTCGAATTCCATTGTCTGATATCGTCCACTGACAAGTTTGCTCGAAAGGACAAGTGGTACAGTTGCCACGTTGATACCAGAAATTTCCGACCAATCAGCCGACCCACCTAACTCGTAGCAAACGGAAAATGCTCCTTAGGCTTGGTTGCTGATGAGCAATGCCAATTACAGGACAACTCAAGTCACACTCTTTGCAGGCTATGCTGGTCAGAATGTACGTCATGCTTCATGCCTACTCATACGGTTAGAAAAGGGTTGGATGGCTTGTTTGTCTCCCCACATGGAACCTATCGACAATACATCCACAACCAATGCCACCTACACCTTATGCTGAAATACGATTTACGGTTGGTGGTCTGGGATAACGAGGAGTTGCAATTGGTGGGACTGAGCCCGATTCGTTTCACAACTGATATGGTAGGCATGGCTTGTTCATGTCAATGACTGGTCAGTCCATATTCTGCCTGCTGAATCAGGTTGTCGAAGTGGATCAAGCATCATCGTGACACCGACGGAAACCTGCAGCAAGCCCGTTACAAAGAAATCTTACGATCAAGTTTCAAGGACAACTCCGACAGCATGACTTACGTGCAGGCAATGACTCTGCGGGAGCGATGGGTATTCCACGTCTAACACAAATGAGGATATGACATATTTCACGATCTGATCCAGGCTGCCTTACAAAGACGGAGCGCCTCCCCTCCTATTGGAGTATCCTTGAAGAACGCCAGCATGCACCTGATCCTGGCTCATTCTTGCTTGCTCTGCCAACTCTCATTGCTCAGAATTTCTTCTTGAACTATTGCCTGCATCGAAATATCTTTCCAGAACATTGATCCACGAGCTGAACGTCATTTGGTAACCAGATCTCGGTCGACAGGACACTACCATATGCTCGGGGGTCAATGTTTGCTTGTCTCAGCTAAGGTCTCGGACTTACACTATGGTAAACAACAGTTCTCCAGTGCTCTTGTTTTCTATTTGCTGACAGGTGAACCAGATTTCGACACGACAGATATATAATTCAGACCTAGAATTCTTCAGACGAAATGACCGAGGCACTCATATGCCATTGAGCCAAACCCGTCATATTCCGGATCATTATGAGACACCCGGTCATCTCAGCAGCCGCACCACACCATCTTCAGAGCCAGATAGCCGGTCGGCGAGTGGGTCAAGAAAGCGTGTTCCAGTTGCAGTATGTGTGGAATGCTTCTACAATGTCACTCTGGTAATCAGACTGATGATGTATAGTGTGAAAGATGTCGAAAGCGCAAGATCAAATGCAGCGGTAATGAAGGGGACAATCAGAGTTGTGCGAACTGCCGGAACGCTGGCCATGGAGACTCTTGTCGCTTTCTACGAGTAAGGTCTTCCGCCCCCGCGAGGAACTCACCCATCCTAACCTTACAGGTTGCGTCGATTGATGCAGGCTCGTTCGGTTTTCGAGGCTGGCACTCACCACATCGATATTCACCTTATTCGCTGCCCTCAAATCATCGCTTAAACTACGTGCCATTATCCTCAAGATACACCCCCCAGAGTTCGGTCCAATATCCTGCTGTCCATCCAGGCATCGATTATGCCGGATACGCCACGCCTAGCCCGAGTGTCGACTGGGCCAGAGCATCTTATGTCGGCTCATATTCCCCATATCCTGATGATGAAGAGACGAGCCCCTACAGCGCTCATCCGCCTCCTTACATCCTTCCAAACACAGATCCGATGTCGACAGCAAATGGCTACTATGTGCATGCACAGAATGTGCGACCACATCCTGGTGCACTCTGGACAGAGCAGCAACACTGTATTTCACAGCAGGGCTCTCATTTGCCCACATCCGCTTATTCAGTCGTCACGGAACCTCAACAATCATATCATGCGTCCGGAGTTGCTGGGAACCTTCCATCCGACCGAATTCTGCCAACACCAGTCACTGCTCGCAGCATTATTTCGACACAACAAAATTCTCTGGACTGTATTCCCAATTCTGTATCAACCCCGCGAAGCTCTGGGTACTGGCCTTCTGACTCTGCTACCTCAGCACAACATATTCCTGATCAAGTTGACAGCAATGCAAGTCAAGAACAGTCAGACGAGAGGAGATGTGCAGCCTACAACATTCAAGATATGACCTACAATCACCTGACAATGGGAAATGGTCTTCCAACCAGCTCTGTACCAGCTGGGCTTCGACTCAATGTCGATGAGACTCATACCTCTCCAGTAACCGCCCATACCGGAAGTATCCAGGCTCAGCATTGCGATTCCAGGAAATCTTCTCGTGAGAGTCCCCAGGCCAACCCAGACAACACATCTATCGCATATGGGTACACGGGATTGATGGCAGGCCACAGCTCACAGATGAGGAGCACTTCAGGTCAACTCTCGAACGGATCCTTGTATCGCCGCACCCAACCAATGGTGACACGAAGAGAGCCAGTCCCGGAAGAATGCAGTCCCGACTGTTCAGGATGTCCCACGGATTCAAGTCGAGGCTCGGTCGCATCCATCAGCAATACGTCGTCCGGATATTGACGACAGGCGATGTCGAATATGTGAACATACTTTGGTGCACTGCCTTTACCTGCTACTCTACAACACCGTGTTCTATACCCCATTACACTTGCTTGACTGTCAACTCAGTCACACTTGCTATTTCTGTTTCGACATTGCGCCTTGAATGCAATCCAACATCGACTCATAGGTCTAATGATACATGGCCAATGCTACAGGTCAAGGAGCTCAGGACTGCAACGACCGTGGCACACGAGGGACTTTTTTGGGCTCGTCAATTGCCGAGGAAACTAATTCGGCTTCATCACTGCTATTTTCGCTATGCTTGACTGTACTGGAGTGGCCTGGATGTGTGGATGTGGTGCCTTTTCTTACAGGGGCGTCATCGGTTGCGAGATCGGACAAAAGCATTTCTTACGAGGCTCGGAAAGCTACTCGCTAATTGTGACTTGAAACGCAGTGGTGCGATGTGTACTGGATGGTTCCTGTGCAAATAATGAGACTGAAGTTCAGTAATCGAATGAAGAGACTTTGTACCAAACACTCTTCGTCTGCAGCTTGCAAAAGCTGAGGACTTGCAATTTGCTGTTGGCCATAGAGAGCATTAGCTCGGTGGAGAGAAATTGTCCTTTGCACGCATTGGAAAGCAGAAGCAGATAAGAGGCTGCAAGGTACGCGGGACACCAAAGTTTTTAGAGGCTCTTCTTGATTCACAATTGATTTCAATTCAATGCATATGGATCTCATGCGCCGGTAGCCCATCGTTGAAACTTTCAAAGCACAATAGCTGGCCTTCTGTAGACTGGTGCCGAATCCCAACGGCTGGACCATTCAAACTCTGACCGGCCGTATTTGATCTCATCGATGACCTCGGCCTTCTCAGAGCAAAGGAGAAGGAGGCGAGTGCCTTGCAGCATAGACCATTCTCGCCTCGCCTCGTCTCGCTGTGCCGGCGCCAGAAGCACAACCATCACCTCCGCAGCTTCACGTTTATTTCTTGTCCTTCTTCGCGGCACCCTTGGTCTTAGCTGTGCCTCGGAACTCCTTGGACCGGTTCTTGCGCTGTTTCCGCTGTTGTCTGCTGGCCTTCTCGATCTTGGTGGCGTGGCCGACCCGGACAAGTCGGTAGTGGGGCTCGAATTTCTTCATGGCCTCGACGCTGTCGTAGATCAGGGCGAAACCCGTGGATTTGCCGCCACCGTACTGCGTCCGCATGCCGAAGACGTTGATCTGGTCTTTGTTGGATTTGTAAACTTCGGCGAGCTTCGCGCGCAGGTCATCCTTGGACACGTTCGGGCGGTTGGGGTGCAGGACGTCACTATTGGTGTCGATCAAGGTCAGCAATCATCGTCTTCTTTGAAGGGTTTCAGTTCCCACTCGGGTGAGTGTTCTTTCAAAAGGTAGATGGGGGTAGTGCTTACACGACCATCTGCTTGCGCGAGAGAAGTCGGTTGGTGATGAACTTGCGGGTTCGGATGGTAACTGGAGAGTCGGCCATAGTTGCGGTGTTGATCTGTCGATGAGAGAGACACTCGCAATCGAGGAAGAATGAAGGACCGTGGAAGAGGGCGTTGAGGTTCGTGTGATTGTCTGCACCTGGAGATCTCGAAGGCTGTTTGATGTCGATGCCGGCCAAAATTCTTGTGGGATGTCTTGGCGCTGGTGCAATCTTGGCGGGACACGGCGCTAGTCTGGATTCGGCCACATCGAATCATTCTCTTATGAAGAATCCTCACCTCACAAGACCAATGACCACCGACGACCACAGTACTGTAGCATCCTCGCAAAGTGCTTTGGGACATCGAGCGCGTGGCCATACAGCTCACCAAGGGAGAACAGAACCAGCTCCTCTCTTGTCGTCTTTTCCTTCTGCCCAAGCATTGAGTCGGCTCCTTGTCTGCACCATGGACATCACAAAAGCTGCCACCGAACCTATACTGGCCAAGTTCTATCGACAATACTTGCAGGTGATTGATGATGTTACATACCCACCTGGACCCCTCTTGGTCAAGCAGGATGTGCAAAACTGCCTGTACAAGTATTTCTTCGACGCATCTCAGAATAAATTCTTGCCGCCTGCCAGGTACCAAGCTAGAATATTGAAACACATTATCCAAGAGATTGAAAAAGCATGCAAAGACCCCGAGGAAGACGTAGGCAATGACTCCAAACAACGATATGTGCTTCCACCGTGTCCTCCCCTCGTGGCCAAAAACCCCATCGGCAAAAAGGTCCTCGTTGAGCTACTAACTTTCTAATCTTTCCTACAGCAAGTCTCAGATCAGCTCATGGAGCACATGGCGTACCTGTCGACGATCCCACAACAATCTCTAACGGACGAAGCTCAGCAACTCTATGTCCATTCTTACTTTCCGCCACTGCCACTCGACAAGTCCGGCGTCCAGCCAGTGCTCATCAAGGAAGCTCGCAATCTGCTCTCCAAAGGCAACAACGTCGGCCTCCGAACCTGGGAAGCCGCTCTGCATTTGGCATGGTTCTTGACTGTCCAGCGACCCGACCTCGTCAAAGAGCGCAACGTCCTCGAGCTAGGCGCAGGCACTGGCTTTTTGTCATTGCTCTGCGCCGGATACCTTCAAGCTTCGCTCGTCCTGGCCACCGACGGTCTCGGCCATGTTTGTGAGGGTCTGCAAGCAAACCTCGATCTGAATGTCGACAACGATACTCTGCCTGGCCACAGGCCTCCTGTAGTCCGCCAACTAGACTGGACCGATCGACCTGAGATCGACCAATTACTTGCTGAGGCCAAACAATCTAGAACGAGCTATGATCTGATCATAGGTGCCGATATTACATATCACCCTGACATCCTACGTCCTCTAGCAGAACTGCTCAGCCTGCTCAAGGACGCGTTTCCAGAGGTGGCAATCCTCATTTCGGCCACGATCCGCAGCGACACGTTTGCCAACTTCGTGGCGATTTGCCAGGAATTAAAGTTCCAAGTCACAGAAATGCCCTGTAAGATCCCCGAGGGCTTGCGGAATTGCGGTTTCTTCCATTCGGTAGCTACAGAGATCAAGATCGTCTCTCTGGAGCGTTGACGACGAATCGGGGGAGCGCACTGCCAGAAAAGATTGAGAGGTAATGCTGGACCCTGATCATGAGAGTCACTGGTTTTCCGCCCTGGTTTCTGGTCAAGCCTACCATGGATCTAGGCACTAGAGGGGTTCGCTAGAGCGAAATTATTGATTATATTCAGCCGGAGAGCTATAACTCGCATCGGCACGATACAGAGTATATGTTGTGGCATATTAGGTTGCCGGGGTATCATTTCAGTAATAGGGCAAGAAGCCGCCCAAATCTCGACCCTTCTAGGCCAATGAATATTCCAGGAGCTGAAAAATGAAGGGCTGGTATTTCGTTAGTCATTCGCGTAGATGATGTCCACCCGACATATAAACGGCTTGTAGGGTGCAAGAGAAGGATATTAGTGAGTGATCTTCATCCAGCGAGACTCTCCTGCAGACCATCCTCATCCACCATGCTCATCTGCACGCCTGAGCTTGGTACTCGTCGGAATTTAAAACCAGGTATTGCACCTTTCTGATTGATACCCGGCATTCTTCCACCTGGAAATAATGAGATTGGCGGAGGCTGGACTTCCAGGGAAGTGGTTGATCCTGACATCAAAGGCTTTAGATCTGAGGTAGACTTCATCGGTGCCATTCCCCATTTTCCTCTCACCCATCCTCCCACGAAACGCCCGAATCCGCTGGACTGCTCTTGTGGCGCAGGCTTCGGAATGCCGGCAAGGCCGCTTAGTGCTTCAATACTTTGGCTGGGCGCGGTGTTTGCGGAGGGAATGCTGTCCGTGCTGACAGATCTAGGTGAACTGAGAGCCGTAAACTCAGTCACTGTTGTCAATGGCTGTGCAGCTGGCAGTCTGCGCGCTACAGAAGGAGACAGCGCGAAATAGGCTCGGTTCCCTTTCAACAAGCTCGATGACTGGGAACTTGCGGTCGTTGGGCGTTGTGCAATGTGTATATCCATACCAGATATGGACACCAATGACTCGTGCGAGTTCGTACGACGATGGCTCATTTGCACCTGAATGTCTGGTGTCTCGTGCAACTCACGGGCTGCCGTGGTTGGCGTGACATCTCCGGAGGTCCTCTTGCTTGTCTCTGCCGGAGATCCTATTTTAGAGCCCTCGAATACCGCATTCGAAGCCACTGGTGTCGCGGTGGTGTCATCTAACTCAGCCTCTTCATCAGCAGTGTCAGAGGGTCCCGGATCATCTTCTGGAGTGATACGACCGACCGTGACAAGCATCTGAGAAGGCTTAGGTGTCAGGTCCTGCGCTGGGTCCTGACTCTTGCTTCCCTCTGATAGCAGGCTTGTTTGGTGGTGCAAGTCGGATGCACCATCTGGTCCAAGCTCGGGTTCGTCGACGAAGTCCTCTTCTTCCAAAGGATCTGGCGAAGCTTCTGCGAATCGCGACTGGAAGCTTTTGTACCTGGGCTCCGAAAAGCCAGCGGCCGACTCTGGACTCGTTGGTCTGGATGACTCTTCCTCCGCTTCGAGCCGATCAAATATCGAACTACTGGGTTCATAATATGACCTCGGGGAGCTTGGGAAACTGGACAGCATTGTGGAACCTGTAGCAGCTGATTGTACAGACCATCGATTGTATCTTGGTTGGGGATAGTGGAGCGCCAGAGGTAGAACAGGACTGGAGACATGACGATGAGGACCGGATAGAGGTGTTGTAGGCGCGGAAGATTCTGGTGTCGCTGGCAGTGTTCCGAGTCCGAATATGGGTCGTTTGCGAGAAGACTTGCGTAAGGTAGGAGTCCGATCTCGTCGGCCAGCAATCTTTGCATGGTAGTGGTGATGTACATGAACTTCTTGCTGTACTTGTTTCGGAGAAGGCTCCGTCCAGCCAAGTTCCTCGCTCAGTGGTGTAGACTTGAGCGGCTCTTCCATCGTATCGTCATAGTCAATAGCTTGATGTTGTAAGACCTGTTCCCGTAAATTCTGCACTTCCTCGTTGGAGTTCTGCAACAACTCTCGCAACTCGGCAATTCCAGCTTGAAGATTGGCATTGTCCTGAAGAATGTCCCGCACAAAGTGGCTGACAACGTTGCTCTTTGCTGCAGCTTTCCCGATCAGAGTTTGAAGGGCAGCTGCGCCTTTCAGCCTGCCTTCTGCGCCGCCCAGCTCACGTTCTATTGCTCGTTCTCGTTCAAGCCTGGCTATGATTTCTTCGTGTCGCTGTCTGTCTTGCTTGGCTTCCCATTCGATTCTCTGGACTTCGTACTCAAGCTGTCTGACCTTGAGCACGCTCTCCTTCCATCGCTGAATAGTGCTTCGGGTCTCTTCCTCGGATTCTTCGACCTTTTCCGAAAGTGTGATCCGTTCCCTCTCCATGTCCAGTACCTTCAGCTCCAACTCTTCAGTCCGCCGGCTGAGACCATTCAACCTCCGAACTTCCACCTCACAATCCCGGAGCAGCGCTTCAAGACTTTTGACATGGTTGTCACTCTCTTTGAGTGAGTTATTGGCAGATTCGAGCTGGTCAAGAAGTCCGCGATTCTCTTCTACAATCTTCTCGTTGGCCGCTTGCAAAGTGTTTCTCTCATTCTCTATTTCGTTGATATAGGCTGTGAGCCTTTCATGCTCGAGTTGGGATTCGTTCACATAGGATTCATGGCGATTTAGGAGGGCCTGGAGAGCAAACGTTAGCCCAGTGCCTGTCTGCCGTTTCTCTTTTGCAGCAGTGCTAGTTGTCAGGAGCTGGTTTATCTCCATTTCATCGCATGTTGCAGGTACGGCAGTAGTTGAGGGTCGCGCAACAGCACACGGAAAAGAAGCCCAGAGAGGATCGGTCTTCGTTTGCTCCCGATCACGACCCTTTTGCAAACGACGTGATGAGATTGCAGAGATCCAAGCGCAGACTCATTTTTACCGAGTGTTTCCTGGCCGAGATCCGAAATCTCTGAAGGTGTGCACGTACCTGGCCGAGTTTTGCAGCGGTCTCTAGATCTCTCTCAATTCCACCCAGAAGAGTGTTGTTGTTCTCCAAGTAAGCGCATTCTGGCCTACCACAACAACATTGCAATTTCGCATCAATGTTCGAATTGCGGCTTTCATTGGTCCGACTCATAATGGTGTCAAAGTCGTCCGGAATGTGGCCAGAGCGCGAGTCAATGCTCGGCGGGGATGACATGTCATTGTTTGTATGGCAGAAGGTTCTGAAGCGAAGAGAGGTCGTGTTGAAGGGAACGTCCATGTCGTGGACATCTCGAATGGTCGGCAAGCAGGGAATCTAGAGGCAGAGGAGTGGTTGAGAGGCGTGGTGGGACTGGATGGAGGAGACGGAGGAGATGGAGGAGCGCGTTGGAGGGTTGGCTAGATTGCAACCTTGACGGAGATGATTGGTGATGCGTGTAGTTGGTGCCAAGGTCACTGCAGGTCCCCAGAAGGCCGCATACGCAATCGGACATTTATTGGTCCAGCCTTGTCAACTTAGACTGTCGACAGCACGGCCAGTGACTGGCAGATTGTAGCCCACCACTTTAGACGAACACTGACGAATCATGCGAAGGTCTGGCAAGAGACAGCGATCATCCTTCCAGTAATGCTGCCTTACCAATAGGAGTGACCTACGCGTGCCTGGGGCATATGATCTCAAGCAAGCGAAGGCGATGGTCAAAGCAACGAGCCTAAGAATATGAATGATTTAACCATGAGAAAGATCTTTTGACACATGCATCGAGCTGACCGGTCCAGATCCGAAGCTCTCGGACTACAAGAGCGACTGTCAATCTGCCTCTTGCACTACCGGGCCATGTCTCCTTCTGTCTAGCACCCTCTGCACCGCTTCCCTCACTTCAGGGTTGTTCCGCAAAGCCGATGAGAGCAGGGACTCCTTCATTCCTGTCCTCAACATCTCTGACTTCTCAGCGTCTCCCCGGAATGGACTCAGACCAAGCTGAAGCAACTCGGCCGACTCTGTATCCAATCTGCTTGCAGTTTGCGCTAGATGTGCAACCTGCTGCTGCATCTGCAGATCTTTCAACGCTGGATTCCTTGCCATCGGAGGTGCTAACTGCGAGATGAAAATGTTTAGAGACATGGACATCCGCCTTGCCAGTCCCAGGATCTGGAATGGAAGAAGATGTGGCGGCAGTAGTTGGGGCGTCAGCTTATACGCCGTGGAAACCCAGAGCGTGACCAACGTTGGAGGATCCCATGTGTGAGTCAGGAAATACAACTCGAGTAAGGCCATACAGGCTACAGCAAAATATCGCCAGAACTGTCCCCATCTCGGCAGCCAGATATAGTTCAAGATTATCAGCATCGCCGCACTGGAAAGATATTCTGGTACCTTTGAGCGTAAACCAGCATACACGTAGTCCCGGATCGTCTTCAAGCCAGGCTGATGGACCTGGACAATGCCAGGGCCGAACCGATCATAGCCGAACCGTTTGGCTGGGTCGAGAATAGTATCATGGGCGAGCTTGAACTTAACAAAAACGACGTCCGCACCTGGAAATGCCTGCCCATTCTCGTGTAGTTTGTCCGGGTGGTACCTTGCTGCCAGTTTTCTGAACCGACTCTTGATCTCCCTTTCCGTCGACCAGGGGTTTACTCCTAGAAGAGTGTAGAAATCACCAGCCAGTTTGATATCGTAAACAGCTTGGGTAAGGGTATAGACTAGATAGAGCGAGAGTACAAAGACGCGAATCCGGCGATTATGGTAGGCAAAAAGAGGCTCTCCTGGTTGAGGATGTCGTTGTCCGGCGCGAATAGTCAGCCGATAATAGAGAGACTGTAAGAATGCGGTGGCATACTATTACAGTGTCAGCAAGTGGCCGTTGGGACTTTAGAGTACTAGGACAACTCGTTCACATACTGCAGGGAGAAATGTCCACCCGACCAGAGAGAAGGCTTGCGACACAACGCTATCGGCCATGATGGATTGTGGAGATGTCGTGAAATGGCATCGTCCAGTACATATGAAGCATGTAGAGGGAGACGAATGCACCTGCGCAAAGGAATGAGGAGGAAGGGAATGAGGAGAGAGTGTTTACTCGAGACGGACGACTATGGTGGAATACCATCCTGCAGAGGGACCGAGAAACTCCTTGTCTGACAAAAGATATTTATACAGATCATGGGTGGAAATGAATTCCTGATGGGTGGGTATGGACCAGCATTTTATAGCTTCTTTCGTCAGACTCGACTGAATTTAACATGGCTTTCGACCATAAGGAAACCCATGAATCTTGATTGTACCTCTGCCTCTTCACGCATCTGTGTAGCTGAAAGCAAATTCGTTCACGGTGGCTTTTCCGGCATACCTATTTGCCTCAAGGAAAGCCAGCAACCACTCTCTAAGCTCCAATTGCCGAGAATCAGGCAAATACTTGATAATGTTAGCAATTGCACAAGCCCGCCACTGACAACCCGCAATGTCGAGACCCTTGAGTGCTTGCATCGCCGCTGCATTCGCGCTGCGTGGCTGCATGTCTCGATAATTTTGCAACATGATCCAAAGCAAGTCTGCACCTGAATTTTCCTTCGCAAGATCATGCTCGACAAGCTTGTCCTCGATCCAGTCACCGTAGGCGCGAATGGCACCGAATATTGCCAGCGCCTTCGTGCTCTGTCTCAAAATAATGTTCCCTTCCAATTGCTCATACAGGCCTGTGATTATACAGACGAGGATCAGTATGCACCTCTGCTGCGCTATGCTGTCGTTGATATCACCATACACGCTGATCAGTCTGCTTTGCATTCGGCGAAAGAGGAACTCGTGCAGTCTGGAATTGCCAGTCACAAAAGGAACCCTCTGCTTCGATGGCAGCAATTGTCGGTCGCGCCATATGCGATCGACGTCTCTCAATACGGACTTCAACCATCCGAAGCGTGCTGTGGCATCTTCTTTTCCCCAGAGGAATGAAGCCTGCGGATCTCTATAGATCCCTTCGAACCACAGCGCCTGCTCTTCTCTCAGCCGGTCGTGCAACCCCTCTCGGAACCCAAGTTGTTTGATGATATCTCTTGCCACCTTGAAATGCAAGTATGATGTCTCGCGGTTGCCATACCGCTGCTCGAATGTGGCGAGGCTGATGCAAGACGTGAGGATCTCCTTTCTATCGCCTTGTGGTCCGAGAGCTACTTGTTTCCTAAGCACGGTCAAAGCATTGCCCTGGTGTTTTAGTGCTGCAACTTCCAGGTTCTTGCGAGTTGCCGTCGCAAGGTACTTGTTCAGACGCAGCTGATGTAGAGCAGATCGTGCCATCAAGATGTGGAAGTGAGTGAGTGATAGTCCGGTCTGGTACTCCCAAGAACCCTTGATGCTGGGTCTTATGTTATCTGACAGTGCATATGCAGTCTGCCAGTACATGTCTTGACCATAGAAATGTAGCAATTGGTTGGTCACTTCGTCGATCTTCACAGGAAGCTGTCCGAAAGGGTCTACCATGCAGGCCGAAATCGATCTCTGCCACCCTGTCTGAGGACTATATATCCGCTCAACAGAATGCCGCCGTGTCGAATTGTCCTTTGGTTTCTTAGGCCGCAACTCCAGCAGCGTTGCAGGCGAGGATTCATCGTCTGCGGACTCGGAATCAGTAGTAAATGTTTCTGGCGTGGAGGAGTCAGGGATCTCATGGATGTCAGGGCCTTCGCAGCCCGCATTTCCTGTCACATCAGATAGCATTCCGTCGCCGTCTCCGAGAGGCAGGTGCCATCATGTTGTCAACGTACTACGTAGTAACACTCTCGGTGTGACAAAGGAAGACGGACGTCCAAATTGAGCGCTTATTAGCCGGCAACTAACTTAGTCCTCAACAGCGCGAAGAGAAACATTGGTCTGCCTACCGAGCGTTTCGGAGCTACAAGGAGAAGACTTCCCAAGGTTGGCCTGAGGAAGAAGCCGGGCACGCAATATGCTGCCATCATCTGCTCATTGGGCAATAGACTCAGCTGGATGCAGTTGCTAGTCGGCGAGGGATTCTGCTTAACCAGATAAAGGTAAGGCCATCCAGATTTGACGAACATCTTCGCGGAGTTACTGTCAATGTCCCATGTCGATTGTTTAGTGTCATGAAGGAATCTGTCTTGCTGATACTGATTTGCTGCAAGCAGAAAGTGACAGGCGAACTCAAAGGAGATTGAGCCCTTAGGCAGTGAGTCGCACGATGCCCTTGATGGTCATAGATATTTGTTGCGAAGCCACCACCCACCACGGCTCCATGACACCGAGCGACAGTACGTCCTTTACTCTCGACGACAGTGATCTTTTGACGCCGATGAACAAGGCCAATTCCATGCAACTGTCGGTCGAGATCTGACAAACACAATGTCCCAGCCTCGGATGTGACTGTTCGGTGGTGAACCTGCACCCAAGATGCCGTACTGACAGACCAATTCTGCTAGGTGTACCGGTTCGTTCTCTACCACGGTATCCACGGATAATCGTGTAATTTGGCGCTACGGTGCCATTCGACGACAAACAGTAGCGCGGACAGTACATGTGGCAGGAGGGCCTCTGTTCAATACGAGGCCCAAATGCTGCTTCGATTCGAGCGGCAGCTGTTTTGCGCCCGGATGAAACGAGTTCCAATCCACGATTTACCTATGAGACCATATCAGACGCCTGCTCGATTAACCTCATCGTGTTCTTCGATATCCATGCTGACAACTTGCAGGCGCGAGCTTGTCAACCTGTCATATCAGCATTTGCGCAGATACCACGTTGTTGCAACTTACTGCCACTACCGCGGCCATCCAGGAAGTCAATGAGCCGCACCTCGCCCCTTGCGATCCATGCAAAAGCCGGGGCTTTCCAGATCGACCATGTTCAAGTGCTTCCGATAAAACGCCTCGGTGCTACTCCCGCGATCCGCTATCAAAATCATCCCTCTCAGATGCGGCATCGAGTTGAAGACTTCGTCAATGCATTTCATGATCCACACTCCAAGCCGCTTATTTCTGTACTCAGGGAAGATATACACATCTGTCAGGTAATTGACCGTCACCATATCCGTGATCCATCTGGCGAAGCCAATCAGCCTGCGCTCGCCTGAACCTTGCGACTGGTTAATCAGACCTGGAGGACTTGAGATGTCGTATAGCGCGAAGCACAATGATCTGCGTATGATCATCTGCAGATGCTCGAGCGGTAGCGATCTGCCCCAGTGGAAATCATCTGATGCGAAGATATCGTTGAGAGCGTCGAGTGGGATGAGGGAGGAGTCTGTAGATAAGAAGTAGTTGTCCTTGGTCCAGCTTCGGATTGGTATGTCGAGAGCCATGTTTATGGAATGTAATCAATCTCGCTTCTGAGCGGACGTCTCTCGATGGGGACGTTACAAGATATAGCATCGAAGCTTGAAAGATTCCAACCTATATGGGAAGACTCTAGCCCTGGATGACTCACCTACCATCACATTGATCCCAGTACCCCATGTGGTCGGCATTCTGGAGCGGTTGAACACATAGTGGCGATGCCCTTCATTGATATGTCACAATCATGAAGGTCACAATTATTATGATGCTGGATGAAAGCGAAGATTCTGAGGCAAACAAATTGCGCAACGACTACTCCGTACTCGTTTAGAAATACGAGATTGTGGGGATTTTTCCAGTCTACTACCCTGGCAGGTGCCTGGTACAAATACAGCAATAAGCATTCATCGCTCTTGCATTATTCTGACACTGCACAAGCTTACTACTCCCCATAGCGATCGGAAAGGCTTCAACTCTTCATAGAGGTCTGCCTGAGTTAGCCATGGAGGGTCACTGCCAGTGCGGCCTGATAAAATTCATCACGCCTGTGCCGGCCCCTCTGGCGCTCTACATTTGCCATTGCACAGAGTGCCGACACCAGTCCTCATCGACGTACGGCATGACCGCTCTGTTTCCGGCATTCGAAATTCCCGAACCATATCCCGGCGCCATAGCGGTCTATAGCAGACCCAACGCCCACGGCCGCACGGATGGGTACTTCTGCACAAAGTGCGGGTCAAGGCTGATTCATCGGGATGTCCCGCATGTAGGCGAACCCTCGAAGGTCATCAGTGTGAAATCCGGATGCCTGGACGGCATGACGAAGGAGATGATGCGCAAAGCAGTGCATATTTGGACGAGGAGCGCGGTCGTGGATATTCCGGAGGGTGTCGAGGCGTATGAGGAGGAGCCTCCTGGGGGCAGTTTCGGTGAGGGATGAAGATTTGTATGGGGACGAGCTTTACGGGACATCGCGCTCGAGCACGGTCATTGCTTGTTCAACGTTCCAGGTTCGTGAAACACTGGAACACGATCATGGTATCATGATACGCGCCAGATGATTCACTGCTAAGGCGAAAGACTCTGAACCCCATAGGAGATCAGACCATGAATTACCATTATACTGGTTTTATGCTGCATGCCGAAGAATATCTAACCCCAAAATATATACCATGTGAAGAGGATCAGCGCAAACCAAAAGCCAAATTCATGTCTCATACGTAGATATAGCACAGCGGGCCACCCGTCGTGCTCATCACGTCTTGGTTCTGGACTGTTTTGGACAAGCTGCCCATGATGATTGGATCGGTCAACTTTCCAGCTGGGCTGCCGGTGGGGTCGAGAGTAGAGGTGCCGCCCCCGAATGCGTTCTTGCGGTTCTTCAGATCCATGTTCTGCCACATCCACCATGTCCGATCAATTTGAGCGTGATGGAGGAAGAAAGTAGGTTCAGCTGGGGACGCGAAGAGATCGCCACCAGGGTCGCCACCAGTGGTGAAATGACCGCCCGTATGCACGCCGAAGAAGCCTGTGGCGAAGTCACCCTGCATGCGGTTCTGGAAGGACAAGATGTCGTTGTAGTTGGTGACCAGGTCGTAAACATCAGAGTCTTTGGTCCAGTTGGACGAGACCCATGAAGAAATGTCACGTCGCAGACAACGAGGGTTGTAGGCCAGGGGGTTGGAGCTATTGTAGTTGATGATACCTGGGATGTCAAGAGTGGGAGACACCGGTCCCAGGTTGACGGTGTAGTCCTTGAACGGGCCGGTGTTGACGCAGCCTCCGCCTGAGCCTGCAGGAATGCAGTTCAAACCGGTTGGAAGCGCGTTGGTGCAACCATGCTGCTGGTACTGTCCGTTGCCGGACATGCTATAGTCCGATCCATCGAAGAGAGGGCTGTTGAGCGGGTCGAAAGCGTACTTGCCCCAGTTCCAGTACGGTTGATAGCCGGTGTAGCCGCACTCATTCCTCAGTGCTTGCTCAAACGACCACGTAAAATATCTATGCCACGACAGGAAGTTGGCTGTTCCGTGGATGGACAGGGTTTGGTTGATGTGGACGGCCACAAAATCGTCGTACCGCGTCTTCGCGCCTGCTGCGAATGATGGATCTTTGGATGGTTTCGACATCAAACAGAGCTCGGCGTCAATATATGCTCGTCGTTCTTGTTTCGAGAGCGTTGACCACTCTCTCCGGATAGCGGCGTTCAAAATGTTGCAGCTTCCTGAAGGATTCGTGACTTGGTAGAATGCGAGATTGACCAACGCCTTTGCAGCTAGCATATCAGTCTGAAGAGTTGAAGCAGGCAAATAAAACGAACTAGCAGCTGCTGTTGTGGTGTCTCGTTCAGCAAAGCTGTGCGTGAAGTCCTCGACCGAGGCTGGTGCAGCCTGGATCCCACAAACAGCCAAAAAGGCCGGTACAATATGACGGAGCTGCATTATGCTGAATTGAAGATCAAATAGCAGGACGATTTGAAGAGTAGTGAGTGGACGGCTAGAACCCAAGGCGAGGTCCAACCAAATAATACGCTCGTAGCGGAGGCAGTTTTCCCTGGAAACAGAAATCGCTAATCTTGAGGGGATGTCCAAGATTTATATCTCTTGAGAGATCTCTTTTCACTGCCACGTGGTGGTCAGCTTGCCACGCGAGATAGGAAGAAAGTGGAAAGCTTCCAAAGAATAGTTTCTTGGGAGCCGCGTGAACATTGAGGGTTTAAGAACTAAACGATGTCCGCCTCTGCGCGGAGCACAAAGCTAACGAGGATCTATTGAATATCCTAACCATGTCTGATCGAGAAACCTGCAAATGGGTATGAGGGTACACTCACGGCAGATAGTTAAGGTCTGGGACGTGCGATGTGGTGCCACAGAGCCATACGAAAACACCGGGATTCGTACACCTTGGAGCGGGACCCTGCAGCTTGATGGAGTATTGCCACAGCTGATCATTTCGCTTCTGGAAGGTTGCCAGAACCCAGACCATTTCGGCAGCTGTCACGCTGTATCCTATGGTGCTAATGGTCTAGTGAGTGCGAAATGAATTGAGGGTCAGGACTCAGGAGGACTGTCTCGGCCATGGTGGTCGGAAACGGAACGCCAGGCAGTAAGGAGGCTGCACGACCGTTGAACCGGGCCTGCTTCGGAGAGCTGGTACAGATTCGGGCGAGGATGGGCGGAATCATGGCACCCATGGCGCCCTTGTTATGCAGGGTGAGAGTCTGACGAGAATCGAGACACAAGACTGTTCGGGGACCAGGACAAGGGACATGAAGAATCGAAGATGGTGGATGGGATGAGCGAAAGCGAGGAGTGAGAGATGCCACAAGATGCGCACTAGGAAATGCAGCTAAGTGGACGCGTTAGTCCCATGATAGCCAAGCTTGCAGTGGCGTCACAGGCTAGCGCGGCTAATATCAACCTCGTATCGAGGTCTCCACCAAGCCTCTATTTTTTCTGTGTCTCTTTCCAGGAGTCGAACGGATACTGCAGATCTTTGCAGCGACAGCAACTCGAAGGAGGCAGCTTCGTCTACATAGTGCGAACAGTACTGCACTCTACAGCAATCTTGTGAGATCACAGTCGGAAGTCGCAAATTGCACATTGATGGGAGATCGGTCTCCGTCTGGAGCCTGTACTCATGAATCCCCTGCCTAACTTTGGGACAGTGGTACTGACATTATTTCTGCATCATTACATATTATTCACAAGTCTCCATGGCCCCGCAAGATAGCCCTGGCATCTTCCAGTTGCGAGGGTCACGCTAAACAAGGAACGCCATTATTATTCTCTCTTCACGCTTTGAGTTAAAGGGCCGGAAATGGAGCAAAGACGTGCCAGGGGCCGGTGCATCTTCCGCTTCACCCGTTTCCGCCACAGTCCTTGCTGCTCTCGAGAGTGACATGAACAACCTCAAGCTGCAGAGCTTTCTTGGCCCCACTTGCCTTAGATATGTGGTAATCCTAACAATTGGTGTCATAGAAAATGGCATGGTAGCCGACTACTGCCCAGACGTGGCGCAACAAGTCTCGTACTTGTACAACCTGCGACACTCACTAAGCCCACACCAAGGGTTTTGTTCCTGCAAAAGAGTCTAGCGATCGATCAAGCGTATGGATTCAAGTGCAGACTCGGTGTGCATGTCTTGGTCAAGAATCCTCATTTTGGGCCATGCTGATATCTCTATGGCGGAATTGGAAGCGACAAGCTCGAACGTCTCCATGTTGAACTGAAGATACCTTGATTTTAAGGAACCGTCCCGCGAGCTCTTAAACTTCGCCTGCGCGCACGCATTGTCAAAGTTCTGCTATTCTATCGCTTTGGCGGTCGGGTTCATGAACTTTGCGGACGCCTATCTTTCAAACTCTCCCGTGTCAGCTTGACCATTCCTCTCCCAACTGTCACCATGGTCATTTCAGGGCTGGGTTCGCTCCTGGTGGAGCGGCAGACGACAGCTACCCCTCAATACAAGGACGAGTCCAATGCCTCTAATCTGCTCGCCATCCATGGGACTTTCTGTGGCCTCGCCATCCTCTCCGTCTTGTTACGGCTTTATGTGAGGATATTCATGCTCAAAAGTATTGGGATCGATGACTACATCATTGTCGCTGCAGCGGTGAGTGCGCCTGGTTACCAGCTGCCTCTGACGTTGATTCCAACTGGTTCACGACTGACACTGATTGTCTTTAGGTCCTTTCGGTCTCGGTCGTCGTCTGTTTTGCGGGGGAATCTGCGGCCGGTGGTTTGGGTAGGCATCCCAGCCTCGTCGCCCTACCCGACTGGGAAAATTTCATGCACTGGCGGTTCTTCCATTCCCTGATTATCATGTTCGGCATATCACTCGTCAAGATATCCATCGCCTTCTTTCTCAAGCGGTTTGTGCCCAACAAGAACTACCGGCGTTTCTTGATAGGGGCAATCGTCTTCCTGGTTGCATTCACGATATCCTGCGCTGGCACCCTGATCTTCAATTGCGGAAGCAAACCGCAAGCCAATTGGGATTTCGCGTTGCGCACGAATGGACAAGCCAAGTGCTTCTCGAATACGACATTCACCAACATTGGTATATTCAACAGCAGCATCAACATCGCAACCGATGTCATCTTCGCCTTGCTTCCTATTCCTATCGTCTGGAACCTGCAAACCAACATGCGTACCAAGGTTACCCTGGTCTTCATTCTCAGTCTGGGTCTTTTCGCCTGTGCGGCCAGTATCATCAAAGCAGTCTACCAGGCAGGGGCACTCATGGATCCTGACTGGACTTATCACGACAGCTTCTTTATGTGGAACAACATTGAGTTCAACATTGGTATTCTTGCGGCTTCTCTACCTTCTCTGCGCCCGCTTTTTGCCAAGATACTCGGAGCCACTCAGAAGTTCACCTCGAGCGCCAGTCGTAACCGACAGAATTACGGTGGTTACGATGCCGATGGTCTTGCCTATGCCAAAAGCGACAAAAGGGTATCGCGGAATCCTGCCCGGCATTACTATCAGTTTGGGTCGCGCCAGTCGACCGAGCTGAGTGAACTCCACAGAGGCGCCAGCAAACGTGCGTTCGACGATGGCAGCGGCAAAGCGCCTGGAGTAACCAGCACAGTTACAGCTGGCGACGATGAAAGTGACAAGGTCATGCTAGACAACCAGGATGATTGCCACGCCATTGGTACCGATAAAGACTGGAACAACCAATCGAGCCACGGGATAACAAAAACCACGACGGTGCAAATCACGAGATACTGAATCTGCAACGACGGGCAGAACAAACATGAGGGCTATCTCGGCCCTTTTGTAAGAACCCAACAATGCCATCACGATAACTCCAGTCATCCTCGACTATTCATACATGATGCCGGCACGCCTATATCACCATGAACAACTTTTAGCAGGTGGATGACGCACTTGACGAGGGCTTCGAAGAGCCTGAATATACCCCATTGTGCTTCTGATGCACTTAGAAAAGGAACACGGCACATGCATGATGAAATTGCTCTATGTATATATCGACACGCTTCTTCACATCTGGTCGTCGCATCAAGCACAACATCTGTATAACATCTGTACATAGCTGGATCATTCTTTGAATTGTATATCGCGACACTCCTGAACTCTCTCGCGAATGAGGCCCCCAATTCTTTCAGAGCATTTCAAAGTCGCGCTTGGCACCTTCGACGATGACACCGCAAAGCTGCTGTTCCCTGATCATTGCGACGTTCCCCATGCTACGTCTTTCACCCCGTCTAGCCATCCTTGCCATGTGCATCCAAGCGAAGGGTTCGTGCAGCCATGCAGGAACAGGTGCAATCGGATCCAGCACCTAAGATTGCAATGGCTAGCAGGTTAAGCCCAAGAAGGTGGAAAATTCGGCGATCAAGGAACGAACCCTGCCAGAAACATGAAACCAGCCGTGGTGCCCGACACCCCCGGGGCCATTCTTCACTTGTCCTCATGGCCTAGTACGAGTATCCAAGGTTGTCGACTTGCACAACATTGGGACACTGTTTCGTCGCCGGGGCGGGTGGTGAAATGGTGCCCCTGATGTCAATCCGGCCGCGGCCGCAGCCGATGCAACCACTTTTTACCTTTGATGACAAGCGATGGGAATCTCCCAGACTCCGTACCACAATGGCCATATCCCACTGCTATATAGTACCGTCACAGGGTTTGTGCCGTCTTCTTGCTTGTTCGCGACACACACTCTACAGGCGCAACTGGACATGAGAGTTCGGCGGCCCCCTAGCAGTCGATACCAAAAACCTCATCGCTCTCTGACACTACTCGTACAATATGCAGAGCTCCACCGTTCGCCGGGTCCACGGGTCTCCTCTGCGGGCCCAACAAGTCCTGTGGACTCGGAATCTTTGTCCAATCAAGCGGCAAAATGCGAAAAATGGCCTGGGAACAGCACTACGTACCCACCACGAGGGTTTCCGACCTCGGTATCGGCACCAACTTCAAGTTTGTCTGTAACGTCGCACGTCTGGGCATGGTACTGTAGTAGAGCTCCAGTCGCGTCTGCAGGACCTTCGCAATCAAAACGGGTTATTGATCTGAGCCCTTTCCGAAACATGTCACGGAGCCTGAACGTTGCATTATCGTGGTAAAGATCCTCAGTTTTCAAGTTTGTGTTGCGCAGTTTCGCATATGATGGCCTTGAAGTGCATCAACGATCCTAACTAGCGAGAGAGGCCCCTGAGAGACGAGAAATCTGCAGGTTTGCTGCAACCCTCTAGCCGAAGGTATGCCCTGGATTAAAGCTGCAGCTTGCTCGTACCGGTGCACGGAGATTATTTGACTCAATTTCTTCGTGTGTTTGAGCGGTTATTTTTTATTTTCCGAGGGGAACAAGGCGCCTGCAGCTCTCGGCTAGTTGGATGAATCTTTAAGATCTGGAACACCCTCTAATATTCACTGTGCCAGTGTCGTTCGTCGACTCCATTTTGGATGGAATTTCGCCTATGAAATCTTGGAATCATCCCACCGTTCAGGTCACTACGGAGCAATCGATAGTTTAACTATTGTTCTCCTGGTTTGCAGGTGCCGGTGCCTAGTGATGGTAAGTATGCTGCGGGTATGTCCCCGCCCATGCAGCTACAAGTAGCTAATGTGGCCATGTCAAGTACCAGTCCACAATGACTAGTCAAATGCTCGCTTCCACTTGAGAATAATGCACAATTTTTCGCGAGGTTGTATGTAAGTTGGTCTTTGTATGTACAGAGTACGGATACTGTGGTAGGTTTGCTTGCAGAGAACATGTGCCGGCCTCCTACCGGCGGACAATGTCGGCCTGCTCTCTTTACGGGAACCTTGGGTCATGAATACTAGCAGTCTTTGGGGTTTCCTGTCCTCACCATGGGCGTGCATGGGCCCAGTTCATGAAGAAGAGCATCCGCGATTCTTTTTGGAATGATAAACGGGTCCAGTCTGCATCTCACACATCTCGAGCTCCTAATCGTCAATCTTCACGTACATAGTTACTTCTGTCCCGGGATCGACATGACGAAGAATATGTTCACAGGATCCAGAGCCAACCTGTGACGAGCAGCAACCGCAACCAGATCCTGTCGTCGGCTCCTCCTCCTTGTCCTTACTAGGCCAAAAATCGTATATCGATGTCGACCCAAGCACGTGAGAGGAAGGCAAGGCTTGATCGAGTGTTACTATGTTCATCACCACTAATACATTCCTGTCTTCACAGGCTTGCCTGTAAGACATCCTGTCCGCTTTGAATGTCCTTCTTCGACAGCATCTTACCGTGCCTCATCAACTCCGCGCACTTGGTCATGATCGGATCCATCATCATACTGGCCACAGCCACGACCGTGTCATCTTTGCAATAGTATGCAGCAAACTTGCTATTCTCCGGTTCGCCCTTGAGCACAAGATCATCCCATCCATTTGGCGTTGCCCCACAGTATCTCAATTGGCCACCCAACGCTGACCAGAAGATCGGGATGAAAGGCTTAGGCTTGCTGCCTGGTTGAGCGATGAGTTGGCCCACTGTCCGTCCCATGTTCTGCGCAACGTTCCAGTGCTCGATGCGCACAGGCGTGTGGTTACCTCCAGGTCCATTGTACGGATAGGTCGCGATATCGCCAATCGCATAGACGTCTGTGAGACCTTTGACCGCGAAATTCTCGTCCACAGATACACTACTGTCCTTCTCTAGCTTTATTTTGGGGTTGTTCTCCAAGTACTCTGTTGCAGGCTTGACGCCAATTCCAAGGATGACGAGATCCGCCTCCAGTTCGGTGCCATCCTTCAGCTTCACTGCCCTGACGGAGCTGAGGCCGACAGCATTGGCGAGTTTTGAAGCTGGCACAGCCGAATCGACACTGGCTTTCATGTAGAATTTGCCGCCGTTCTTCTCGAGATTCTTCTGAAAGATCTTGCCGACCTCTGCGCCCATGACACGCTCCATGGGAGCAGACTCCATACCCACAATGCTGACTGAGTTGTTCTTGGCTAGAGCGTTGGCCACCTCCATACCGATGAAGCTCGAGCCAATAATGACGATCTTCTTGTTCCCATCACCGACAGCGTCCATGATGGCTTGCGTGTCGCTGATCTGCCGCAAGAGGAAGATGTTCGACAAATCCTGGAACCCGGGGAGCGGCAAGTTTCGTGGGGTACCGCCAGTGGCGAGGATGAGCTTAGTATATGGGAAGGCTTTGCCAGTCTTCGTCTTGACTTCTTTGGAGTCGAAGTCCACACCTGTGACTGTGTCTGGGTAGAATTCGATTGAACCATCCTTGTAAAATTGTTCAGGTTGAAGGTAGATTTTCGAGGCGTCGGTTATGAGGGCTTTAGACAGTTTCGTCCGGTCGATGGGAAGACCTTCGCCAGTGATGACGGTGACATGTCCTTGGAAACCGAGTTCGCGAAGTTTTAGGATTGCACCGAATGTGCCTGAGCCCCTGCGATCTCGTCAATATTCATGTGCTGGAATGTACAGCTGGCAACTAACCCTCCCACAATGACCACTTTCTCGTCCGTGCTAGGCGTGGTCTTGACGTTGACTTGCCGTTTGCCGCCCTTGATGTCTGCTTCTTTTCCTGTAATATAGACTCCTCCATCTTTCTCAATGACATTAAACTTGTTCAGGGCAAGAGGTGCAGGAGAGTCTTCCACGTCGCCGGTCTTGGTGTTGAAGCATGCTATCATCATATCAGCATGGCTTCTGAACCGATGACAGATATACTACTTGCCTCCGTGCCATGGACATGTTAAACGTCCTTCGGGCGTCAGTACACCGTTCTTCAAGGGAGCACCGTAATGTGTACAGTTGGCGTTGAGAGCCGAAATCTGATCGCCCACTTTGACGAGCAGGACTTTTCCTCCTTCAATGCCTTCGACTTCAACCTCGACTTTGTCAAGGTCTTTAAGGTCTATCTTCGGTAGGTCCTTGAGTTTCCACTCTTGAGCCATGTTGGATGTATGGAGAGAGAACGATCTGGTGAGAAAGTGGGGTGACAAACGAACTGCCGGTGTTGGATTCGGTGACAACAGTGATTTATAGATGGAGGCAACAACTGAGCGGGAGGTAGGCCTGGCAAACATGAATACAAATCAGAAAAGTAGAGAGGCTGACCCAGATTCAAGGCGTACACGTAGACGAGCACCAGAGAGGCATGGTGTTTGTTGGAGGGAATGGTGATGCATGCACTGGCACTTGTCCACGCACCTCCTCGTCCACATGTTTCGAGCGTGTCTCTCCAAATTGCGTCACCGTTGGTCTTTAGAGTGCCTCATCTCCACCAATCACACACTGGCAATTGTTAACCAGCCCAAGCAGCTCTGACACATGTCAAATATAGCAGAAACGGTGCTTTTCCTGTCAGATCAAGACCAAGCACACCAAGTCCACGTCTTTCATCTCAGTCGTAGCAAACACGAGTATCAATATGCCCTCCGATGCCGAACAGGCGCCTGTACAGACAGGCCCGAAGCAACACTGTCTTCTCGACTCAAACCCAAAGCTCCTGCCATGAATGCGTCTCCTCCTGGTGTCTGCGACCGACTGCGCTGCTGAGTCCGCTCAAACTTGGCGCGCTCTTCTGCCAGGACTTCTTGCTCAGTCTCCTCATCAAGTAATGTTCCATCAATCTGCAGAGACCATTTCGTCCTGTCATGTGCCGGTACCACTTCGGTGTCAACCACCCGGAATTCCAGTGTTGATGGCATCTTTGAGCCACTGGCGTCTGCAAAATATCCACTGTCATCTTGGATCCGGGTTTGATATGGTGCAGCCACAGTATCTCCGTCCTCAGGCCCTTCGCTATCCTGTCTATGGTCCACCTCGTCACGCAATTTGCCCTTCTTGCCCTTCTTTTTGTTTTTGGTCGTTTCTTCTTTGGTCGGACCATTCCATTTCCATGCCGCAGGTATTCTGGATTTCTCTACGGCTGTCTGGAAGTAGTTGTAGCTCACCAACCCCACAAACCCTTCGGATGTCACATTGGTCCATCCGTATAAATCATCGCCTGTTTCTGGTCGGAATACCAGCAACGTCGCAGTAAGCCACACCCAGCATACACCATATTCATCCGCTGTTTTCGCAAGTACCTCGGCTTGAGGCGGAACTTTGTCGTCCCGCGGAGGTACGAGAGGTAGGTTTATGCCGCTGTTGGCCTTCGCAGAGAGAACAGGATCGGAGAAGCCGAGAACTATGCCTCGAGCGGGAGGAAAGTAAGTGAGGAGTAACGGTGCTAGATGGGTTGCGAGTAGAGAGGAGCCGCCTGACTCTAGTGAGATGGCAGGTATCGAAAGATAGAGAGATATTCGAGTCGAGTAGAAGGACGAAGGATCTTCCGACTCGAGCAGATTCAGAGACTCTTCAAGTTCCACGTCTGCTCTATCGCCACCTTCAACAGCCGTCGCGGATTCGTATGGCGGAACTTCTGTAGATGGTGCCTCTTCATGGTCCGGCGCATCAGGTAGCACGAGGTCTTGCTGTGCCGTCGACGCTTGTGTGTCTTTATCCTTAGACTTTTTCTTTTTCTTTTTTGTCACTTCTGGTGTAGGGGGTTCCTGTGTCGTTGTCGCGTCCTCTGCCTCTTCCGTCCGCCGTCTTTTCTTCTTTGTCGAGGCTTCTTTGTCCTCGGAAGTGTGTTTTCTTTTCTTGGTTTTCTTGCTCGGAGTTATATCCTCGACATCTCTTGATGGGGCGACATGGTCGCCATTTGCACGTACTGACATGGTCGAGGAATGTCGGCAGCTATCAGGAACTGTTACAATTTGTCGCAGTCGAACAAAATTTCTCGAGGCGTCGGCATCGGCATGCGGAGGTTAATTCCCCGACACCGAGTCTTGGCGTTCGATACCAAGGTCCCGTCACAGTTCTCAGCCTTGTCTTGCGATACTATGAGGATCTAGTATAGTGTAGCTGCTCCTTACAGAGTGACTGTCTGATAAACCTTTCTTAAATATCATAGTCTGAGTACTGCACGAGCACAAAGCAGTGCACCATGACTGGCGTAGCTGAAAGTGGGAAAAGGCTACCAGCGATTCTGTGTCTATCGATGACCGACAACTAGAGGGACGTCCTCAAGAAAGAGTATGCTACATAACAAGCTGGTTTGAAGCTTGTGTAAAGAGAGCTGCTATCCGCCCGTCCGCACTCTCAACACTCACGGCTTTCTTCACGCAGACCAGATATCAAGCGAAATTGCACAAAAGTGTTCGCAGCAAAGCTGTGCCCGCCTTCTAAGCCGTGACTCTGGGCTAATAAAGTCGTCGACACTGTTTGACCCCGATGGCTTTCGGAATGCTTCAATCTTTTTATCCCCAAAGCAAGGAGATCTTCTTCAATATACCTCCTTTGCCGGTGTGCTCCTTCTTTGCAATATCCATTCTTATCCACATTTCCGCATCAGCTTCGACTTCCCTCAAGCCAGTTGTCAAATCGACGTTGTGAGGCTTGAACATCCACGGGTCGTTTCTCCCCGCCATCAATTTGTGCCCAATCCAGAGCAGAAGAAAGATCGGGATGCCCAAGTAAGTGGTCAAGAAGCCGCTGGCCGTACGTCTCCCTGGGTAGAAGTGGAGCCATTCATCAAGAGAAGAAACGTGAAAAAATACAAGCAGATCTATGAGGCGTATGGCTGAATGCGTGAGCTGTACGGGACAGTGATGCCTTGTGCCACACACGCTTTTCGGAATCGGATGAGGACAATAGAGCAGACAACCCAGGAAGTGAAACCCGCGGTGTTGGTCAGGTTGATGAGCCAGTTGAAAACACTACTCCAGCATGAGAGCCGCAGCTTAGGTAGGCAAGGAAGGTAAAGCAGCTGCTGGCCGCCACCGCGTAGATAGGCCTTCCGTAACGGGTACATCTGGTGAATACCTTTGGCGCGCTCCCTGCAACCGCGAGGGAGTACAACGCTCGGCTCGACATGAAGAGGTAGGAATTGCCGGAGGACCACGCACTGGTGAGGATGCCTGCGTTGATAATGGATGGCAATGACCCATGGAGAAGCGTTAGCGTTGCCAGTACCGGAGACCAGACCATCGGAATCAGAGTTGGTAATGATGCCGATTGCCAGGGCTCCAAGAACATAGAATACCACCAGCCGGATGAAGAAGCGGCGGGCAGTGCTAGGGAGATTCTTGCGAGGGTTCCGCATCTCGCCGGTGGAGAAGACGATGAGCTCCGGGCCGAAGTAGAAGGAGAATCAAGAGTAGACCATTGTCCACAGAAAGGCGGTGAAACGGCCCCCAGCACCTCCAACAATGTATTCTTTAACCGCACCCGGGTTATTCCAGTAGCGGAAGCCAAGTCGATCATGGCTGGGACCTCCACCGAGCATGAGGATAAATGAAAGTAGCAGGAGACCGATAATCATGACGACCTTGATGCCTGCAAACCAGAACTCCGTTTCAGCGCAGATACCAACAGGGCAGAACTGCAGGTCGTCAGCAAGCTGTATGTAGAATAGAAGACTCGCGTATCAACCACAGAGCCTTTCCCTGGGAAGAGTACTTACGTTGAGGCCGACAATGACCACGAGCATAACGGTGATGAAGACGGCGATATGCACGTTGTTAGGCCAAAAGTCGATGACAATGTTTGCGGCGGTGATCTCGTAGGCGACGATAATGCCAAATGAGTAGAAGTAGAGCCAGCCCAAGGCGAATCCCAGCGAGGGCGAGACGTAGCGGGTGGCAAAATAAGCCATGGAGCAGCCAGACACGGGCATGAAGGTTGCGATCTCGGCCACTGCAGTGACCACGCCATAGACCAAAGCAGAGATTAAGCAGTAGGCTACCAGCAGGAACGCTGGACCGCCTCTTGCAAGAGCTTGACCAGATCCAACAAACAGACCAGTGCCAATGGTACCACCAATAGCTATCATCTGGGCATGTCGGGATTTGATGTTTCTTGTTGGTGCCGGCCACTTCAAGGAATTGCAACTGGTCGCCATTCGAGCATGTCTCGATCTTGGACAGGTCAGGGTCAGACATAGTCTTGCTGGGACTCGTGTCCTTTTCGAAGATGGCATCGGCAGCCATTTTAAGAAGCAGTAGATACCACAAACGAACAACAGAGAACAGACAGACGCGGACTCGAGGGCGAGTTGACGATTGAATGAGTTCTTTTCAGAGAGGAAGCATGACGATATCTATGTTCGTGTCGCGGGCGCTTCCCCCTAGGGGAGAGAGCAGTACTCCCATGCCTCCAGCGGGTCCACAGTGATTGCGGTTTGATAAGACTGTCGTCTCGTATCTGGGGGAGCTCCACCTCACTAGGAGCTATAATAATGAATGTCAAAGATTGTGCATCTCGGAAGCCTTCCTCAAATATCAAGTCCAGACTCCACCCCCGGACTATTTGTGACGGGAGAAGGGGGGCTGACTGGGGAGCCATAACGTCCAAGGAGACCCAAGGGCAAGTATCAACACTGTGGTGTGATTGAGATTCGGACTTGCCACAAAGCGGAAGCCATATCAACTCAGGAGTATAAGAATCCGTGCATGTTGAACTTTGGCACTTCTACCCAGTCAAATTGGCTATCAGCCCATTGGAACATAGCGTCACTTATTGAACAGCTCGCTCTTCAGCTATGGGTTCTATCGGCATTCAACAGGAACAAGTTTACGACGTCCTCATCATAGGGGCTGGCCTCTCGGGCATCTGCAGTCTGCACCATGTCCAACAACGTTTCCCGTCGTGGCGTATCCAGGTACTTGAAGCTGGTTCCGATGTTGGGGAGCACATGGTTCTTCAACAAATACCCTGGCGCCCGCTTTGACTGTGAATCCGTCTCGTATGGTTTCTCTTGGGACAAGGAATTGTTGCAGGAATGGCACTGGAGAGAAGCCTTCTCTCCGCAGCCGGAGACGCTGAAATACATTCAACGGGTGGCCGATAAAAACGACCTTCGTAAAGACATCCAATTCAACACGCGGATCACATCGGCCGTTAGGCACGATGACAGCCATACCTGGCATTTTGTGGACCAATCTGGTGTGACCTACAGGGCGACATTTTTCATCAGCTGTCTCGGCTTTCTCTCTGAGCCGACCCTGCCCAACATCCAAGGCATCGCGAACTTCCAGGGGGAAAAGTTCCACACCTCGCGGTGGCCCGAAGATTTTGTCCTGAGCCGCGATTTCGTCAAGGAACGTATTGGCGTAATTGGCACGGGCGCCACTGCCATCCAGGCTATCACCGAAATTGCCAAAGAACCCAGCGTCAAGTCTCTCGAAGTCTTTCAGAGGACGGCGAACTGGTCTGCGCCACTGCGGAATACACCGATCACGCCAGAGCAGATGGAGCGACTTAGGGCCGAATATGACGCTGTATTTGAACGCTGCGCGTCCACACCGATGGGTTTCCTCCACCAAGCCGATCCACGAAATTCAACGGATGTCACAGATGAAGAGCGACTGGCGTTGTGGGAGGCAATCTATGCTAAGCCGGGCTTCGCGAAGTGGTTGGGAGCATTCAGCGACACCTACACCGATCGAGCGGCCAATCAGCTATATTCCGATTTCATGGCAAATAAGATCAGGAAAAGAGTGCACGATCCTGCAGTGGCAGAGAAGCTCATCCCAAAGAATCACGGTTTTGGCACACGACGAGTGCCCCTGGAAAGTGGGTATTTTGAATCATACAATCAGCCCAACGTCCACTTGGTCGATCTGCAAGAAACGCCCATCGAACGCATAACGTCCCGGGGAATAGTGACTTCTGATGGCCAGGAGCACGAATTAGATGTTTTGATCTTCGCCACTGGATTCAACGCCATCACTGGAGCGTTCAGTGCCATTGAATGGAGTGCGAAAGACGGCCGACCTCTCCTTGGCAGTAGCGACACTGAGAAAGGACGACGAGCAATATGGGTTGACCATAGACCAAAGACATTTCTCGGTATTACCGCGCCCGCCATGCCGAACATCTTCATGGTTCTCGGGCCGCACCAACCATTCGGGAACGCTACACGTAGCATTGAGCACGCTGTTCAGGTAACGTCTGACTTACTGCAGTACTGCAAGGACAATAATTACACTCGTGTCGAACCTACGGAGGAAGCTGTCGAACAATGGACTGAACACGTCATTGAGGTCAGTAAGGGGGCATTGTCCCACGAGGTTGACAGCTGGATGACGGGAGTCAATACAAACGTTGCCGGAAAGCAGACTCGGATTGTGGCAAGGTAGACTGGCAGTGCCATCGAATTCCGCCGACGGTGCGAAGCTTCGAAATCAGCTGGTTGGGAGGGTTTGCAGTTTGCCTGAGCAGAGATTCTACCAATTGCTATGGTCGTCGTGTTTGGTAGAACGTGCATCATGTCCTCCTCCGCTCCACGATGATGTCCGCGTCATGTAGAGCTGCATTGTTTGGCGCCAGTCCTAAGAAAATACGACTTAATTTTGTCTATGAGAAGGTTCACCAGCTACCAATGAGACTATTCTAGCCAGTTCCGTCGATGCAGGGTGGCACGAGTCCTCATGCTTGTATGGGTAGAAAACCACTCCGATAAAGGGGAGTGGTCTTCGGACCTTCGGAGAGCCTTTAGGGTGTGCCGAGGGAAGTGCCAAGATTCCAGACGCTGACCACCTTCATTCCACTCCCTGGCCAGCATTTGGTCGCAGGTTTCATCATCAATAACTACTATGTAGCGACCTTCCACACCTTCCACACCTTCCACACCTGAAACAATTAGTCTCGGATTCGACGCAGCACTTATTAGCCGCCTCCCAGACTGGTTGAGGTCTCGAACTATAATTAGTAGGTGATTGCTGCGTCGGGTGGCGTCTGCTGAGGCTTCGCACGATGGGGGCCAGGCGGCGCCTAGTAAAACAGGGGAGCAAACCACTCTTGCATGCCATGCATGGATGCTGGAGCAATTGCCTAGTACTTGGCTCGCCCGTTATACTTTCACCCTCGCTGTCTTGATTAGCTCGGATTCTATCTTGCCTTATCATCTGCACAGTGTCGACTTTACAACGATTGACGAGATGAGATCAGGAGAATCTTATCACCAAGAGCCCTTCTTGTTCCGCGTGGATACCACCAAATCTCTTGCCGTCCCATCAAGGACCACAAAGACGACAATGTACTCCTCGGAGCACCTCCTAATGGAACCATGTGGAAAACCAGGCCGCAAGCACCGCGTGCCAATGAAAGACATCTTTCTCTTGTCTATCGAGGTCCTCTGTCTCGTTGCAGGGTTTCTTACCGTCTTCTGTTCCCGACTGGCGATTTTCCTCGGGCAGATCAATCAGTTGATCGTTGTTGGCTTCCTACTGGCTGTAATGTCGGTGTGCCTCGAAGGTCTAATCCTGCGGACGGCCCTCATTCACACGGCCAGTCGGAGTGGCCCAACAATTCAAGATCTCGACGCTTTGCTGCGCAAGGACATTTTCGCGTCCAAGGTCAACATAGCATACCGCATGCTTCTGTTTTGCCTACTAGTCCTCCCGATGTTGTTAGGTATTGGATATAAAAAGTTCGTTGGAGGAGAGAGCACGATAATAGTTGACAACGGTAACGGTTTCTTTGGCTTCTCGTCCACTCCGGGAAAGCAGAGAATTGGTGATGGCCTTTCCATCCTCCCCGATGTCTATGTCCCGTTTTGGATAGACCCAGCTCTCAATCAAACCTATGGCTTCAACATGTATATAGCTGCTGACAACAAGACCGCGGCAATCCTTGATTCTCCGTTTCCGTCGTACCTGAGTGGCCTCCAATCCAGGCTTTCTGATGGGGAGACTTTGTCGTTAACCGCTACTGTCAATGCGACCGTGTCGGAAATGGTCAACCCAACGGAAGCCGAGCGCAACAGTGAAGATTACTGGACCGCCGTGCAAGACGAGTTTGGGCATGATCTCGCAGTCAACGGCGGGGATGTTCGAGGGGCTAACAATGCTCTTTGGGCAGGAATGACGGGAAACTTCTTGACCAACTTTTCCGTGATGTACTTCTCGGCGTGGAACACAACGATGAACGAGACTTTCTTTTCCGAAGCTATCCGAACGGAGCAGACCCGTCGAATGGCGCAAGCCACATGGTTGATTTCTTCATCGAACATAACCCTAGTCGAAGCGGAGCTCATCGACAACAGCATCCTAGCAAACCAGAGCCTCCTGCAGAACAATGCCATCGGCCTGCAGGAGATGTTCAGCACAATGCTGGGAGAATACGACTGGCACAATCGAGCTGGGGATTTTGACTACCCTTACCCGGCTCCGACAAATGGCGAACTAAGATATTTTCAGCCTGTCAATACAGTACCAGCCTTGGCCGCAGCCATGGCTTGGGCGCGAATCACCAGCTTGGACACCATTGCTCGGCCACAAGGAATTCAAAGCGGAGAGATGAGGGCACTCACTGGATACGAAAAGGCCGCGCAGCACATTGTGACCGTCAAAACTGTGCCGACCCTCCGAAGACTGCCCATGCTTGGGGTGATTCTGTTAGTCAATCCCTTGTTGGCGGTGACTTGCATTGTAGCCAAGGCCTTGTTCCTCTATAAAAGTCCGATTGGGGATGACTTCAATTTAATTTCATTATTCGCAGCAGCAGATGGCAGCGACTTGAGTGCTGTGAAAGGAGCGTCTTTAACAGGCGAATTGACACGCAGGGTGCCAGTGAGGTTCAACGTCGAACGAGGTGGGCAACGGAACAGTCGAGGCGGAGCTGATCACATTGTCATGACTTTGGACCCGGTCGGCCAAAGGATGGAGACTATCCAACATGGGATTGTGTACTCGTAAGAGGGCATCTCTATTGAACATAAGTGTGGTTATGTTGCCTTGGGGCCCAGTGCTAAATGGATCGCCTCGGAAGAGGTTCACTTGCGAGTCTTGAATAGCTTCCGAGTCCGTGGGACTTTTCGTGATCAGCTTGCAGACTGGAAACTTGCACTAGCACATCCAGTCACCATCCACGTTATATACAGCTCCCGTCACGAAGGACGCCTCGTCACTCAACAGAAAAGCAATAACATTGGCTATTTCGATTGGCTCCGCTCTTCGCTTTTGTGCCGTTTGCTGGAGACCGCGCTTGACATCCTCAGGATATTCGCCAGCAGACATTGGAGTATTGACAGAGCCTGTGGCGTGAACATCAGCTCGACTTCATCTTGCTGCTTCCTCATGGCGACATGGCCTTGAACAATGCCTTTTTACCAGCACAATGCTATATAATCGGAACTTACCTGGAGCCACACAGTTGATCCGTATGTGTGGGTTTTCCTTTGCGGCCGTTCTGGAAAGACCAATGACGGCCGCTTTACTGGCGCAATAAGGGGAAACACCCGGGGATCCCATCTGGCCAAAGGTGCTGGCAGCAGACACCTGTACAAGGCATGTTCAGCGAACGCATGGACATTTATTAAATCAACAAGGAGACTTACAATGCTCCCTCCAGCTGTCATGGCCCGAATCTGAGCCCTTATACAGCAGAAGACACCCCGAGCATTGACGGCAAAGTTGAAATCCCACGTTTCGTCGGTCTCTTCGGCAACAGGTTTCGCCGGGGTGATGATGCCGGCCATGTTGACAGCTCCATCGAGCTTACCGAACCTCTGCAATGTCGCTTCGATCCAGGCATCAACTGACGGGCTGCTGCGGACATCGATGACCCTGCACATGTGCCTGTTGCTGGTTGGTAGCGACTCACATGCTGCTTCGACGGCGGCTTCGTTTATGTCTGCAAGAGAGATGAAAGCCCCTCGGGAGGCCAGTAGTTTTGCTGTTGCCAGACCCATGCCTGACGCTGCGCCGGTAATGGCGACCTAGAGGTGGGTGTGATTTAAAACCAGGCACAGCTTATTGATTGAGGTAGGCCAACGCACCACCTTGCCATCGAAGGCTGAGATGATTGTTTGTTGAGGTTGGTTGGCTTCTTTGGAGCGCTGCTAACGATGACCTTGACGCGGCTATCACGACAAAGTTGCTTTGTAAGTGAATCCGAAGCAGCTCTAGCTTGAGAAGGGAAGCATTGCCAGCGCCCTGAAGTCTAGCATCGAGCCCTATCTGGCAAGGCTGGGTGCATATCTCCTTAGCCCATCCCTGCAAGAAATCTATGCGCATATTGGCCAATTGGCCCTATTGATGTCGCCGCTCGGGCCCATATGGCCTAGGGGTCTTCGCCAAAGAGGAAGGCTATCCCTGGTGGAGCGTCTGATTTCTATTGAGAAAGTGACCCCACGACATTATCATACAGGTTGGGGCAAAACTTATCAACTCAATCACAACCTTCCTCTTTTCTTGCGCCAATGCCAGAGCCATGTGATGGTCTACCTGACTGCAAGATCCAAAAGCAGAAGGGGTCTTGATAGTCTCAGTACATCCAATGTCTACCCAGGCCGATGACTTGCAAGTTCCAGAAGCGGAGAGTCTGCGAAATCGATCCTTTGGTGGATGCGCCACGGTCCGCTGACCGCTCCGATCTCAAGCGTCAAGGGTGATTAACTGACGACGGATAGTGTCGCATTCGTCATGTCAAATGCGACGAAGGCCGACCCACCTGCTCTATGTGCAAGTATGCTAGGCTAGATTGTGCAGGATACGAAAAGGGCATCTTTTTCGATTTCGACCACGCCACCAATGCCCCTGGGGAAGGTATTGCCCGCTTCCGACGGTCGTTATTGACGGAGGAAGAGCGTAGACGCATGAGCCAATGGCTTCTGTCGAGCGTGCCTCCTCGATCGGTATTGCGTGTCCTGGCTCAAATTGACGACAATTCGACTGCTTCTCAACACGAAGAAATCCGCCGAGGTCCATTCGGGGCATTCAAGGTGAATTGCGTCCCCAATACCACTTCAAGCCCCACCGACTCTGTCCAAGAGGGAGAGGAAGGACCCTCTGAGCTGGATCTGGTGCGATTGACCAACGACTTCCTCGGTCCCTCAGACTCGGACTTATCGCCCTGGACTCAAGGGCTAGTCCAGGCCAATTTCAATCAATCCGACCAGATCTCGCTCCCGACCTCTCCAGATTTCTGGAACATGGCTGGGATCCGGGTTGTGTCCATGAAGTCTTCGATGACCACCTCTCAATACCTGAAAGCCAGGAGATGATCAACACTGCGTTCCCGCTGCACGATTACTCCTTCCCACATTACATACAAACGGCCGGCCCGAATCAGGCGACAATCAACCCCCAGGTCTCAGCGCTCACGGCCACCCACGAAAGTATCCCACAGGATGCAGTGACACTGCTCAAGCACTACGCGACCACAGTCATCACCCTCCTGACGCCACTTCGACACAACAAAACGCCATGGCACATTCTCTTTATTCCGCACATCAAGAACTGCCTCGCTGCTGTCACGTTGGGCGAACAACTCGACCATGCTAGTCTGACGGCATTCTATGCGTCCTTGGCCATCAGCGCTTTCAGTCTCGGAGGCGTGTCACAGTCTCAGATGTGGCGTGACCAGGGCAAGTTGTATAAACAACAGGCTCGGGTGCACGCCAGACTGATGCTCAAAACTGCCTACGTTGTTCCCAAAACGTCCAAATACAAGGCCATCCTGATGGCTCTCCTCACCATGGTGCAACTTTCGATGTGTGCCGGCACCCGTGAACAAACAGACTGTTATCTTGTCGAAGCAGAGAAGTTTATCAGGCTCAGGGGTCTCAACCGCAAGAAATCTCGAAAGTTTCGCTTGCTGCACCACTGTTACGTCTTCGAGAGACTTTTTCAAGAGAGCATATACATCGACAGCACAGATTCGCAGCAACGCCACCACGTTCGAAAAGCAATCGAATCAAGCGGCATGGCGGTCCACAGCAGCGACCGTCTGTCGTTCCGACCCCCTCAATTCGTCAATTTGGATGAGGAGATGTCAGAGGTGAAGAGTCTAGAAGTAGGCGAGAACGACCTCCACCTTGAATGTCTGAGGGAATTTCCACCTACCTTATACCCGGAGATCTTTGGCGTACCAGAATCTTGGATGCTCCTATTGTCACTGACCATTCGGCTTGCTAAGGAGAAAGACTCTGCCGACTCTGCTGACTCTGTGAGGCGGACAATACTTCAAACAATCCCAATCTGAAGAACTTCATGAGCCGAGCGAAAGCTATCGAAAGACGTATTCGTCGGTTGCAACGGTCTAACACTCAAGCTACGTTTGCTTCTAGCGATCTGCACATTTTGGATAGCATGCTCGATGCAGTCCAGCAGGCGTTGGCGATATATTTCTACCGGAGGATCTACGATGTGGACGCATCCTTGTTGCAGCAGAAGGTAATCGGCGCACGCGATTGTCTGCTCCGGTGCGAATACGCCGATCCGGGGGTGGTGCATGGCTCTGCCGGGTTTATCTGGCCTGCTTTTATGGCAGCATGCGAGGCCGAAGACCTGGGAGTGCAAGTCTCCTTCTCGCACTGGTTCAGGACGTCGGCGCAACGCAGTGGGCTTTCATGCTTCACGGCCACGCTCGAAATCATCGAGCAGATTTGGCACGAAAAGCGCACTTCAGGCCGCACGAGTGTCTCGTGGCGCGACATTATAAAGAAGCAGGTCCTGATGGAGCATGACCATTGACAGGGCGCCGGACAAAGGCAAGGGAGTAGTGTGGGATCTCTGCTGTAGCATACTATATTCTTCCAAGTAAGGATTCTAAACTGTATGATGATCATAATGTACAGTCCAATGTTGATCTCACTCACCGCTTCGACGCACGTGCAGGAGCCGAAAGAAGTGGAGAAGCAACCCATTGAAGGCTATGAGACTGATAGAATCTCCCCGACCGACCCAATTTCATGGGCCACGCCTACCGCTCGGTATAGCCGCCATCCACGAAAAGCGTTGTTCCAGTGACGAAAGAATTGCATCCCCCGGACAGGTACACCACCCCATCTGCAATCTCGTTGGGATTGCCCATCCTCTGCATGGGCACAGCAGTATTGACGCGCTCCATCATTGCTTGTAAGACCAGCGGCGACTTTGTCGTCATTGGCGTCTCCGTACAGCCCGGACAGATGGCATTGATCCGCAGTCCGTCTTTGGCATAATCCTCCGACGCCGTCTTGGTCAGGCCGACGACTCCGTGTTTTGCAGCCGTGTAGGCCGTTGACAGGGGGATTCCGACCGCTGCCTGAATTGATCCGAAAGTGACGATGGAGCCACGTTGTAAGGGTCGCCCGTCGATGCTGGAGAGGATGGGCTCCTGCTTCAGCATGACCCTGGCCGCTGCCCTCAAGACGAAGAATGTACCGGTAAGGTTGACGTCCAGGATGCGCTTCCAATCCTGAGTCTCGGCAAACGCAGCGCCGCCTGGGTGTTTCATAGCGATCCCAGCAGCGTTGACCACGTAGTCGAGACGGCCGAACTTCGTCGCTACGTCGTTGACCACCTGGTTGACCTGGTCTTCATTCGTCACGTCCACCACGTACACATCGACTTGGCAGGGGATGTCAGATTGGCGATTCTTCGTGGCTTCCACCTCGGCCTTGACGGCCATCAACGCATCGTGGTTGAGATCTAGCAGTGCCAGACCAGCGACGCCGTCCTTTGCGAAGGTCTTCGCGCATGCTCTACCGATCCCGGATGCGGCTCCAGTTATCAAAGCGAAGCCCGGAACGTCCATGTTCGTTTTTTTCTTTTGCCACGAATGCGATTGATTCTCGACGCTACTAGTAGCATCTTACAATCCGCCATCAAGAAGGTTTTATAAACCACTGCGAAAGACACAGGGCACGTGTCCAGCGTCTGCACAAAGGACACAATTCATGGGACTGCGTGGGTCCGGGGATACTTTCCTCTTCAACTGGGAGCTGGCACTGTTTTTGATTAGGTCGGCAACTCAGGTCAACTCACACACTGATTGCGGGTGGAGCTTATCTTGCAGCATCACCAGCCTAATGACTGATTCAACCGTCCACCCCTGCCTCGAAATTTGACGCATAGCCAAGGGAGATCAGATTTGTCGAGAGCGTCGAACGTCTTGCCGGGTAGATTGCTGACAAAGGGAGACTCACGTGAGTGGGGAGGAGCATAGAACGACATCACGCATTTTCCCAGATTGCGTGAAGTCGCGAGACATTTCATTCTGATCTTCAGCCTCGTGCACAGGATAACATGTTCCTATACCTGCGCTATCGTAACAATCATACCGAGTCCGGCGACGACAAAGATAAGGCACGACGCCATACGAGTACCGGCCATACTCTTCGATGGCAGTCGGTCCTTTTGACACTGGCCATGTCAAACGCTCCCAATTTACAAACGCTGATATCATCGCATCTGTATTGCGTCACGTCACACTTACGAGTCACTGGCCGAGGCCAGAAAAGTTCCAAGGTAAGAATGTATCAATGGAAACGGCTTTCGGATTTCTCGGATTACCCGGGATCTGTCAGTAATGGTAAGTATTGTTTATCTGCTACTATACAAATCAGTTTCCGTCCTCCTGTTCTAGGCGACCTTCTCTCAAGCCTGACCACCTCACTTGACTCCCACCCACGACAATACACTACAGCATGACCTCGCACAACCATCACCGGCCGAACATGGCCAAACATGGCGACCCCGATCCGATAGCCTACGAGAAAGAAATCTACCAAAAGGGCCTCTCGTACTCGCGCCCACCGTTCACATTCAATGCACTAGATTGGGAATCCCTCGCCTCCGAACGTATGTCCGCCGACTCTCGCGGCTACTGCATCGGCTCCGCTGGCACAGGCGAAACGGGCCGTAAAAACCGCGAGGCTTTTGCAAAATGGTCGATCCAGCCGTCTCGTCTCACTGGGTCAACATCGTTTCCAGACCTCTCGGTATCAGTGCTGGGCAAGAAATTGCCCTTCCCGATCGCCATAGCACCGGTCGGTGTGCAGAAGATCTTCAATCCGGACGGTGAACTCGCGTCTGCTCGTGCGGCGGCGAAGGAGGACGTGCCGTACATCATGAGCACAGCGAGCAGCGCATCGATCGAAGAGGTTGCCGAGGCCAATGGTGATGGCGAGCGGTGGTTCCAACTATATTGGCCGTCGAGAGAGAACGACAATATCACGATCTCCTTGCTTGAACGTGCGAAGAAGGCCGGGTTTTCAGCATTGATAGTCACTTTGGATACATATGTTTGTTCATTTCCACCCGTGCCAGGCCCCCTTACCTGTTCTTGACAAAATGATGTCTTCTTCAATCCAAGCGTCATGGGATATCACTTCAACTTCCCTACTGACACACAGCGTGCTCGTATAGATACTCGGTTGGCGCCCATCCGACATGAACAATGGGTACAACCCATTCCTCCGCTCCGACCAAATCGGCGTAGAAATAGGCTTCTCCGACCCCGTATTCCGCTCGAAATTTCAGTCCAAACACAACGTCTCCCTTGACGAGAATCTCGGCCTCGCCGCCGCCGAATGGACGCGGACGATCTTCCCCGGCACACCGCACTCCTGGACCGACATCGCCTTTCTGCGCGCCCACTGGTCCGGCCCCATCATACTAAAAGGCATCCAGACACCCTCGGACGCCCGCCGCGCCGCGTCGCTCGACATCCAAGGCATCATTGTCTCCAACCACGGCGGCCGCCAAGTCGACGGCGGCGTATCCTCGCTTGGCGTGCTACCTAGGATCGTCGACGCCGTGGGCGACGAGCTAGAAGTCTGGTTCGACTCGGGAATCCGGTGCGGCGCCGATATCGTCAAGGCGCTCGCGCTGGGAGCCAAGATGTGCTTGATTGGCAGGCCGTACGTGTACGGCCTGGTGCTGGGCGGAGAGGATGGCGTCGCTCATGTCCTGAAAGCGTTACTGGGGGATACGGAGTTGACTATGCATTTGGCGGGGATCAAGTCGGTGAGAAAGGACGATTTGGATCGCGATGTGCTGATAAGGGAGTCTGACTTGTGATGTCTGGAATGATTTCAACCCTGATCGCAGGGCCTCTTTCCCCTTTCAAGCATGCTCTCAGACAATGGACGTGGATGCAATGGAATGGCCGCCGTGGGACCGCGACCCACATGGTAGGACGATAGACGTGGATATGATGAGCTGCTGGGGGACATGCTGTTCTCATTTGATCACTTGCACAGGTTGCGCTCCTGGGGTAACACGGAGTCAAATGCGGATATCAAGAGGTAAACTCGTTCATCGTCCTCTTCCACCGCTTTCCGCACGCAAAGGTGGAAGATGAAAAGGGAGGATCCAACTTCTATATCGCTACCTATATGCTGAGATGCCTTTCGAGTGCCCGCCATACCGTAGTTAAAGCCCCTTCAATTGCCCGTGATCTGAACACCGCGACTTGCTAGAGCGCCAGAATATGTAGCGCAGGCGGAAACCATCCCTGGTCTCGATAACCCAAGTACTCCAAAAGTGCACCATCTCCTCTTCATGTCAACGCGGCACGGTCCCTTGCAAAAGTAATCAAGAGTCAGAGTCAAACTGCGCTTGCAGATTGACGAAGGCCGCAGGCCCGCCCTCCACCTCAAGCATGTCAATCAACGTCTCGGTCTGTTTCCAAGTCCTCTCCAAGGCAGCAGAAGGCGATCGTCCTAATGATACTATCGCATGTCAGTAACGTCCTCGATGCCTGTGTGACAGTCACTTACCCAGTATTGCAGAGTTGAGCTCCTCTGCAACCGTCACTCTACCTGAAGGATCAAGAAGATGACCATGAACACTGTCTTTTGGATCATTGTAAGCAACCAAGCTGAATATATCTTCAAGTGTTTTCGCATAATCTCCTTGTTCGTCTCGGTATTCTCTCATTAATTCCTGGCCGTATTGCATGGCTTCGATGAGCAGTTGATCGTGCTGGAGCATGGTCTCGTCTGCCGCTGATTTGCCCAGACCATTACTCGTGGTTTGGGCGTGAGGCTGGTCGTCAAGCTCCATATCCTGAGCGAAGTCGTCATCGGTAGCTGATGTCCTGCCAAAGCCATTGCTAGCTTTACGCTCGTTCAACGGCTTTCGAGTGTTCATCTCGGTTGTCTTGCTAATTAATTCAACCCACTTTCGGCACTTCAGTCGAAAGACAATGTCAGGATTTTGTGCAAGGACAGTTGGGAACTGCGCATGAGTGCATTCGAGAGCTCGATCGATTTCTCCAGATAGGATGGCGCGTCGAATTCCTGTGTGCTGGTTAGTGCCGAGTCTTTCGACAGGAAGCAGCCACTCACTCTGTCGATGTACAGCATCTGTGTCATCACGTTCTGGCTCAGCTGCACTGCTTGGAATGGCATTGCTTAGAGATTCCTTCTCTTTTTGGATCTCTTCCGCAAACGCCTTTGCAGTCTCAACGTAGCCGTCATGAGCGAGGAACTGCATGACTAGTTCTTGAATGAGGCTACTCTCATCTCGTTGCTCTTGTAAAGAAGAAGGTTTCGCCTTCGCAATGTCCTTTGCCACGTTGCTCTTCTCCGTCTCCATCTTGTCGTCAATGTCGAATACAAAGGGGTGTTGTCCGAAGTTCACCGTGACCAATGCGCCCGAGTGCTTTTTCATACCAATTGTAGGGAATGGCCGAACATCCTTTTTCAATTCTCTGAAGCAGATGCCAAGATCCTGTCCGTTCTTCGTGAAGAAAGCGTAGCCTGCGTTGAAATTGACACCGCAACCTATGATATCGCCGGCTCCGAAGGTAGGACCATAATTCCTGCCGGAATGTTCACCAAAGAACATCTTCCCGTCATCGCCATGATAACCCCATGAATGCGTCTCCCAACCTGGTAGCCTTTCCAGCGATGCCTCTGCCGTAGAAAATCCAATCGCGATAGCTGTGTCTTTGCTCTTGTGCTTGATTTCCACCTCGAAGTAATATATCCCACAAGCAGGTGACATGGGATAGTCTGCGCGTACAGATGCTGCCTCGATTTCCGCTTTGCTCACAGTCCCACTGTACTTCAGATCGAGACCATCATTCATGACGTCCAAGCCCGGGTATCTGTCCTGTTCACTCCATCGAGACGGTAAGGGCATCAACTGCTCCTCCTCTTTAGGTGGGTTGCTTTCTATGATATCGTACGTCATGCCACGATGCGAAGGAGCTATCCTGTGGACGTTTGTGTTTCCAGCACTGGTAGACAACGAATTGATCGCCGAAGATCCTCCTGTCGGGTGCTCTCTTTTTTTCCTCGCCTTCGCTTTATGTGCGGCTTCCAACTTCGCGACATATCTTGATGCTCGGAGGTAGGACGGTATGAAGAACTGACTGGCAGGCATGTGGCCGGTACCTAAAGCTGGGATGTTTGCAAACTTCCTTGAGTATGCGGGCAAGGACGGTGCCTTTCGCCAATGTGAGTTGTTGGGCGAATCGTGCTCCTGAGAGTACCGTCTTTGATGCGGATGTTCTGATTGGTAAAGAGGGGGATAAGGGCTGCTCGGAGTGGAAGTTGCAAGATGAGAAAAGACACCTGATCGAGTGGGAGCAGGTAGGTTCTGAGAAGTCGCGCCTGAGGCCACAGAAGCATACGACAGGCGTCTGGGGACGTTGCCACCGTACTGGCCCGGTCTACTGCCACTGCTGGCGCCTGCACCGTCTGCCATGTCGAAAGATTCGTTCAAGGCCGTAGTGTCAAAGGAGAGGCAAGGAAGAACTCGCTCAAGTCGACGAGAGGTTTGGTGCAGTGGTCACGAGGGAGTGGTTGGGTCAAATGGAGGTCCTGTGGTGGTTGGGCTGGCAAGTCGACGAAGGTCGCAGGAGGATAGGCTACGGCTTCGGACTCTGGTCGATATCCATTGTTTCGGCTTGCGAAAGGGAAGGATGACTTATTAGCAGGTTGCAATGTCTGGTGAAGCATATCAAGTGCTTATCATGCCGATATGGCGATGTTTGATGCAATACTAGTGTCATTTATTGGGCGGCAGCCGGTGGCAAGTCGTGCACTTGCGGGGGTCCGGAACTGAGGCGCTGCGGTCCAGCCCCAGCGTCATCTACAGCCTACCAAGTGCTCGTGCTCGCCGTGCTTTTACAGAGAGCGGCCAAGTTAGTAACTAGTTCTCACCGCCTACTCAATATCCTGCTTAGGGAGCATAAGGCCGGTGATGGGGCTGGAATCAAGACCTACTGACGCCGAGACGGCCACTAGAGAAGCAATGTGTGAAATGCTAATACGAAGCTTGCATGGCCAGCAAACCTTCATTCGCTTTCTATTGATACAGTAACCAGAAGGAAATGCCTCAAAGTCTCATCTCTCTACTCGACAAAGGCTCTTCGAAGACTGATGACAAGTCTTCACCGAACTTTGCCCCGTTGATGCCCGTTACATTTCCAGACCCGTCATGAGACCGTTGCCCACCTGCATGACAACCCGAGATACCCAAATGAGACTTTGTTCCTAGAACGCCATGCTGAGATAGGGATAATCCATAACCATGAAAAACTCCGTCGAATATGCTTGTTCTTTTCGAACCCTGGCACCCATCTGACGTGCAATATGCTGGGGTCAAAGTACACATGCAGGTTTGTATCTCCGAACACGACAGGCTCCCATAGGTGGTAGAGGGCGTCATGCAGAAACACTGCGCCAACATGTGGCAGATAGATGAATAGAAAAGTGCCCGTAGATCAGCCCTGGGCGGCAATAGCAGCTGGTGGTGGTGGCATCGGTACTGGGGAGCTGGGTGCTGGAGTAGACATAACCATAGGATCAAGCTGTTCGCCGGCATTACTGTCAATGGCAGTGTCGCTTTCGTTGGGTTTGATGTCACTGCTGCTCTGTTGGGAGATGTCTTTGGCATCACTTGATTCATCACCATTGAGCATGGCGGGCCTCTCGTTGCCTTTCCAGGAGGGTACCTCCCAAACGACACCAGTAAAGCTCTTCACGCTGAAAGCCTTCTTGATCCATTTGCGGCATGGTTTTCCAGATCGATCCAGGGCTCGAAGACCGGCGTTGATAGCGCCTTGATTCGCCTTGGGACCTAATCGGTGCCCACCAAGCATGGCGGGGAGTGACGGTCTGCCGCCAGCGTGGTCAATAGTACCATCGTCCCTGTACGACAAAGTCAGTATGCTATTATGTATGGAAGCGGACGACATGGTGAGTCGACATACAATCTTGGTTTCTTCTTTGGACCAGGCTTGCCTCGTGGTTTGGGCGTCCCATTAGACTCGGCTGCCATTTGGCCTAGACTTCTCTTGCTTCCTGCAGAAGGGTTCTTTCGCTTCTTCGAGGCGTCAGCACTCGATGCGTCGCCGTTTGGTGCCGGTGTTGAATTCGACTCAGAAGCATTGTCATTGACGTCAGGAACCTTCAATGTAGGAAGGTCATCGGCCGCAGGGGCAGGTGAGGATGCTGAGGAGGTTGTTGATTGTTCTTCTGTCTTGGGTGCAGGCTCTTCAAAGCGGCGTAGTAACTTGGGAGACAGCTTAAGTATGACTGTTTTTCCTTGCTTCTTGCTCTTGTCAGGTCGGGCTGAAGGTGATCGACCGGGTGTACTCGACGACGAGACAGCCATCATGAAGACTTGTGGTGTTGTGAGGTCAACGTGGTGAGGCTGTAAGGTGGATGAAGTCGACTTGAGCGGCAATTGGCCTCCTGGATGGTTTGCTTGTTGGATTTGGCAGGCGGCTGAAATTATTTTCGTTTGTGGAGTTTTGAGGTAATTATTATTGCCAGGCGTAGCTGGTGTTTTTGGTGTTTGTGACGATTAGCAGCGGTAATGGTGGTGAGGTGTCATGATGGATGAAGGTGATGGTAGGAGAGGAAAAGATGGGAGGGAGGAAATGATGATGATGAGACAGTGCTCATGGCTGGGGGCGTGTGAAGCATGGAATCCTCGGGATGGGCTTGGTTTGATTTGGCTCAGATCAGATGCGGACGCAGACAGAGTCTCAGTCAGTGAAGGAGCAGCGAAGTGTTACCGGAGACGAGGCGTCAAGCTGTGATTTTTCCTCGCAAGCGGAAAGGACCAATGGATTGCCTTGAAGCAGCGTGGTCCACTGACGCGCAACGACCAATCACCGCGCGCCCTCGGTGGCTGGAAAAGCTCCTTGCCTGTCGCTGCTTCTGCCCAGATTTTAGTCAGGAGCAAAGAGTGTCGCTAGCAGGAGCGTAAGCCTCCGTGGCCTCCATGATTGCCCATTCTCAGGCTTGTTGCTGTTGTCACATTGACCCAAAAACGAATCCCTGACGCAAGCACTTGACAGATTGATGGTAGGCATCGCCTGATTCCTCCCGTCCTGCCATCATCCAGGCCAGCCGCCTACTGAGCCATTCATGAATGAACCACTCAAGGAATCTCCATCCGCCTATCACTGCTAATGATTCCGCACCTTGATGAATGAGCAGACCACCATATGATGCATCCGGCTAAGAGGAGACGCCTGGATCAATCCACTGCATCTCTAACAAAGCCTTTCCGCTCACCGCTACGAAAAGATCCTAGTGATCCTTCCCACAAACCAAACATTACCAGCCCGGATACGAAGCTTCATCTGGACACTAAATTATCGCCACTCGTGACTACTTCGATTGATTCAGCCGAAACAACCAAAAAGCCTCACGGCTCCGCTTCCACAGGATTCGCTGGAACAGCCAATGCCGAGCACAGAGAATTACAAAAAGAACATGTTGCTTTGACGCTTCATCTGAAGAAACTATGCCAGTCGCTTGATGTTGCTCAGCAAGCCCTACAGATTGAGACATCAAACCAGATCGTGCAGTTACAAGTCTTGATCTCCAAGTGGAAGGCTGTTGCCCGGGATGTTGCTGAACAGCTATTTGATGAAGCCAAGGAACGAATCGACCACATGGGTGGATTCAAGGCATGGCAACATCGTGCTCAAGATGATGCACGTCTCTGGAACAAAGATGAGAAGACAACTCACCACTATCCCGATGATAGAAGGGACGAGAACGACAGCCAGCCCGAGATTGCGACCGCTGACAAAGATAATTTCGACGCAGCAAACCACTCGAGTAACGAAGAAGAAGAGCCGGATGTAAGTCTCATATTTTCGTTCCCTAGCTCCTCTGGGCGCACTAATGTACAGGGCAGACGTTCACGATGGAGACGATGCTTCGCGAAATGAACATCGACCTGCAGCTGATCGGGTATGACAAGGAGTCCGAAGGCTGGCTTGTCTGAAATCTCGAAGATGACCGCCCACCCACTGGAAAGCCAACTTCAAGGAGGAGGCTCTCACGGCACGAACTGTGGCTCTGTGGGTAGGACAGCCGACTCAACTCTCTGTCGGCATGCAGTGCTAGCGGCCCAGACTGGGTGAGTCGCAGCTGATATTACCAGGGAAACCAAGGTGAAGGTTCTTCTTCTCTCCCGGGTTCGCCATCATGACGCACAGGACCTGAAACCATCAAGGACAGACAGTCATTGCCAGGTTGCTGATGCTGGTATGAGGCATGAAGGACGAATCCCTCGGCTCTGAAGAGACTGAGTGGTGAATGCCGACTGCTCTTTTGAAGGCCGAATATCTGAACATATAGCCCGATGCTGTTGCTGAGAGCGGTAGATGGTTCTATTTGGTGGATGCAAACATCCCTCGCAATAGCGAACTTTCCGATGGATGGCAGTTGTGCAATGTCATCTCATGACGGGAGGTCGACTTTGTTTATTCCAGACCACTCGACTCTTGACCCATTCGACAGCCTCCTTGACCCCAGTTCCTCGAAGAGCACTGATTGGCAGGACTCGACTGTCGCGCACCATGCCTCCCTTTTCGCCTTCGAAGACCTTTCTGACAAAGCCTTCTTTGATTCGCACGACCTCCAGGCTGTCTTCGCGATCTTGTTTGTTGGCCAACACCAGGATCGGAATGCCTACGGCGTCCTCGTTCTCGAGCACACTCTCCAGGACCGCTCTGCACTCGTCTAGTCGTCCTTGAGATTGCCCAAGTGATAGCATACCTGGGGTCACTGGAGTCATTGGCGTCCATGGTGTCTGCGGCTCTTCATCGTCCGTCTTGCTAATGAAACTCTTCTTTCGTGTGTGCCATCCAGGTGTTCTAGGCGCTTCGTCGAGTTCACCGTTGCCTAAATCCGTGCTATCGACCACAAATACGATAGCATGTGCGCTTTTGTAGTAGCTTGTCCAAAGTCTCCTCAAACTCATTTGTCCTCCTACATCCCAGATCTTCACATACATGTCGGGGAGATCGATGGTTGCGACATTCTGTCCCACGGTAGGGACGGTGTTTCCTGCTGTGTCCGATGGTTCTGCGTCACCTGTTTGACCGGCGGGGTCGGTGGTAGTGTTGAAGAGTGCTTTAATCTGAGATAGAAGGGTCGTCTTGCCGGCATTGTCAAGACCAAGCAGAATTATGGAGTACTCTGATGGTTCGTCAGCTTCAACTGCGTGGTGCCGCGGCAGTTTCTGGATTGAGTGCTCACCTGGCTTACTGGTCGCGTAGAGATAAAGAGACCGTACCAGGTGGTACATATTGCGGGAGGCAGATGGGCAGGATGAAATCTATCGGCAATGCATTCAAAGTAAACAAAGACAATGTTGACAAGGACGCGATTGCAGCCACGTATATCATTGTTACAGATACCTTCACGGCAAGGATTGACGGTCGCAATCGCGAGGCATAACAAATGCACCAGGGTTATTGCAAAGAATTGCGACTTTCTTGTAACCTCATGTTGCTGCTGCTGATGCTGGGCAAAGGTTATCAATCCGTCGTTTATCGCAGATGCAAAGTTCACAGTCTTGGATTTGTCAGACAGCACTATTTCTCATTTTTTGGCTCAGATATCGGGGAAGGTGTTTTCGTCAGACTGCATGTGTCTTCTTTTGGGTGCAGCAGTCTAGGTGGCAGTGAGTCCAAAGGTCATTCCACTCGCCTACGCTTGTTGCGCACAGGAAAATGCGAGTTTCAACTGGCTAGGTGCGGTTTTGGGTTATACAATCATCATCAACAGCCTCTACCTTGGATAGTCAATTTCCCGCAGACAGGCTCGTGATGAAGGCTATCAGCCATTCAGTCAAGAACTACAAATGCTGTGATAATCATGCAAGTACAATATCCATCTTCAGATCCTTCAAAACGTCCTGCCACTGTATGTCCATGTCTGGCGGTGCAGCACTTCTTCTCCGCCACAGCTCCTCGGCTATGTCCTTAGAGAAATCGAGGTTTCTAAACCCATGCCTCCGCTTGACCATGTACCACGCCCTCATGCGCTGCTGCAAATCTGTGCTGAGACACTCACAAGCCACGATGAACGGCGGCCACACCAGCGTGCATCCAATGGCATCACCACCGAGAGCTTCGATGTCTTCGAGGTGACCAACAGCAATTTCAACAATATCCTGGACATCGTCTGGAGGCCGCCTTCGCAGCGTGCGCTGAAAGTATATGAGACTCGCGTAGTAGAACACGTATGCATGGTTCCGGGTCAATGCTTGCGCCACGGGGTCGAGGTTCTCTAGATCCAGCGTATCCGGCGACTGCATGTACAGTTGCATCTCAAAATCGTCGAGCATTTCAGCGCTCGCGTCCGGATCAGCTGTAGAGACGCGGTTGATCAGCGAATTCATCATAACAATGTGTTTGAGAATCGGGCGCGTCAGGCCGAAGAAGCGATCCAGCACGTAGTGTCGCTCGTCAAGGAAATCTTCGGATTCGACGTCGACGGTGGACGGCAGATTGATGTTACATAACGCCGCAATGGCGAGGTAGCCTTGATATACCATTGACGAGGACTTGTCGCGGTCCCAGACGTTGCCCTCGATTGTAGATAACCAGGAGGCGCCGCCTTGGAGGTGCGTGCGCCATTCGGAGGAGCGGCCTGTGATCATGTCCATGGCGGAAAACATGGTGATGGTGGCAAGGATGGATCCACGCTGGACGTCGACCTCGGGGTTCGACTTGAGGTTCGCAAGGCTGTGGCGTAAGTGCATTATTGCTAGGTTGTAGTGTTTCATGGCGAGAGTGAGGGCTTGGGAATCACCGTTCAGGAGCTGACTACGGCTGAATGCGGCCGTGGCGCAAAGGGCGTGGAAGAGCGCGATTTGTCCATTGGAATGGCTCGACGGGGAGGCGAGGCCTGCGAGAGCCATGGGCGTGAAGACGCTGCGGAAGGGGTTGTCTGGGCGGTCAACTGGGACGAGATGCCATGTGACGAAAGTCGTCCAATGGTGGATTAATTCGCGCTGTTCAGTAGGACGGGGAAGGAGGTCGAGATGGCGCGGGATTAGGAGGTTTGTTGACGAGGCCAAGTCTTGAATCGAGTGGAAGGGAATAATGGTTGAGTTAGATTCGTCGTGGTATGTGGATGGGCTTGTGATCGAAGGAGAGAAGATGGTCTCGATATCGTCTTCCTCATCAAGTCGATCGAATGACAGTGTCTGCGACCCGTGGACAGGAAAATCATCTTGACTTTGCTGTGCATTCTCACACGTAGTCTCGTGGTAGGGAACGTCTCTTGGATCGTATCCTTCCACAGGGAAAACTGAAAATGGACCTGCGGATAGTCCTGTCGCGCTCGTCGAAAGGTTTTCTATCGCATCAAGTGCCTCAATGACATTGACTTGCATAAACCCAGAATCTTCATCGTAGATAGCCGGGGCACCAATCACCCGTCTGATATTCTGCTCGCGTTCCTGGGTATTGGGATCAACCCAGACAAGTCGGATGCCATAACCCTGGCATGTGAAGCCACCCTTCAGACAACGCGCACATTCAGGACGCCCTTCATCGCACTTAACATGCCTGTTGCGACACGTCCAGCAGGCAGTAAAGGTTTTGGTGTGCTTCACAGGCTGGCGGGGTTTGGCTGCTCGACCGCCAGTGGTTGGTTGTTTCATCAGGCATAGAAAGACATGCCGTACTGCGAGCTGCCTGTACCTGAGCGGTGTGTCGAGGTCTTCGCCCACACAATCGCCCACAAGTATGAGTCTCTTGCCCTATTATTTCCGATCAATATCAAATTTGCGACAAAAGGTGTTGAACATGTACTGGCACGACTGGGTGGCACCGGTGGACTGGGCATTGGCGGAAGATAGTTTTTCCGAGTCAACCCCGCCAAACTTGTACTTTATTCCGTTTCGGCTTCGTTACGCGACGTCAGTTCCGATCCTCCGCTGCAGCGTTTCTGCTCAGCCTCGCCAGGCGCACCACACTATTCCTCCGCAAAGGCATTGATACAATCTATTGTCTCTCCGTGATCTCCCATTCTTGATTGCTTGGAAAGCAGTCGCTCTAATGTCGACTTCGATCCGGATCGATGTCGGTCCATATCCAGTTTGATCAGCCCGAGTCCAGATGCTACACCAATCTCGATTTTGTCAACGGCAGAGTTATCCTTGTCCTCCCCCTTGATGCCGCCATCAGCGCTGTCACCGTGAAGCTTGAGGGCGAAAGTCGCACTCGGCTGTCCGGACCTAAATTTCCGGGGAATGAACGCTCAGATAAGAGAAGATATGAGCTCGAGGTACATAAGGTGCGCAAGAAGACCTTCCGCATCGTGGCACGCGCTCACCCAAGGCCACAGCTTTTGTACAAGGTCCTCACTGTTTTTCCCACACCTGAATTCCAGGAGAAGAGCAGCGGAGCCGCTTATACACTCCTGGCTGGGCAATATGTGTATCCTTTCAGTTTCAAGGTCCGAGGTCATCGGCCCCGCCAGCACATTGCGCCCTCTGACTAGCCATCTAGTTCCCTTTCAACACCGACTGTCAAAAGAAGAATCCTATGGCGATGAAGGACCTCAAGCTCGGTCAACTGAACGTCCAATTTGCGCCAGACATGAACAAGCATGTAAAGAAGACTCTGCCGCCATCTTTGAGCGGCTTCCCAGGTGAAGCAGAAATTAAATATTATGTCAAGGCGACCGTCGTGCGGCCCAAGTTCTTTCAGGGGAACATCCGGACGGTATCGCACCGCACTCCACCGTCTCATACCACAACAGAATCGCTAACAAATTTCAGATATGTGACATAAAGTTCCTCCCTATCGAGCCTCCACGGCCACTAGATCGGCACGAAGAGACGTTTGCCCGCCGTAAACGACAATTTCAACCATACCCTGGCGCTTCGCAGAAGAAAGGACTGTTCAAGAAGTCGTCGACTCCGCAGTCTGCAGAGGAAGAACCACCGGCTTTTCAAGTCGATGCACGCCTCCCGAATCCGGCCGTGCTCACCTGCAATGAGCGTCTTCCACTACGTATCCTGGTCGAGAGACTCAACGACAGCTCAGCCAGTGTATACCTCAGTATGTTGCAGATTGAGTTGATTGGTTACACCCATGTCAGGGCGCATGATTTGGAGAGGATAGAGAATGGGAGCTGGATCTTGATGTCGCAAGCTAACATGAATATGCCTCTGGGAAGCCCTACTGATAAGAATCGCAAGGAATGGAAGTTGCCCTCTAGGTTGTGGGATGATTTCCCCATACCCAACACGGTCTGTCCTTCCTTCGAAACGTGTAACATCTCTCGTCGGTATGAGCTCGAAGTTCGAGTCGGTATAGCTCATGGAGTGGCGAGTAGTATGCGGCCGGAACTTATCGTTCTGCCGCTGCGTCTGCCAGTGATGGTATACTCGGGCATTGCACCCCCACCACAATTACTACGAGCAATGGCCAACAACCAACGACCCCAAGCTACAGGGTCACCTCTTTTTCCTCGACCAAACCAGAGCAATGGAACGTCCGTGCAATCACAGACGCCGACAGACACGCCGACTACTCCACTTTCTGAGATTCACTCGCACCCGGCCCAAGGAGTGTCCTATAATCATGATCAGCAGTCAGATATCCCCGATGAAGCTCCACCAAGCTATGAGGATGCGATGGCAGATGAAATAGCACCTGTGGATGGCCCGAGGCGGGAGTACCATGTACCATCACAGCCGGACCAGGAGCACGTTTTTAATACCGAGAAAAGCGGACTGGGGCGAAGGGTGAGCGAAAGGCTGTTCCCAAGCAACGGGCCTTCGAGCAACAGGCCGTCTAGTCCGACCCGGACGGTGTCTATGCCACATGCACTGCATGCAGAGCCCATAATAGAGGATGATGGAGATGTTAACTCTAGTTCACCCACGAAAGCAACTTCTGGTGGGCCGTCGTCTTGGAAACGGAGCTTGACTGGGAAGAAGGAGTGATCGGTCAGCCTTGGGCTTTGAGCGAAGCAAGCGTGGCGTTAAACTCGGATTTACCTGCCCATATAATGAATCGGCTCGTTAATGAAGCAAGGCAGAAAAACCCCAGGACTGTGAGCTCACGATATCCACCTATTTTCCAGCATCGACTGCAAGTCTTGAGGGACCCAAATTTAGCCACGTGATATGACGTCCGACGGGTGATGCTCAAATACTAGTAAAGAACTTCTGCCTGTTTGTCCTGTGCTCAACCTCGTTATACGCTTTATGCGGCCAACAGAAAACTCTCCCTACCAGCTGTACCTACCTAGGAAGGCAATGGTGACCCTCGTTCTGATCTTGATGTCACATTTGGTCTAAGCATTTCACAAGATACAAGAGCGATTCACCTGAGCGCATGGTCGCGAGATGGAGAGCATGAAGGACAAGGTAAGAGATCCAGCTGCACTAAAAGAAGCAGACACGGTGGTGATGTCGCAAACGCTTTGTCACTAACGAGGGGAATGTCTTCGTGATGAGTTGGTGCTTGACCAGATCAACTCCGAACCGTCGATCTGGTGTGCAAGAGAAGCACAGCTAATTTGTTAGACACCAGGTACGGGCGGGCATCGAGGCTCGGGCTCGACATCCTTTGCCGCCCTAGGGGCTGCCCTTATCCCGACAGCCATCACCGCTGTCATATTCCTGCTTGCCTTCCTGCTACTTCGACCCAGGTACAAGAACATCTATGCACCGCGGACATATTTTCGCACCATTGATCGCAAGTAAGTATTGCCAATTGACTGTCAGTCCATGCCAACCATGTTCAGGGATCGCACTCCGTCATCAAGCCACAGTTCTGTATCCTGGTACCACGACTTTCGAGCCCTCGACGACAAGTTCATCTTGCGTCATTCCTCGCTGGAGGCATACCTCTTCCTACGCTACCTTCGCATGCTTGTCCTTATCTGTGTGGTTGGATGTTGTTTGGCTTGGCCGGTCCTTTTCCCAATAAATGCTACCGGAGGCGGTGACTCGACTCAGTTGGACAAGATTTCATTCAGTAACGTCTACGATCGCCGACGGTTGTACGCCCATGCTGTGATTGCCTGGGTCTTCTTCGGTATGTTCTCACCCGTCAACGATGGCATGCATATTGACGCGTGTAGCGTTTATTGTCCTTCTTATAACCCGCGAAAGACTTTTTGTGGTTGGTCTTCGTCAAGCATACCAAACCACCCCTCTCAATGCAACTAGATTGTCGTCTCGAGTGGTGTTGTTTCTATCCGTCCCCCCTGTAGGCCTCCGGGAGGAAAACTTACAACGATTCTTCGGGAAAGATGCTGTTAAGTCTTGGGTCGTATCGAACTTGAGTCACCTTGAAAGCCTTGTTGGCAAGAGAAACAGCAAAGTCGACAGACTCGAAGGTCTAGAATTGCAATACATACAAAAAGTCAACCTGAAAGGAGATAACGTCCGGAACGGGCATGACGGGACCGCCGTTGCCACTGGTGGACAGCAGCACCGACCCAAACATCGATCGCAATACCTAGGCGGAGATAAGATTGCTAGCATTTCTCAGCTACGAGAAGAGATCACTGGCATCGTTTCTGATGTGGATCGAGTGCGACAAGCTGACTCCAGCCGACCAGAAACCAGCAAAGGTGCCATCTTTGTCGAATTCAAAGACCAAGCCAGCGCTCACCAAGCATTCCAACAAGTGCGACATCCATCACCTCTTTCACTGCAGCCCAAGTATATTGGTGTCCAGCCAAGAGAAATAATCTGGCAAAACCTGAACCTTGATCCATCACTACGAATTGCCTATTCGTACATGGCAATAGCTCTCGCCCTCGCCACTATCATCCTGTGGTCTATACCCGTTGGCATCATTGGTACCATTTCCAACATAAACTACCTGACGGACAAATTTCACTGGCTTCGCTTTATCAACAAGCTCCCTGAACCAGTGTTGGGACTATTGACGGGTCTGGTACCGCCACTGCTACTGAGTAGCGTGGTCTCCTACGTGCCATATTTCTTCAAATATGTGGCGACACTATCTGGGCAGCCCACCAGCATCGAAGTCAACAAATGGGCTCAAACATGGTATTTCGTGTTTCAAGTCGTCCAGGTCTTCCTCATCACAACCTTTTCATCTGGGGCTGCTGCTGTAGCCAACAAGGTCGCTAATGAGCCGACAAAAGTACCAACATTACTCGCAAAAAACCTGCCGAAAGCATCCAATTTTTACCTGACATACTTCATCATTCAGGGCCTGGGCACAGCGTCCAAGAACATCATCAATTACTCCGATCTTTTGTCGTACTTGTTCTTCTACCACGTCATGAGCAAAACACCTCGACAAAAATTCACTGCCTATTCCCAGATGAAAGGAATCAGCTGGTTCAATGTCTATCCCAAATTTACCAACCTCGCGGTGATTGCGATAGCATATTCATGCATTGCCCCTCTTGTTCTGGGATTTGCTGCAATCGGAATATTCCTTTTCTACTTGAGCTATCGGTACAACCTGCTTTACGTTGTTCGAGTGAAGTCGGAGACGCGAGGCGAGAGCTATACGAGGGCTCTTCAGCACTTGATGACCGGAGTCTACCTGGCAGAACTCTGTTTGATCGGTTTGTTCGGCATCAAGAAAGCCACAGGGCCTTCGACTCTTGTGTCATTACTCTTAGTTCTCACGGCTCTTTATCATTTGACCGTCAACAAATACCTCACACCTCTTGAGACTTATCTGCCAGTGGATGTTTTGTTAGGCGATGATGAAGAAGAAGAGCCGCTTCTGGGTGCCGAGAGAGATGTGACGCAGCGTTCTCGCGTCTACAAAGTCGGTGCCGGCAAGGTGCCACCTACGCTGCTCGACCCCCTGGCCGCCTTTCTAGAGCCGCATATCTTCGCCTCACAAGAAGCTCTCCGACCGTGGCTGTATGATCCCGAAGGGGAGTTCGAAGAGTCCAATTCCTACACCGACGAACAACTGAAGAATGCGTACTTGAACCCCGCATTGACGTCAAAGACGCCTAAAGTCTGGATTCCAAAAGACCCAAAGGGGGTTTCAAAACAGGAAGTCGAAGAGAACGAGAAAGCAGGGCTGCCGAGCACCGACGAAGGCGCGGAGCTGGGCCCATCGAATGAAATATTGTGGAACCAGACCGATTTCACAACCGTGCCTATCTTCAAGGAGGTAACAAGGTATTAGCGTTGAGGGTGCGATCGTTGCTGGTGCTATTTCAATAGGGTTCCTGTCTGTACCATGCTGCCACGGCTCACCCTTATCTTGCTATCTATTCCGCGGGATAATGTTCCAGCATTGATGGCAGTTCTTCCGGTCCTGCAAGGAGCAGATGAGGACTGAAGAAGAACAGATGCCAAAATAGGAAAGGTGGACATGCAGAGTGGTGGTGATTTGGGTTATCAGCCCGCCAACCCCAAGCCACAAAAACCCAGTTAAGCACAGTGCATGCATCAAGTTCGGTAAGTATACGGCGACTTGCCAACCTCACCCTGCTTGCTCAGCCCGCACTGCCGCTCCGTCGCAAGCGCTTGCTGCATTCGCATACCGCGTTGGCCAGGCATTCCGCTGACAACGCTACCGTCCATATGCACTGGCCAATATATTCCGTTATGGCGCTCACGGCCCCAGTCTTCCAACTCCCTGTACTTTTGTCGATGCTTCGGTAGGATCGTATTCTCCTATGGCTGGCTGGACCCCTGCCGTTTCTCTTTGCCCCCTTCCCTACGACGCGAACTCCCCTGGCTAATACAGTTGAAAGCTGACGCAGAACCAGCCAATTGTCGGACAGTACCAAGTAGTGACACTGCATCACTCAGTCTCGGATTGGGTGTTTTTCCAGCTCCGGATAAGCCGGCCACACAGCCTCATGGCTACCGCCAGAGCTCATCTCGGTGGTTGCAACCACCTTTCATCGTTACCGACCAGTATACAGCAGCACCAGGGGTCATGGTCTCATTGAGACGGCAAGACCTTACCCTGAAATGGCGCCCGTGAATCAGACACAAAGTCAAAGTTTCGAGACATATAAGACACCGCTGGTGCTGGTCCCTCCTCACAATTCCCACGAAAGAACGCATTATCGACGACTCCAGCACAATACATAGACCCTTATCAATCCACGTCCTAGACAGAGAGGCCGTCTTCTTCAAGCAGAATGTCTTCATCAGTCCGCCCGTCAATCCTCAGCCGCCTCACACACAGCTCCTCCTCCATCCGGTCCACCTCATCCTCGTCCTCCTCATCATCATATGCGTCAACATCATCTTCCACACCAAGTGGCTGCCGAGACTTCCAACGTACTAGGTACGCTAAAGATGGCAAAGGTTTCGACTTCACCTCGACATACCCGTACAGTACGCCCGCCGCCGTAGTAGGGGCTGCCAGCACAGCAATGCCCGTCGGCTGCCGCGACTTCAAGCTCCGCTATGCAAAGGACGGCAAGGGCCATGACTTCAATCCCTCCTACAGCTATCCACCGTCCACCGAGACTCTACCTCTTGTTGCCACGGCCGCTGTCCCTAGAGGATGTCAAGACTTCAAGGCACTGCGCTATGCCAAGGACGGGAAGGGGTACGACTTCTCAGCATCGTATCCTTATGATAAGAACTAAGGCATGTCATGGTCATGGCCATGGTCGGGCAATGATGTTGCTTTCATAGCGAAGGCGTCCAGTCAGATTGGCGTGATAGGTTCTTGGGGCCGCAGGCGTTCGCTGACTCAGTCTTATTTTGCCAAGGGCAACAGACAGTGGCTGGACTCGGCATATTTCACGATTCCATCGGTCACCGACGATGTGGATGCTGGCGAAGAGGACTTCATGCCTGTCGAAGACAGTGCGAAGAAGGTACTCGTCAGGCAGCCGTCATCAGCTTTGCAATGGTTATGCTTTCTTGTTGAAGGCCGTTTGGCTGTCATCTTATGTACGAGCATCGAAGCACGAATCGAATCAGGATTTACGATTTCATAGCATTGGGTCCAGGTCACGCCTGGGGATCCATTTTATCAGTTTGAGAGGAATCATATTTGCATGTGAAGTCTATAAATTCGCTCGTCTAGTCCTGTCCATGCTGCGTAGGCTTGATGCCCTTCGAGACCTTATCGTATCTACACGGAATTGCTTAGAAGAGGCGTCTTCTCCGAACCCACTGCCTTGACCACGCCTGCATTCGCATGCAGCCACTCCTGCACCACGCCCTTGTAGTCCGATGCGCGATAGCTCCAAAACAACTCGGCGAACAGATTTGGCTTCCTCCAGTACGGCAACTTAAGATCCTGCAGCAAGAGATCGAAGTAGGGAACCTGATCGAACACCAGATCCGGGAAGAACCGACCGTGGCCGAACGGGGCCCGGAAGTGGGCGAACCGAGCCATGAGCGCCGTCTCGTCGAACACGGTCCGCGTGTCGATGTCGAGCTTGTGGTTTAGATAGGCGTATGCCCAGAGACATTGGAGTTCGCAGCGTGGCGTGTTCGCCAGGTTGCTGAACATGCTCACGAACGCCAATGAGTGGTCGCCGTGCGTGGTGGGCCCAGGAGGCGCGATGCCACGGTACAAGCGAAACGGGGAGTAATCCATCTCTTTGTCGACGCCCGGGTTGTACTGCTTGATTGTGCTGCTGCTGGGCGAGAGGAAGGGGCCGCTGAGCAGGCGCGGGAACTGGGTGGCGATGCGCAGGTCGGCTTTTTCGTTCATGTCAGCCCAGAATGCTTGCTGCGCGTGGGTGAGGTGCGTCGAGGGGACGCCGAGGTCGGAACGGCTGCTGATGGGTGTGAATGACAGTGTGGGATGGGCGGAGAAGCCGGTGGCCGTGATGAGTGCGTCGACTTGGATCGAGGTGCCGTTGGTGAAATTGATGTGGCCGGGGGAGAGGTGCGAGATGTCTTCGCGGTGCACGCGCACTTGGCCGGTCTTGATCATCGTGTAGATGTCCTTCTCGAAGTTGTACACGCCTGAGGCGGTGCCGTACCAGAAGGGACTATCGGCATGGTGGTCAGTATGGTGAGGAAGCTGGGAAATGCAGAAGGGTTCAAGGAGGAAGGAGATGTGCTTACCTTGTCTCGGGCTCCAAGACGCTGGTTTTTTCGTGGTTGCGCATGCCGCAGTCCGTTATCGTTGCTGCGTGCAGGTTTGCCCAAAATTTCTGTGCAATCATCTTGCCCAGGGTGGTGGAGTGCAGGAAGTCTCTGATCATGCTGAATCCGTCGTTCCAAAGACATGGGCTAAAGAACGAGACGATTCGTCGCGATGGCAGAAATTCCCGTGGGATCGTGAAGGGACCGATCTTGGTGCGGCTGGGGAAGATCCATTCAGGACCTTTGCCGGACTTGCGGATGATCCATTCGACCTGGCGACCTGCCTTGCCTGCGACTTGGACAGAATCGTATGCTGATTTTCCACCACCGAGGACGGCGACGGTTTTGACGGAAGGATTTTCGAAGAGGAAGGATCCCTTAAGTCCTAGCTCTGCCGAGTGGATAATTGGGCCGCCGAAGTCTTCTGCGCCTTGCAGGACCGGTCGATGAGGAAGGTTCGTGATGCCGGTGGCAATGAGCAGTTTTTTGGTTTGGAATTCGTTGGAGCCAGTTTCGGTTTTCAATCTCCAGCCTTGCGAACCCTCGAGTCGTGAGATGTCGCAGACTTTGGTGTCAAATTCAATCAATCTCAAGAGGTCGGACCGCTCAGCGTAGGCTTGATAGTACTCGTGCATGACTTCGCCTGTTGGATGTTGGCCGTCAGGGATGCCGAAGCCATCGTGCATAGGAAAGTCGGAGAAGTCGATGCCACCACGCAGATTGTTCGTCTTGAGACCTGGGTAGATGTTTTCCTTGGACCATACGCCGCCGATAGTTTTGTTCTGGATTGCATAATATTTAGTCCAGATAGCCTTCCAGGAATATTGTGGTCTTAGACGTACCGCGTCGAGAATCTTCACTTTGGCGTCAGGCTCACATTCGAGTATGGTTTTCGCAGCGCACAAGCCCGACGGGCCTATCGACAGTCAGTGGTCAGATCAGATAGAGACGCGGACAGGCGAACGTACCAGCACCGACTATGAGATAGTCAAACATCTTGAGCTCGCTGTCAATCTGTCACGCAGGTTTGTGTTGCACAAGGCTGAAACGACAGGGATGCGACACAAAAGAGATGGATAAACAACCCATCTCTGCCTGAAGTGACATTCACGCAATGAAGAGCCTCAGATCAGCTGTACCGCACCTCTCATAGCTCGTATGAGGCGGTGGAAGTGAATATCTGCTCCAATCAGCGACGCCCGTGGACAGTGACTTATCACTTGTTACTGGTCATTCTCGTATTGCCTCAGCTTGACCTGAGTAAGCCCAAGGATCTGGACCTGTAAGCTGACCGACCCTTGGTCCTTATCATTCAGCCCAACGCACGATTGGCGTCTACACGTGGGCAGGAAGCATCCGCCTCGTTTACTGCCGCGGGTAGAATATCATTGATGATAACCGAACATCAGTCTACTGCTTGGTTTCTGGATTCGTGGTTGACGTTGGCTTAGTGCCAGGAAGAGCGAGGATTTGATATCCTTCCCCACCTTCTGGAGCAGCATTTCCCAGCCTTACCAACCGGTTAGTGATGTGCAGTACGCACGGATTTGGAGTAGCACGTCTCAATGGATGGATAATGTCGAGCCTATCTTGACTTGTCGCCTCTTGCAGTTGGAGCAGCCGGTTCTTGTCTTCGTGTGGAATTGTCGCGATGCCATAAGCAGCCAAGGAAGTCGGAGTAGCAGAGCTAGAGATGTCTGGAGAACAACAGAAGGTGAGATTCGATATTTCGCAGAGTAGCGTTGATTCAGGTCTCCTACCTTAGGTAAGTAGGTAGCCCAGCATTAGCGTTTCGGGGCAGCGGTTTTAGCCCGGTACAGCCTACAGGTCCTAAGCCTAGGCTATTGACCTACCCGTGGGGCCCATCAAAGCACGATAGGTATCCGTACTTGGTACGCCGTTCACTTGCAAGTATCTCTAGCCCGACTTTGTGCAGCGACCTGGATGGCTTCCATCCGAGCAGCATAAGAGCATTGCTGACTCCCACGACATCCGAATGTCCCAAACGTGGCTTATCTCACAGCTCCTCGAATCATGGCGACATCAGCGTTTAAATGCCATCCTATTTCGACACGGAAGAACCATTTCATTTCTTCCACCAGAACAGATCCCATCGAACTCGTGGCCATTATATACCTTGATACGCCTCGAGATCGTCCTAGTCCTCTCACCCTCTTCCATCTACCGGACATAGAACTCTTTGTTTTTTGACGGTGTTCTCAACTTGTCACCGCGAACCTTAGGTTTGCTGATCATCACTGGCAAACAATGGCTCTTCTCACGTTCGCACGCGTCATCATCCCCGGCTTCATCCTTCTGGGCGTCCAGTGTCTGCACATCTTTGGTGAAGCAAATGGAACATTTCCCCAGATCATATCGTTTCGAGACAAGCGACAACTACCAACTCCTACAAGTAGTGGCACAAACACTAGTACCTTCCCTGAGAGCTTCACAGGATTCGATCCCCCCGACGGACTATTGTCGACGTTGGTCGTGTTCTTCTGGCCGTTGGTGGATGGGAGCAGCCCTGATGCAAGTCTGATAAGTTTCCTCTTCGCCGGCCAGGCTGTGGCGCTTTTGACGGCCATCGCTTTGGAGGCTTCGAGGACCGCAAACCATTCCCGGATTGTCAGCTTGTAAGTTGTTGCCTCGACCCCGTTCTATTCCTGGCTGGCTGGCTGGCTGTGATTGCTATCTATGCTCCCATGCCTCACAGCGAGCTTTGCACTCTGTAAGACGATTGCAGCCCACCCAAAAGTTCGGCACAATGAGTGTCTTCCTAGTAGTCTGCTGACCCCCCTCGATCAACACACAGCACCACAGTCTACGGAATCTTGTTCCAGTCGATCGGCGCCGGCGTGATTGCCCCATCGTACCTGACAATCTATCTATTCACCTCACCTCTAGTCACTTCAACCGCCGCGCTGACGCCTCTCGCGTTGTCCATTAATGAAGGCATTCTGGCCGCCCACCCCTTTGGCGTATTGATCGGGTATATCGTTCCCACAATCCTCATGGCACTCCCCGCCCCGGAGATCATATCGCAAAACTCCAAAGTCACGGCGATTGTCGTCTGGCAATTCTTTCCCGTGTGGACCAGCATTTGTACGTTCATGGGGAAAGTGGCTTTCGCATCCACCAAGCCATATGCGAGCCAGTCGGACGCCCTCCGCCGACAAATAGCATGCCTGAGGACTGTCTACAAGCTCGCGCTGGCCATCAGTGTCCCTGCTCACATCGCCACATGGACGCTTTCCTTCTCTACGGTGCTGTTCCCGGGTTTGTTCGAGGCGCATACTGTGGAAGCCTTCCATCCATCGAACGTAATCATACCGCCGAATCCATTTGGAGCCATCAAGGCCGAAAGTGTGGCGCAGGGTGCACACTGGTTCCTGCAGTACGACTACCTTATCACTTCGCTGGTTTACTTGATTTGGGCGATGGTGTCTAGGTATGGTCAGAATGTGAAGTGCGTGAGGAGCGAGACGCGCAGATTCGGAATCGGAAGTATCCTCGACGTCACTGCGAGATGCGTGGTCCTAGGTCCGATGGCCACGGCATTGACCCTGCTGTGGGATCGCGACGAGATCGGCTTCGCTTCTGTAGACACGAAGGCGATCAAGAAGACAGCATGAGTTGCTACTGCGACAGGTAATGCGCACATATGGACTCAGAGCTGCTGCCACTGGACTTTGTAATGGACGTCAAAATACGCCGTGTCTCAAAATTTGTACTTCAAACATTATCACTCATCATCCCTCCTCCTCCTCATCGTCGTCATCGTCGTCGGCCTCGCTGTCTTCTGGGCCGAACAGCTCTATCTAGGCCAACCCAAATCCAGCTCCGTTAACAAGATCCGTTCAATCAATTGTGGCCGCCAGTCATCAAGCCTTTCAGCCTGGAAGGTTCTAGCGGACTGGTGTCCGGTTTCCAATTTCCAATCTCGAGCTTAGAGATTTCCACCGCTCAACTGATGGCCACGGCAGCCTCTGCGGCGGCTTTCTCGTTCGACCAGACTACCTCGTCATGACTGACTCTGGTGTTGTGATGTGGCTTCTCACTTGCACCCTCCTTCTCCTCCGCAGCAGCTGCAGCCGCAGCCACTGATCCAATGCACTGGTACTGTCGGAATTTGCGTGCTGGCACACGTGCGGCGAACTATAGTACACTGTCAGTACGTGGTCTACTTTGCAGAGTCTCGAAAAAATCGAGTGGTAACATACCATCTCATCAATCTCCTCAAATGTGCGGCCATGAGTCTCTGGAAGGAACCACCATGTCCACAGGGCAGCGATGAAGCATGACGGCGTCCAAATGTAGCCGTACTTGGGCCCCCAGTTCAAAGAATCAGGATTGATAAAGTACGGCGCGGTGAAAGTAGCGAGCCAAGCGCCGAGGAAACCGATGGAAGTGGCCAGTCCGAACGTGTAGCTTCGGAGACGTTGAGATGGGAACTCGCCACCACAGAGCCAGGCGTAAGACGCAACCATGCCGTTATAGCCGATGAGGTAGACAACCGACACACCGACGATGACCTAGCCTTGATGTTAGAGATTCCGCAGACAAGTGTGGCTATTGAGTCCCACCTTTCCAGTAGATTCGCCTGCGCCTTGCTTATCATAAACAATTGCCACAATAAGTTGCGCGACACCGCAGAGAATCATGCCAGTGACGAGGAACAGTCTTCTGCGTCCCCAGCGGGTGATAACAGCACTGTTGATCATTATCGCAATGACGCCGACTCCAGTAAGAATGCAAGCGTTCTCGAAGGGTGATCCAACGGCGGCCATTTCGAAGAAGTATGTGCCATAGGCTGCGAAGGCGTTAGGATTAGTCTCAGGAAAATTGTTCCAGGTACTTACAAATCATGTACATAGCTCCAGAAGCAGCTTGCAGGGAGATGGCCGCACAAGCAAGGTATGTTCGTCGTCGGTCAATCGGGTTACGGAACATGTCAAGAACATCAGCGCTCTTAGCCAGAGCCCGTTCGGCTTCGATCGCTTGCTGCATGTCTGCGAGCTCGGCGTCAACAGTGTCGGGGAATGGTCTCAGCCATTTGAGTGCTTTGCGAGCCTTCTCATGCTTGTTCTGAAGGAGATACCACCGTGGAGACTCGGGGATGAACAGCACGCCAATTGCCAGAATTCCTGGGATGATGTAGATAATACCAAGAGGCACAATATATTGCTGCTTTCCCACAAGCTTGACCGTGAAGTTGTCGACGATGGTGCCCACCAGGGAACCGATGGAGGTCCATGTCTGGAATAAGCTGATCATCATACCTCGGTACCGAGCAGGAGAGCATTCTTGGAGGTAGAGCTGGCCGAATGTGAGAAACATGCCGTTGGCAAGGCCAATGAACAGACGCGCAAAGTAGAGAGCTCCAATGCTTGTCGTGGTCATCATGACGACGTTGGCAATGACACAAACCACGCATGCAGCCCACAGAGACCCTTTTCGACCAACAAATGCGGCAATTGGACCGCCGCACATGGAGCTGATGAATGCTCCCAAGATCATAAGCGAGGAGATGAGCTGTTGCCGAGTATGGGAGATATTGTAGCCTATCGGGGAGGTTGGGTCCTTCTCGCCAAAAATCTAGTTGACGTTAGAGCTCTGGACGGCCATGGTGCAAAACAAGCGGCCAAAGCAACGCACATGGAGAAATCCAGGCATTGCCTGAAGACCACCAATGATACCGAAGTCTGTGCCATATTGAAATGGACACATGCTAACCAAGGTACAGGCGGCAAGACATTTCCAGTGGGACAATACGTTCTCCTTCCTTGGGGAAGACATGTTGACAGTACTGCCTTGTTTGCTGAAGAACACTGAAGGATGGAGGTATCAGGTGAGGTTGATCGTGTAGCTGTCCCTCAGCCAGACAAGCATATGATATATCAATGCGCCAGACCAGGAGCCAAGACTGCTAGCAAGTGATTGGCCTCAACTGCCGGAGCTCCGTGACCGTTTTGGGAATGAGAAAGAAGTAGTCTTGGGCGCCCCACGCGGAAACCAACTGGGATCTGCAGTGATTGATAGGAAGAATGCTGGTCAGTCTTGCTAAGGGTCGGCAGAATCCTGGGCGTGCCTGGGTAGGTATTGGAGACGTCCGGGGTAATGCGGGAGCGAGCTATACCTAAAGTCGCCAATGACCCACCGACAACTGCTTTCGTGGCAACCGTCTTCGCCTCGCCTCGCCTCGCCTGGCTGTAGCTTCCTCAATTCCGGTGAACAAAGTCAGAGCTTGAGAGGTAGCCACAAAGGACACCACAGGAAAAATGTCACTCTGGCGTAGTGTAGATGATTGGCAATCCAAAAGGTATACCATTGTACATGTCCTTGCTTGGAAAGCATCGAGCAGCGCTAGAACCGATTGTCAGAACGTCCAGCGATCATGGCTCCCAGAACGACGACAGATCGAAGAGCCGCATGCATTAGTAGACACCAGGAAGAAGCTCCGATGTAATAAGGCGTAGCTTGAGAGCCATCCAGGCAGTGAAGTGAGAAACCCACGTCGGTACCCATGCGGTGGACGCAGCCTCGAGAATGCCCTGGATATTCACAGATCTGCATGTATGCGAGCCATTCTTCCAGTCCTGCAAGATCAGGATGCCGAAAGGAGATATTGCATCGTTAACAACTGTTTTGTCTGTATCCGTAGCTTGACAACACCAGAGGATGTTTACTCCATGGGGGAGCCCCCAATTTGCTCTGGGCTTTCGGTCTTTTGTTTGAAGCCGAGATGCGGGGGGGAGAGGAAGGTCATATGATGATTGTTATCAAGTCCAAGCCTATGAGTGTTCAAACAGCGTGTCTGTCCTGCTGTCTTGACACAACCGAAGGTAGCTAAGGCGATCTGGGCTTTGAAGCCGATTCATTGTCCAAATATGGCAACTGCGAACCTTGAAGTCCCCAGCCACTGCCATTGTTGAGGCAATGACCGTTGTCCAGCTCTAAGCGGCTTCCTCAGATTGGACGCCATGTGCATCCCTGGAGAAGAGGGCTCCCAAGCCCTTAAGCGCAAGTGATGATGGAACGCGTGCTTGACCTCATGTAAGGTCAGTGTAACGGCGGCGGCGACAGACATCGAACCCATAGGGTATACACCAACTCCGGGTCTTCATCTTGAACTTCGAAGTGGGATAGTGTCTAGAACGTGCAAGGTTAGCCTGGAATTCCTACGTGTGGCGTTTGGCAATCCTGGACGTGTCCTTCGGACCAACGTCGAGCAGTAGTTGCCATCTGCGTACTTCGAGTATCTCGTCCTCTCGTTTTGGAACAGAGTATTCCCGCTCGGTCAACGACCGGCATGCTGTACCCCTCCAACGTCGAGCGATCCATGCCATGATATTACTTCAAGCCAAAAGTGAAGGCTGCGTCCGTACTCGGCTGTGCAGATCCACGAAAAGGAGAAGTCAGCCTCTCTGGGAGAACCTTATAGCTAGCACCACCTTGAAGGATAAAACTCTAGTCGATGGCAACGGGTAGCCTTGCCACTCTCAGCCGACCACTCCGCATCCAAGGGACTGCTCCAATCGGCCTGCGCCAATAAGTGAAGACCAGAATAGTGACAGCAGTTTCAATCGTCCGGCATGAGGCGGCTCCGACGGAAGAGTCTGGGTTGGACTGCTGCGAGGACGGATCGAGGGCAGGGCGACGGAAGCTTGTGAACGCCACCGTTCGGATGCTCCTTGCTTATTCCCCAGGTTTGCACGCGTTGGGCCACATAAGTAGTTAACAACCGCGACAGGATTCCAGGCGCGATGATCGCGGATCCCACTGAGTGGAGTTTCATTTTGAGAGAAGGAAAGTATTAGACCCCGAACCGCGAGCCGATGTCTTGCATTTTCCCATTGAAATGCCCCTGAGCTGGGTTCACCAGGTCTCAGGATTTTCGCAATCGTGAGAACAACTTTTGGAGTCCTGTAGCAGGTGACTGCCTTGATCCGCAAGTTGAGAATGGGGCGACGGGCCAGTTGATAGCGATCATGGGTTCACAAGTGCCTTCTCCCGGAATCCGGAACCCTGTTCTGGACCAGAAGCATCTGGAAGAAATTCCCTTTACCGAGAGAGGTACTAAAACAGAATGGGCGCTGGTTCTCGACAGTGGTTGGCGGAGAGGAGACACAGAACCTCCTGAACCACCAGATGGATGCTTCTGAGTTTCCTCGCCATCGTAAAGTGTGGGCAGTCTCAAACTGAGCACAGGTCCTGGACCCTTGGCTGGCCTTGCCCTAAGGTCGCCTCGTAGCGCAATGCACAACCAGCAACAAAAGATGTAGATGATCGAGGGCTTTCTGTACGGGGTCATGCAGAATCATAGGCCAAGACCATATCCTGCTTTTGGTATGCCTTAGCCCGGGACGTGGGCACACGTCCCCGATTAGGTCCCATGTCCTTCGCAGCTACTCTTGACCAGAAGGATGACAAGGTCGAGTGACGGTTCGAGACCCCGAAGATCGTCTCGAAATGGGTGACCGCAGGCGTCCGTGGCCATGATCGTCCTTATGTTCGAATCAAGTGTAGGAAACGTTGGGCCATGGCCACCCTCGGAAGCGTGCAACCTGACCTTCACGGCCTCACGCATCCGCCGCGATAGCTTCTCTTTGCGATTCTTGCGTAGCTAATCACCCGGATTGGAGGTTCCGAAGCCCCAAGCTCCATGCCGAGAGGGAATGGTACCGCATCTCGAGCATCCATTGTCCGACTTGGAGCAGTCGCCAGTTGTTGAGCCGGTCACTCGGAGCGTGGTGAGTCATTGACGAATTTCGACGTCGCCTTCGCGTACTCGTCGACATTTCCAAAGTCGCATCATTTGCGGAGGAGCTCCATCATCACTTGCCCACCTTCTTACCGGGAATTCAAGGAATGAAGACCAGAAGTCAGGACTTGCCAGCTGAACGCAAAGATTTGAAGATGGGCTTTGGGATCAATCGCATGAGCCTTGAACCAGGTCTCGCCAAGCCCGCGAACGCGGCTCTCATGCGACATGACGCGAGCCTTCACATATCTGGCCGATTCAATGTTCATCCAATTCTTGACTCGTTCTTTCTGTTTAACGCGTCGTTAGCAGTACAGAATAAAATGCCGCAGAGTTCGAGGGGTACTGAAGCTCTTGAAATAAAGGGGACATCTTCCTGGCCCCGATATCTTTCGAGATCATCCGCTGATTCAGGTCGTCTCCGACCGAACCTCAACAACAGGCGCGTCAGCCTGTATGTTGAGGAGCTATCTGTCTCTCACAGTATTCAGCGTCAGGAATAGCACTGCTCTCTGGCCGGGTATAACCATTCTTGCGTCACAGGAGTTGACGCCTACGCATGCTTGTGCAGTTGGGGGATGGTGTCTCCGCATGGCTGATCAGAAATCCAGATACTCGTCGATCCCAAGCTGCAGGTAAGCAGAGGATGTCGAACCACGGAACCAGAGAAAGATGGGCAATGTAGCAGATGATCGAGGTGGAGTCTCAGTGAGTATCGCAGGACACTCGATTCAGATCCCAGACCTTTGACGCAGTTGTCCCCAGTTCACCTCGCCAGGTAACGGTATCGACCATCAATACCTCCACATCCATCATGGTGCTTCATGTGCTGATAAGGCAGCGAGCTAGGTAACTCATACATGTCCAGACATTTTAGTGACAACCCATCGACACACAGAACTCGGCCAAAACGGGCAGCGTCATCATGGGTTCGTCATTGAGCCTTCAGACGTCCGGCCTCGTTACGAACAGGGGGCTGACTGTGATGGCGGCAACAAAGTTGAAGTTACATAATTACGAGTATGGACATGCTCTGCGCCGACAGGTAGGGCACCGCTTGTTAGTACGGCCGAGACAATGAGACTCTTCACCTTTGACAGGCTCCAACAAGCGGAGTCGCTGTCCGCCTTGCTCTGTTCACAGTACTATCTTTTCGTCAACTCAACTTCCTAAACAGGTCAGACGGGGCTGTCGCCGGATCATTTTGCTCGCGATACGAGTAACCTCCCCTGGCCGCAAATGCCGTAATGTCGATCTGTGGAGAGCCCCCATGATGGCTGTATTACTGGTACTCGGATAAATGCTTGATCAAGGTCGATGATCGTTGTCCCAGCACGTTGTACACCAGATAGAGTCCGCCACCGTCATAGTGCGTGTCCAGGTGCGTGGTAACACGCTGACCACGGTCACAGAATGTACGATTTCACATGCGGTCATCCTAGAGCCGTGGCCGCTGAGGTGAAAAGGGGGGACAAGATTGTAGAGACTTCTTGCATGAAAAGACCGAACGGGGCAGACGTTTCGTAGATATTCAGGATAGTAATCTAGATGCACTGCCTAAAACCAGAATGATAGTATAAACACCACCGTTGTGTAGAGGGTTATGAAGCTGTTTTGTGCCTCAAACGCCCATGCGGCCCAAGTCACCTTGGTTTTCTTAGACTCCTCAGAGGGATATGCTACGCCGGTAACTGGATCTCGTACCAGCAAGTCCTGTCTGTCCGGCTCCGATGGTGGGAAGAGCGCGTAGTTGATGGGTACCCAGCACGACAAAATGCACGTCAGCCAGATGATCGGTGGCCAGAAGGCGTGAGTGAGGAGCGCAATGAGGGTTTTCTTGACCGTGTCATTCTTCGTGTCGGTGATGTTCCAATATATACTGACGCCGACAGCAGCCAGGGCGAATGAGATGTAAATGAGATGCAGGTAGCACTGGCAGTCCCAAATGGTGACTTTAAGACGGCGCCAGACTGGGGCGCGGAGCTCACGATTTCTTTCGTTCAAGTCGGCTTTCTGTGAGCCGGACGATGTGAAGACCGCCACTTTTCCGCCGAGCCACTTTGGCAACAAGAATGTGCGGATGACGGACATGGAATGAACTGCGGCGATCGATTAGTAGCTGTTGCAAAGAGTCTTATATTTAACATTCGGACTTACAAGGTGCCATCCACATCATCGCGCGGGCATCCCTTTGACCGGTGGCATAACCCGAGGGCAGGTAAGAAATGAATTCGTTGATGCGATTCAGGACGGTCGTGAGGAAGTTGGATCGAACAAGCCACTTTAGTTGGTTTATTGTCGTAAATGGAACCAGGTTTCCGTGTGAAACAAGCACGATAGGTGCAGTAAACATAGAAGCCACTAGGAAGACCGTGAACAGCGATGAAACGGTGTACACAAATCCACATAGTCGTTGAGGGAATGTCATGTGCTTCACCAAGGGACCGAACACACTGAATCGCAATTTCAATGACGTCTGGACCGTCCCGATCGTCTGCAAACCGTCAGCATATTTCCTTTCATCGTGAGACATCTCATGAAGACTCACCCATCGAGTTCGTTGTTTCAAGTGGCTGGTCAGTGAATCCGGAACAGTACCGAACTGCAAAGGTTCATGGACGAAAGCCGTGTTCCAGCCAGAGCCCAATAGCATGCTAGAGCAACAAACGTCTTCTGCGAGAGAACCGACAGGGAAGCCTCCAATAGACTGCAAAGCAGCTCGTCTGAGTACGTAGCCGGATCCGGTACACCACGCTACGCCCATCGAATCTTTGATTGGCTCTGAGATGTGGACAAATGTGTCCAGGCTCTGGCAGAGAGGATCATCTTTGGGAACGTTATAGAACAGCTGGAAACTCGTTAGCGTCATTCATGAGCAGAGACCGTACGTAACATACTTGGGGAGGGCAAGCCATTGAGCATTTCGGGTCTTGCAGCATATGGGGCAGCAGGGCCCTCAGCCAGTCTCTCATCGGAATCATGTCGGCATCAAGAGCAGCGATGAAGTTCGCGGGACCTCCTGGCAGGGTTGCGGTGTATTCCATTGCATCGTTGAGATTGCCAGCCTTGAAGTGATGTGGTACCCCGGGGTATTTAGGTCTCGAACGATAGTAGAGGTTGTCGAACTGTGTCTGAGCTGTCCTCTCGGCCATTTCTTGCAGACTCTTGGATTGACCGTCGTCACAAATTATGACCCGAAAACGTTCCCGAGGATAGTCGACGTTGCAAGCTGCTTTCGCTGTGTCAAGCACCAAGTCGTCGTCTTCACCACAGCAGGTGATAATCACATCCACCGACGGCACGTTATCTCCAATAACTCGTAGCCTAGGCCGCTTTCTCAAACCGACAACATGCCAACCCCACAAACGATGCAGCAGCATAGGGATCGAGACAAACAGTTCGACGAGAATGAATGCCCAAGCCATCCAGTAGGTCTTGCGTGCGGAACTCTCTGCGTCTCGTGTGAATTTCACGCGAAGCGCGAAGTAGATCCAGTATGCTGCTATGGTAACGACCACAAGAAGAGGGCATAGTCTGTAAAGAATCCGCTTAGTTGGGGAGAGCAAGTCAACATCGTCATGGGCGGCCAATCTCTGGATCTCATAGTCCTCGACTTTCTCGCTCATACCGCCTCGAACGACGGGTAACGTTTCGGCCGATTCCTCCTTGATCTGAGCGTCTTCGGGTTTCTTCAACTCATCTACATGAGATGCCTGTCGCGAGAACCGGCGTGCATTGAAACCGGTTTGGGAATAGCCTGCCGAAGAAACTCGACGTATTTCATTGACCTCGAGGCCGAGTGGGTTACCCGCGGTCACCGTGAGAGGATCAAGCTTCTGAACAGCATCTACAACGGCCGTAGAAGCTCGTCTGACGCTCTGAGACATTCGACGTCGCATTTCCACTGCATGGGATGGGCGACGGGCCGACATCATCATGCTTGGATCGTGTCCCGTCTGTGGCTTGAATGGATGGTTCCATTGGACATGATGTTGTCGCCTCTGAATTGGTCAGAACATTCTATGTTACCTCAAAAAGCATTCATACCTGAGACCTCGTCGATTTCTCAGAGCCGCCTTCCTGCGATGATGTCTCGACATCCTGGACCGGAGAAAGATCCCTGGGTCGCTCAAACGAGCGTCCACCGCCGCTGGCTGTCCCAGCGGTGGACGATTTTTCCAAACTTAGAGGATCCATGGCGGCAGATGGATTTGGTCAGCATGCAGCGTGTTGAGAAAGAGGCTCTCCGCGCGAGGACAACAATATATGGAAGTCCGCAGCATAGACTCGACGTGATGATTGCCCGAGGCCTCCATAGCCGAAAGTATATTGAGCCCTGATCACCTTGATCATGGGAGTTGGTCATGAAAAATTCAATATCCAGTGCTAAAGCACGGGCCAGATCAGTGGTTCTTGACGTGATAACTGGAGTCTCGAGCCGCCACACCATGGTTCAATCCGCATGACGAGCCGAAAGAAGCAAGAGCACGATGCAAGACTGGCCTTGTCCAAGATAGTTTCGGATGCAAGATAGCGGAGCCGAAATGATCTGCACGAGGGATAGTGAGGCTCGCATCCTCTAGTGGAACTGCCCTTCGTTGCAAACGACTCTGGCCTGAGGAGGCAAGATGATCGAGCGGCTTTCCCCCAAGGATATGTTACGTTCAAGGAGAAGTGTGCAAAGAGAACAACGTTCAGGGCATGATAGTCTGCATCCATCATTGGCGTGGGACAGAAATAGCTCGAAAATGGGAACGTCCAGAGTATCCTCGCGTCCCACCAAGGAAAACCACACCGCTTAGAAACGCGGCCTGAAAAAAGCATCTTCAGCGTTCAAAAGGGCCCAGATCCAAGCAAACCGTGGTCTTGATAGATCCAAAGCAGTAATGTGTAGATACTCAGCTCGCAGCTGGATAAAGTGGATTTGACATACTGGAACCATTGGACGATTAATGTAGACTGAAGCAATAGTCGGTGCCAAATTGTGGTGAGGTCTTCCTCTTGAAAGAAGCACAGACCATGGCGTTGGCACAGACCATGGCGTTGCCGGGAGGATCGATATTCGAGAAGGGCAACAATACTATTGAATTGTTTCCTCGCAATGGTGGGAAGCTTTGAAGAAGTTCTCGAACTTTATTCTTGCGTCGCCGAGATATCCATTGTGTCTGTGCACAAGCGAGGTCAAGATCTGGTTCGATGAGTTCGATATGAAGATCCCCGTATTTCTCGTCCGATCCGATTTTTGGTCCGCCATGGCGCGCTTCGCTTCAGGCACCACGTGACCATGAGGCTACCACGTGCATGCCTCGCTTCACGCAAGGACTATGAACGTAGCCAGCCTTGCCAGACCATGCTACTTTCAATGCTTCGACTGTCGACGATTCCACACTTCGCGTCACTCAACCAGCAACACCAACAAAAAAGCGGGAATGGTCTTCCATCTCAACCGGAAGCAGCCGCGAGGCCAAGAGGCTCATGGCGTAATTGGCGCCGAATGTCAGGCAGAAGGGCCCGCTCCTGTACTCTCTTCGCGTCCACATTACCTAGGTAGGTATGCAGTATGCAGTCCTCGACCCTTCATTCTATCTGGACCAAAGCCAAAGGTCCACCACAGTCGTTCGACACTTCATGACCTGTCCGTCCAAGAGCCCAAAAACCCAGCGCGCCTCCTCCCGTGGGCGCCTTTGGATCAAGTAATGGAACTTCCGCAACGGCTGTCCCACGAGTTCCATCTCGAGTGTAATACCCACCATGATCCAGGGACACGTTATGTTTGGCGAACCGATGGATGAGGTCTGAGACCCTGACCATCGGATCCCCTCGATCGAAACATGACGAGCAGATCTGCAAGCAGCTTGCTTACCATCGATCAATATGCCCGGCCCATGGTGTATCGCCACCCACTGGTCAAAGGGATATCGTTACGTATGTGGGTGGTACCAGCATGGAAGTTGGATGGCTTAACTCGGTCCTAGCAGAAGCCAGGAGTTCTTGTTTGCAAGAGCATATTCGTGCCATGAGATGACCTAGGAATTTGTTCCCTCTTCTCTGGTTCTCCAATACTGTAGTGCATTAAGAGCTGGTCTGGTGGCTGTACTGCTTGGCACATTCAGTAGTTGCGAAACTTGAGAGGCTATTTCAACTCAGCATGAGGAGTCACCTCCAACAACGTCGAGGTGGTTCGGTGGACCTAAATCGTCAACTGACCATGTTAGTCTTCGAGTCTCTTGCTTGTCGAGGCAAGATACACAACACCTTGTTCATCAATCAAGAAAGGGAAATTCATCCTTCCGCTAGGCAGCTCCGTCTTGGAGGTACTAAGACCCCTACTTTTATTACATTTGCCACATTCACTCTTCGACTTCAAGGCAAGTCGTTGCGGGGTTTCATGGGGTAAGATGTCTTCCCATCATCATGGGAGATGCGCAACGAATACGCAGCACCCAAGTGACAGCCAAGGGATTGGGTGGGGATTTCAAAAGTCTCAAAGGAATGGACCAAAAGAGAAAGAATATACCGCACACCTGGTCTGCTGAATGAATTGAGATGCGGCCGAGCTACACGTGTACGATTAAGATGCATGGCCATATAGAGGAGATTGAAGTAGGGCATCGATGCAGAAAAGAGGCGTAGACGTGATTGAGAGCCTCAAATGCATGAGCCGTCACTTTTACTTCGCCGTGCAAAATGTTTTACATGATCTCCGCTCCGCCGAACTGGCGCCATCATGCACCAAATTTCAAGTCTTGCATTGCGGCATCCAGATCTGCCATCTCCTTGCCCTGTATCTGAACAGCTCAATAAGATCTCAACTCGCATCGCCCAGAATCATATCGAGTTCTTAACCGGAATCTCCACCCTCTGCCTACTCTTCTTCATCTCTACCACCCGAAGCATATCACCACCTCGAAAATGCCTCCCAAAAGAGTCGCAATCCAGCCTGCGCGCCGAACCCAGCCCCAGGGTTACCTCGGCTCCATCTACCACACCTTAACATCAGAAGAGAATGCCAGTGTGGTCCTCAGCGTTGCTATGTTTGGGGTATGTACGAATTTCGCACCGGGCATGTTATATCAGGTTCAGCACGAGCACGAGCACAAGAGCCCTTTCCGTATGAGCGACTGAGGAAACAAGAACAGAATCGAAACGAGTGTGAAAACTCGGTGTCGGTTTCTGCTGTTCCCATAGCAATTGATAACTTGATCCCAAAAGTCCTTCTTGGAGAGAGACGCTAACAACACCTCGTCCAGGCTGCCGTCGCTTTCTTCAACTCTGAATGGAGTGAGATGCTCCTGCCCGGCTTCTAAACCCTCCTTGTACCACTTATCCATGTACGACACCGACTACTCTACTCTTGTCATGATTCAGGTCAGCTCGGCGGGCACCTTGTAGACGCCAGGTGGAGGATATACGGCAAAAAAAGAAAGCGCTTAAATTATGGCGTTCCAGCTGGTGCGCAACCACGGCCACCTCGAGAGACACAAACACAAACGTTAAGGAATGGTGGAAGGGCTGTGGTTGGCCTTTGCAGGGAGTAATCTCCAGAAAGACTGCCACACGCGGCAGTACCGGTTCTAGAAGATCGAGGAAGAGCTGCTTGACAAGTGTCGCAAACGAAGGACCTTGCACAGGTCATTATATTGCTGAAGGGAGGTCCTTTGGCTTGTACAAATATTTAATGCAACCCGTCAAGTTTGGAATCAAAGTATTACTCTTCCACCGCATCCAGTAGGCGATTTTTATTCTCGACTATATACAGTACTCATCGTCAATGCTCCTGCTTTGGTCTGATCTTATCCGATAGGGGCGCCAACGACCCGGCCAAATCTTCTCGCGAAAACAAACACCCAGATATCAATTTCAGAGTCCCAACACAGCCTTGTAAATGCAGCGCCATGCTCAAAAGACACAAACAAAATATTGCGAACGAGATATAGAGCAATAGCAAATAAGCATCCAATTTTTGACCAGCATCTCGGACCATAAGGCCACGGCAGCATATTCATCACGTCACTGTCCTTGAGTGCCGTAGCCGTTGCCGTTAGCACTTGGCATTAGCGTCTCAGTGGCACCCTCAGCCTCGTCCTCCAGATGCTCGCGCTTCATGTTTCGGCTCTTAACGTAGGTGTAGGTAACTAAGGCGATGCCAACAACCACCGCAAGGCCCATAAGGATGACGTTCACCGGGATAGGGTTTAGGTTGAAAATAACATGCGTCGCAGCATCGAGAGGCGATTGAAGGAAATTGAAGAGGCCAGCCAGACAGATGATCAGTCCGTACACCTTGCCGAAGGTTTGAAAACCGAAAACCTTGGCTGAGTAATCAGATACCGTGGTGTAATAGAACGGCCGATAAACGACGAAGAGGCAGACGTTGGCAATGGCAGCCCACATGTAGGGCAGGCATCCCAAAATCCCAATTATTGTAGCCGTGACGACGAGGAAGCCAAGCGCGAAAGGCGTGGAGGTATGGTCGAGCAGCGTGCCGATGAACGGAATGCTAAGCACACCGCCGAGTGGCAAAGCGACATCGAAGAAGTCGTTGACAAGCTTTGCTTTGCGTTCGGAACCAAGAAGATATCGCTCTTGCGGGCGGATAGTTGCCACAAAGTAGTTGATCCGGGTCATTTGTACAACCGTAAACAGAGTAATGAGCCAGAACCACGGAGTCTTGATCTGCTCGAAGGCAGAGTAACCGTGCAAGGCACCCCAAACACCTGACTTGTTGTTCTTGGTGTCTTCGCGCTTCTGCCGTTTTGTGTTGGTGCTCTTGTCAAGCAAAAGGTTGACTTCGGCGATTGTACTCTCCCTGCGCTCGCGGTAGATTTGAACCTCATCTTCGGAAGCTTCTGGCGGTGTCGGAGCATTGATCTCTTCTTCTGCGTCTTTGACGACCTCACTCACAGTCTTGTATGAATCTTTAGGCATGATGAAGACCTGAACGAAGAAGATGAAAACAGGCACGACTAAGTAGACGAGGAATAGGCGATGCGTGTTGAGCTTGCCGCCTGTAGCTTCGTACGCGAGGCGGAAGACAAGGAAGAGCGCAGAAGAGGAGTCGAAGGCGCCAGTGAGAAGAGCTAGGATCAACCCTGAGTTCTGAGGAAAGGTGTTTGACAACTGAAAGGAGGAGATGAAGACGAAAGGACCGCCCAATGCCAGGAAGAAGTAGCCGGGAGTGAACAAGTCACCGTTGACCTTTGTCGCAAAAGAGAAGAGCAAAGCGCCCACACCGAGGAGGATACTCCCGATGATTCCGCACACTCGAGGGCCGTACTTGTCCAGGATGGTCCCGATGGGCAATGCTGCGACATTGGTTGATACAGCTGCGACTGTGAACATCAAATTCAACCGGATCTCTTGTTGGTAGCATGGCGACGTGTGCTTCTCCACCTCTTCTGGTGTGCAAAGGTCCGAAAAGACACCTTCATCGATGAGGACTGGTTTAATGGCAGCGTAGCCAAAGACGATACCGGCAGCGAAAAGACAGTATACGATTGCGATTATTACCTGCACTGTCCAGAAAGGTCAGCATCGTGTCGGCTGCCTTTGACATGTCTGGCCACGACTCCGCATGGTCCACTTACGCAATCGCTTTTGCTTTGAGACTTCTTCGAACTGGAGAGCCACAGAGACCACACTGGGTTTCCTGTGCAGCGCAGGTGGAGCCTGGTCGCTGAAGGGATTGAAACTCATCCTTCGCCGAGAAGAAACGCTGGAGCCTCTCCTCTCTCGCTCGAACCCATCGACGGAGGACACTCGCGTCAGAGACATGATGACCGGCGCTTGGAGGCGCAATCAGGGAGTGTTCCACTCGAGACGAGAAAACAGTCCGTGACAGTCTTTTTCGAATACGTAGGCGGGGAAGTGCCTTCGAGTAAAATGCGGAGTGCTAGACTCGGTCGTCCAATCGAGCCCCGTCAGATCTGAGTAACGAATAGTGGATGCAGATGGCCCAAGGAATCTGCGATGTGTGTGCGGAGTAGGTGGTATCACCGCGTGATGGCTCAAACGGAAAGTAAGTGAAAGCTGAAGATGGTTGACAGAGAGGCAAGGCGTGAAGAAGCTCTCTCTCGAGCTCTTCTAGGGCTCTGCCCTTGTGAGATAAGGGTCGAAGCTGTGAAAATTTCAGCTGTTCGCTCAAGGAACGAGGAAGCCACCAAACTGATAACGATAACGTCGACTGGAAATTTTGCAAGGCAACGATTGGCGGGCAGGGCGACAATTGGTTGGAGCCAGCCGATCAGCGCTCTAGGCGCATCGCGAGTGGCCGACTCCGAGAGAGAAAGAGAACGAGAACAGGATCCTCGTCCGTCGGCTGCCTCCTCCACGCTCCTCCCATCCCCTTCACTAGATTTGCTGCCGCCAACCGCATGCACGAATTACTCGCATTACTTCGACAAATGAAAGCTGCACACACCACCGAGTAAGCATGGGTTGACGACTTGGCGATGGAAGACTGCCTGCCGAGGTGTGGCTTTTGTGGCCTAAACCAGTCATACCAGTGTCTCTCCCAATCCTCAACAGCTCCACCTGTTACAAAAGAATTTTTCTCGAATCTTAAAGCCTGTGAAACCTTTGACTTTAGACCCACAATGGACAGCCTTGTTCGATGATGCGCTCAAAGAGCAAATGAGGCTGTTGAAACAGGTCGACCGTTGTTTGGCTGGCGGCTGCGGAACAACTTCAGTCGTAGCCGCCAGCTCGGAATAGGTCACCAACCTTGGCGCGACTCTCGAAACACGGTCGTCTTTCAGAGGAAGAAACAACCACCATCCATCTGTGAAGGTGTACAACTGCCCTCAGACACCTGAGAGACAACTGCGCCAGTTCTCCACAGTCTTGAGAGCACACATTGAAAGTTGCATGCCTGGCATAGGATGGCAGACTCAGCTCGTTGAAACAGCTCGAAATACTTAAGCCGACAGAATTTCCATTTCCCAGAGCCATGTATTGTCTTCTTCCATCAGTCAAATCCAAGAAACATCTTTCCAGTACAGCACCTTTCCAACTGTGACCAGTCTTTTCCTTCAAGAAATTGCCCAGTATCGACACTCCTTGCCTGTTTTTGCACCAGTCAAGTCTTCACACACTTGACAGAGCGGTCCCTACCTTTTCCACTTATTCGTACCAACACTCTTTTGCAACAAGAAGTCCATCATTTCCCCGTTCCTCAAGTCAACATGGGTCCTAATCATGGCGTCCTCGGAGCAACTTTCAAGGCCACCAGAGCTTTGGAAATGGCTTCCATGATCGCCATCATAGGCATTACTGCCAACTTTATTTCTGAAATGGTCAGCGCTGGTGCCACTCCACCGCCTGTCCTTGTGGCGCTCTTGAGCATTGTAGGTCGAGACAATCGAGGAAGGGTTTCCGTATTGACTTGTCCAGGTCTGCATTGCGGTGCTGTATTGCGCCATTACACTCATTCTCTATTTCGACAGCATCCTTCCTTTTGTCATCAGCACCGGCATCGACTCTCTTTTCTTGATTGCTCTTATCGTGGTTGCGGTGGTGGTCGGTAAACCTTTGTCGTATCTCAACTGCCAGGTCCTCGACCAAATCTCCAATGCCACATCCAGCGCCTATGACTTCACGTCAGCTTTGGGCAACAGTCTCAACAAGGATGGCAATGTCAACTATTCACAATGGATTGGGACTTCCAAATCCACCTGTCTCGAAATGAAGTCAATCTGGGGACTGAGCATTGCCCTGTGGTAAGTCGTCCTAGCAAATATACCCACGCTTAGCGAATACGAAGCTGACCGTGCGCCTTGTATTAGCATTCTCTTCACCTTCTCATCGGTGAGCACCATCTGTCTCTGGAAGAGAACCAAGCAAGCTCCCGCCGACAAGGGCGAGGCATGAACTGAAAGGCAGAAAGGCAACTTGCGAGTGGGTCGATATCTTGGTGCAAAAAAGCTGGACACGCAAAGGTCAATATGCTTGGAAACCCCTCCCGGGAGGAGGCATACTAGTTAGGATAATCTGAATGGGCGAGGGAGTACAGGGCACCACAGGTTGGGCTCATGGTCATGCAGCAAAAGTCGCCCGACCTCAGTGTGACTTCAACGCCCCAACATATGCATTAGGAGTTGGAATACTCGTATCTGGATATGCGGCTAGGCTGGTGCAGGCACAAACGTTTAACTGAGGATGTGCGCGGAGTTTGTGACTGTCATCCCGGGAACATGTGGCAGATAATGATAGGTTGAAAGCTTTGAAAAGTAAACTCGGCGCTTTGATCGCAAGATGACGCCTCTGCTGGCCAGCGCGACACCAGCAGGGGATGATTACCCAGGCATGCAGATGTGACATGCAGATCTGCTGTGCCAGGGAGGTCTTCGGGCGAGTCGCTGTCAACCAGAGGCGAATTAATCCCAGGCGGTCGGGACAGGGTAAGTCGTGAGAGGGACGAGTAAAACCTGCGTCCACTTTGTCCCTGCTGACCCCCGGGGTCGTGCTGACGACGTGCATGGACATACTGTAGCCGGCAAGCTGGATCATGATTCTGGTGCTTGGGACTGACGAGTTTTTCTCGCCACTTGTAAATTGACCTGTTCTGCGCTGCATCATCCTGGGCACCATGCAGCAAGGCAAAGTAGGAAATCGGGCGGCTTCTTCCTGTGCACCTCGTATACTGTATGGACGTGCGGAAATTTTGAGCAAATCAGGGTTGGTCTGGCGCGTGGTCCCAGGAGCACGATAGGTCACATTGAAAACCCGCGGGAACATGTGGCCGCCAGCACAGGGTATCCAGCGCATGAGAGGAGAATTGGTGCACCGAGGATCCGAGGACAGCAAGCCACCAACATGGCAGAAAGAATGGTTACACAGCATGACAGCTGGTCCAGACGATCCAGGCGGTGGGATAGGTGGAAAATGGACACGAATGGGTAAAAGCCAGGCCACTGCAACCAGACTGCCGGGTCCAGCAACAATTTGTCCAGTGTAACGGCGCGAGCATATGGAGTACCAGGTAGTATTATTTGCCCCCGCGTGCCCAAGGTCCAAGGTCCAAAGCCCGAGGCCCGGCACTGCGGGAAGCGGCAGAAGGCTAACGCAAGACCTACCTACCTTACCAAGCCGCTAGTAAGGATTTCAGCGGCATGATGGGGCATGATGGGCTATGATGGGGCCTGGTGAGCCCCAGTGATGCCCCCAGGGATGTTTTGTTGCCAGTGATGCCCATTGCCGGTGGCTGCACCAGGCCGGAGGAGGCGTCTAGATGCCATTCGGATTAGTTTCGGAGCCTGAGTCGAACCGAGATACCCTGCCTGCGAGGGATGGAGGGATGACCCAAACCCTTGGAACCGACATGGAAACAAGTCCAGCCAGTGCAAGCCATAACCAGAAACTGCGATGCGATCTTTCCAGATGGTCGGTTCAGGTGTTCTGGTCTTTTTCCATTATCGGTTTTTTGCCCGCGAAAAGATCCGGTTTTCAAAGAAAAGGACCGGTCCATCAGGCCAAGTCTTTATAATATAATATTAATTTTTCCTTCGCCTCTTCCATCCATGCCACTGGCAGATCGCGCGAACATGGAGACCTGCCACTGAAGTGATAGCCGTTCCCTTCGCACTCATCAATTCATCATACTTTTTTCCCTCCCGTCCATTCAGAACGTCCGTCGGTTCTACCACCACTTCTATCCGACCTGCTCGTATTCCGACCAACAACCCAAAATCCTTCTCTCTGCCCCTCTTCCTAATCCACTCAAGAAGCACAGCTGCTCTTCTGGCCTCGACATCCGAAACCTTTCTCTGACTCTCCTCTCTCCAAATAAATCTCCTCTCGAGCCGAGAATTTTTGAAGCCCATCAGTCGTTCTCTGGCCCACGACCGTTCATCTGCTTCTCACTGACGATATCCCTCTTATGCCCTCACAGATATATATACATATCCACTCCTTGGGGAACTGTGGCCAGGTCACCGACCGGCTGGCTCGCTTGTCCCAGACTAAAACTTAACCCTACCCACCCGTGCCAGTCCTGCAAGTCCGGATACTCCTTCTTCGGATTGGCGCCGAAGCTTTGGGTTCAACCTGGTCCCATTCGACATATTGCTCACGCGGTCTACGATATCCACCATCGTTTCCTCTGTCAGTCAACGGCGTCTCAGTTATCGAAATCCTTCCCCACCGGCACTACTCGCAGAATGAGATTCCCTTAAGATGATTACTACCCACTATTGACGGCCGTTGTCCCATTTTGCCGCCCCTCCAGTCTTTCACACGATACCTCGTCCTTTGGTTCTTGGGCCACCTTCGATTTCCTTTCAGTCCTCTCTTTCCTTTTCTACGCTGGTCCTTTGCTATCACGAATCGTGCTGCGGCAAGTGCCCTGGCTTTTTGTGGTTCTCAACACGTACGACCAAGTACGAACATGTGTGGCAGTCATGACTTACTCTGACAAGGACAACATGGACGACTTGAACATACCGAGCGTGATCCCCGTCGATGAATCCTACGGTCGGTTTTCCGGCCTTGAAGAAGAGGATCGAGACGCCAGCTCGGCATATTCGGTAGCATCGTCAGCATACAATTTTCGGATGGAAAATGGTCGTCGGTACCATGACTACCGGGACGGGCACCCCTTTCCTCACGACGAGGTCTCGGAGGAGAACGAAATGGCCATGCACGAAATGTGTCTACTCCTGCTCGATGACCGATATTATTTGTCGCCTATCGATGAATCTTCTCTCCGCTGCATCGCCGATATAGGAACCGGTCACGGTTTATGGGCGGAGGGGGTCGCTGAGAAGTATCCTGATGCTCAAGTGGTGGGCATGGACTTGACGCCGCACGCACGGAACGTTCATCCAAATTGTTCCTTCATTCTGGCTGATGCCACCGAAGAATGGGTTTTGGATGACCCAAACATGAAGTTTGATCTGGTCCACATTAGATCTTTGTTCGGTGGTGTCAGGGATTGGCCTGCTCTATACAAGAATTGCTTCGAGTAAGTAAGATGTCGTGCCCGGAGAATCTTGTCTATTGCTGGCATCTGAGCACTTCAATCACCTTGTATCATTGATTGAATGTGTTGGATTGGAGTTCAGTACCTGCAGTTTGTTACGAGCTGAATCAGAGCCAAATATTTGGGCCTCGTCCTTCAGTAACACCTGTCGATGTTATTGTCTTCTCTCTCATCATCTAAAGTGGCCTTGGAGCTGACGATCGATAGCAACATGAGGTCCGGCGGATGTATTGAACAAATGGAGGTGGAGATCGATGCTCAGACCGATGACCCGGAGGTGCTACCAGGAAGCCAGATCAGGGCCCTGTGCGAATACACGAGAACACACCTGTCCGCCGCTGCTGGCAGGGATTTTGATATCTCTTTGGGGATGAAGAAAATGATTGAAGATGCGGGCTTCGTGGATGTACAAGAAAAGAGACTCAATCTACCACTTGGGCCATGGGCGTCAGACCCAAAGCTCAAAGACATTGGCAGATTCTACGAGCGCTTCTACAAGACTGGTCTGCAAGGCTGGCTGTTGCAAGTTTGCACGCGGAGACTTGGTGTGAGTGTCGAGCGTCGATAACGAAGATCAACGACTGACAAAGTAATCTAGTGGACAGTAGACCAGGTCAACGAGGCCTGCATCAATGCATTCCAGGAGATTAACGCTCGCAAGCAGCATTGGTATTATCCGATGTAAGTTTTATATGCCGTTAATTGGTCCTGGCTCTCCATGCTAACAATCTCGCCCAGGGTCATTGTCATCGGACGGAAACCTTGAACAGGTGCTTTCACGACTCTTGCATGAATGATTACGACCTTATGCCTGTATGCATCGCATCCCAGCTGCTCGTGCCAGCACAGCAGACCCTGCTGATACCACGAAATCTCACGATCCGTTCACGTTGCTACGATTTGTATAAGAGCTTGGGTCCACACGTGTAAGGAGCGCATGCAACGGCAAACGAGCATAGGGGGAATACCATGGTCACAGGTGAACAGCTATGCCCGGGCTAGCTTTTTGGCAGCTGCGAATCTGCCGACCAGTGAGTCTCCGGCCAGGGCTTTTGTGGATTGAATGCCTTCCTTTCTCGCAGGGAAGATGATCAGATTCTGCCACCAAGGACCAGACTTGCGGTTGAATGCACAGCATGGCAGCCGAAGATGGATCCCTGCCGGAATCCCCCCTGCAGGCGGGTTGGCCATTTGATTGGTGCTGGTCAAGGCTCTTTCGCCTCCTGGCAACAGCGCCCATGTCGACGCAGACTGGGGAAATGCCCGAAGGGTAGCTAAAGGGATTTGCAGTAGAGACAGGACTTTTCGGATCCAGAAGGGGCACACGAAGGCCTGTGTCGGCCTGTCTGCTTGGTCGGAAGGGATGGGAGGACTGTATTAGTAGGTGAAGTTCGGCGTCGCGACAGCATGTCTGACGAGTCAAGGGCACCAGTCCTAGTGATCACTCTATGCTTCCCATTTATTTTGGACCGAACAGGCATTCCGGACAGGTTGCTGGTCATCATTCGGCGTAGCAGTGTAATTGCTGCTTAGCGGCTTCCTGCCATGGGGTTTGTTGATGCGTCTATCTACAAGCCATACTATTCGTGACAGACATGATTGTAAATATCAGCATCAGCTCCTCTGGTGGTACAGTTCTTCAAGTACATCTTGTGCTACGTCGTTCCTACATTTTGGGTTGTCGTGAGAAGCATTTCACCTCAAACCTGCTCACAGACGCTGGCTTTCGGTGTTGGGAGTGGACATTCCACGGAGATTCCAGCGGAACCCTGGGAGCCCCCCAAAGCCCAACGATCTACTCGGAGATGGTCAGCCTAGATACATCTACAAACATCTACAACATTTCTCGTCACAGAGAGAAGGACACTCTGCTGGTCTTGTCAAGGGCCTTGTCCTCTACTAGGGTCGTCCATGATTACTCGCCGGCAGGAGTGCTGCGCCAAGGGGGAGTCGAGGAAGCAGCGCGAAACCCCCTCCAGGCGCGCTTGAACTTACATCAAGACTTCAAAGAATGGGGCGCCAGGTCCCCCATTAAGGAGAAACGTCTAGTAAGGGTACTCACTGGGTACTGTGGTTCCGTCGAAGTCTGCGCTCATTTTCCCCCCAGCACCTAGGGTTCGTTAACGCGGGCTGGTGAAGCTTAAAGTACTACCGAATCATCACCCTACTCTCGATGTGGTTTCGAGTGCTGACGCTGTGCATCCGCTCCAGCTCTGAACACAAATACTAACTCACTCATAACCCCTCCCTGGATTGAAGGCATGATGACGGAAAGAATGCGCCCTGATGGGCCATATTCCCAAGGTGAGGATGAATACTGACCTACTCTACGCAAATACTGTGGTACGATACTTGGTACCTAGGTAAGCAAACCCTTGAGCATCTGTGGGGAGCCCATGCAAGTACATTCCAAATAACACACCCCGAAGAAGGACTATCTTGATCTTGACCTCAGCAGGTGATGGCCGTGACTTATGTGCCCATGTCCATGTCCATGTCCATCCTCACAAAGTATTAGAACGCAGCAGGTCGCCCACTGTATCTTTTCGCATGCGACTTCTTCATCCTCAATCAGCTACAGTACCAGAATCACTCTTCGTCGGGCCAAGCAGACTTTACTAACGTTCAGTGCACTGCCACTACTACGACTACACAACACAACTGTTCCTTCGCTCTCCATCCCGTACAAGAAAGCATATCCCCTCAACCGCCTCACGATCAACTCTAACTTAACTTACTGCCCCCGCAACATCTCCCAATACGAAGGTCAATGCCACTGCAGCCAAACCGCCTGGACAGCCGAGATCCCTGAGGAGCGCCACGTCCTGTGCCACTGTGCCGCGTGCAAGTCGATGGGCGGCGGCGAGTTCACTCTCAACCAGATCATTCCCAAGCAGGACTTCACCTTGACAAAGGGCCATCTCAAGGTGTACAGCTACGAGGGAGACTCTGGTACGATTTGTGCCCCGGGCGCGTGCTCCGCTCCCCCTGAGGCTCTCCGTGCTCTTGAGAGCCCGGCAAGCCCAATTCCTTTTTTGTCCACCTCCCGTTTTCAGGTATGGCCTGGCTGAGTCAATGCATGATTTGCGCTACACAGGAAACTCGGTCGACTGCTACATGTGCAGTCCATATCATCATAAAATTCTCTTTGTGCCTCTCTCTCTCTCTCTCTCCCCTCCCGAAAGCAGTGGATATTGCACACGTCACCCAAGGGTCACCCGTACAGCCGAGACAAGAGATTTGAACAGGGGGCGGACTAGATGCTAATCGTCGATCTTTTGTATTCTTTGCAGGGCCCGACACAATCGACATTCGGACGGGATTGCTCAAGGGAAGTGAGAAATGGGGCAAGCCGGCCGCCGAGATCTATGACAAGTTCCGAGCTGCGTGGCTACCTCAGACAGGAGATGCGAGCTTCGAACTTGGTCCTCCTTCGTGAACGGCGTGCTCTTGGACGAAAACTGTCCACCACTCAGCACCGGGTTGATAGGGGAAATCATTTGGGCACTCGGCACGAAAGGCATTGTGGCTCAAGGGATATAGAGCGAGTGAGAGGTTGTGTTCCCAGTCAAGGAGAAGTGCAATCAAGGAGAAATTGCTGTGATAGACAGGATCCGAGAGTGAGTATCGATCGTCCAACCTCGACCTCATTGACACCTCTATATCAGCATACCTCCATGCTCTGCCAGATTTCACTCGACCTTTGAGGTATCATTCCCCTCCTGCACAGCAGCCCTACGCAGAAGTATGAGTTCGTGCAGCTTCATTCGTTCCACTTCCACCTGCCAAAATAAATGCCTCGACCTGCATATTCCTGATCAACGTGGACTTCTCCCTGATGCGGCCGCCGTATCGGTAGAAGACAAAGGGTATCGGAGCGAGAACCACCATGAGCAGACCGAGTAATGTGCCTGCCCAGTTCGGCCCAAGAGTCGCGTACATGGGCTTCCCGACCAATGGCATGACAGCACCCATGAGACTCCGAGCCACGGCGTTCGTCGCGAGCGCGCTGGCCGCATACATACCGTAGCATTGCGCCATGTAGTTGCAGGAATAGATGTTGGCCCACGTGTTGCCGGCGCCGAAGGGCACGCCGGCCAGGATGGGCCATATCCAGTGAATCGAAGACGGGGCGCAGGTCCACGCGAACCAGATTTGCCCAAGTGGCGTGACGAGAGCGGCTATGCACAGCACAGACACCATTGCCTCGGGAGCGACGCGACCGGTGTCGGGCTCGGGTCTGTGACTGTTAATGAGGCGCCGCAGAAGCGGTTCCGATATGATGGCCACGATTGTGCCGACCGAGACGCCTGTGAAGGCGGCGCCGGAAGCGCCAGGTTTCCAGCCTCGGATGTCGGAGAATATGATGGGGTATGCGACGAAGCTGAGATAGAGGATGCCGTAGATTGTTGCCGTGTATAGATTCCAAAAGATCCTGAAACTGTCATATCAGCTCCCCGTCTTGCCAGTTATTTTTTTCTGAAATTCGGGGCCGTCATGGCAACGTACAGAATAGGCTCGGTGATGGCGAGCCTCAGGGGTCGGCTCAGGTTGGTCTTCAAGATCTGCCATGGTGTCGATGTTGTCTCGTCATAATGACTGTGCCACCGGCCATCGCCAGTGGCTTTTCTCTTCTCTGCGGCTTTGTTGCGGAGCAAACCCGGTTGGTAAGTCTCTCTTACCAGGAGCATGAGCAAGAGACCAGCGCCGGCAAAAATGACAATGATCCATTCCGTCCACCGCCAGCCAAGGTACTGAAAGACAAAGCCACCGATAATGGGTCCAGTCGCCGGGCCATTAAGAGGGCCCAGACTCCAGCAACTGTAGGCCGCTGCTCGATACCGTTCCGGAACGATGTCATTGACTGTCCCGGGAGAGTTGGATAGCATGGCCGACCCGAAAAGTGCCCTGCAGAAAGGTCAGCAGACAAGTCGGTGTCTTCCTCACGGCTGGGAAGAGTCCCGGTCCGAGGTAACCCACGCAAAGAATCTAGCAACCAGTACCTCCTTCATTGAAGTAGCCAGTGCGCAGGGTAGCGTCAAGAGAGTGAAGAAGAGCATGCTGCATAAGAAAATAGGCCTTCGTCCGTACACCTCGCTCATTGGAGCCAAAACCAGACATCCACATGCAAGTCCAAGAAGGTACACGGTGACGCCGAGCGTGATGCGCTCTTCCTGTTGGATGTGAAATGCTCGCTTCATGCCGGGCAACCCGCTCAGAAAAGAAGTCGACGCGTAGATCCTTTGTTTGTGAGTTATGGCGTGCGACGGGACTGGCAAGACACGTACACTACCCATGTGTTGAACGAGACGACCGCTATTACCAAGGACTTGTATGGCAGCGTCCAGTTCATTGGATTTGCTGGATCATTCTTGCCCTCCCAGGTGATCAGAAACCCGTCATCGTCATGCGTCTCCGTATCTGCGGCCATGGTAAATGTTGCAATCGTTCAGCAGCATACGGACTTCATTTCTATCTCACCCCAAGGTCTGGTGGGCAGGAAGTTGATCAATCGCTCATCGTGCTTGATTTCCTCACACGACATCGAAACAGTATGGACGTCAATTCTCTGAGATCTGCTTGCATCCGGCGGTCCAGCCGCCTTCCGACTCGAAGTTACTCGGTACATGAAGGAAATATCCCAGCATGGCGGAACCTATTCCATCCCCAATGTGGAGCAGGTAGCTGGCGAGCTGGCGAGCTGGGCTGCCGACTGCGGCGGAACTTAGAGGCCAATACTGCACATATTGCTCGGCCTCCTCCATGAGCGGCCATACTGCACAGTTTGAATGGTAGGTGCAGGGGTCAGGGGTAATCTCAGACGTTCAATGATCGGCCAATAAATAGCCCAGCGGCAAAGGCCAACCTGCAAAGACACCTCTAGCACTGTTCCCCGCCTGGAACACGACCGTCACGGTCTACCAATTGTTGAACACCGAGAGCCAAACACGACTCAACCGCTACTCACAGGCGGTATGATCCCGACCTCATCACCCTGCCTGATCACGGTATCCAGTCCCTCGCCGTCTTCACCTTGCCTTCTCAACTCTTCCTTTCCCAGATCTTCCGGCTCGAATGAATCGACATACTCCAAATTTACCGTCACCGCAGAGCTCTTGAGGACTTTATCTGTGATTCCCGGGAATTTGCCCTCGAGAAGTCTGAACAATTCTCGCAGCGTCGTGGGTGCAGGCAGCGTGAGCGTTTCTATGCCGGTATATGTTGAGGCCGAGGCAAAGAGGAGGAGCGTGAATGTCCCCGTCCCATCATTTGCTGAGAAAACTTTGGCAGAACCGGCCATTTTCGGACCACCCTATCTCGTTGCTAGTGCTGTCTGATGCACAATATTCGCGTCGAACGGGTGCCTACGCGCTTTTCTTGAGTAGTTGTTCTCGTGCTGTGCTGTGCTGTGCTGTGCTGAGCAGTGAAAGTGTTTGTTGAATGGCAGAAATATAAATCTCGGTACGGCACTTTTCTCCTTCCACGCTTCAATGCAACAAGAGGTGTTTGATCCACCTTTCAACAAGCTCGAAGCAAACAAGATTACTCTTCAGAGCCTATCGGAATGTTGACTGCGTCCTGATTCAGCCAAAAGGTACCTAAGGTAGGTAGACTCCAGCCTTTGGATCACAAAGTCCTGAATGGACACGAATGGGTTCAACGAGTCGGCCTTATCGGTAGCTTCGGAACAAGAATGATCCGAAATGACATCATCCAGTGTTGACATCCAAGGTTCGGAGCTCCACGAGACTTTGTACAGGGCACCTACTGGGTGCGTGATGGTGCTGAAACGTACCTAAGATACGGGCACTCACGGGTCTTGGGGTCACGGGTCGCCAACAAGGAACCGGAATGGGGGTCAAGTTCGTTTTATTTGTGGCACAAACGCCATATTAACACTGTATGTATGCATGAGCTAAGTCGGTATTCTTACGGCCCTGTAGCCCAGCTCTGAGTTTCTCTCCGTCCACATTGGTAATACCTGGAAGTATGGTACCATCCTGGTTCTAAGAAGTCGCCCCTAAGTGATTGATCATTATGCAGGAAGATCCACCAGTTCTTAATGTTCAAGGAGTCTCAAGCTTCCTTGAACCACAACATTCTCCAGAATGGATCCAGGTGGAATGTCGATGGTGCTGTTCTCTGTCGCAACAATGATGACGGTGCCTGGAATAGTTATTAGCGTGAGATGGGAAGATGAACAAGAACACTCACCTTTCAGGACAATACCACGACCAAAGTTGACATCACCAGTGACTGTCAAATGATCCAGCTCAACAATGTTGGGAATGCTGCCGATGCGTTTCTGGAATTGAGCAACCTTCTTGAAGTCACCGCCCAACTTGATCAAAGGAGCCGGGCCGAATCGGTTGGGATCCATAATTAGTTGACCATGGCTCAAAGTGTAGAGATTGGACTTGACAAGCATGAGATCTGAGCAGGTCTTCACGGGCAAGAATCGTCGTCGGGGAACATTGACACCGTGGGCATTCTTGAAGTGTTTGATGGCGGCACCCACGGCAGTCTCGAGCTGGATGATGCTGATGTCGGCTTCACCCTTCTTGTCGGCTGGAATGGACTTCTCATTGGGGATGATTTCCATCTCAAGCTCGCTGTTCTCTACAACTCGCTTGATAGCACGCAGGTTCATCCATATGTTGTTGGTGTTGAAGTACTTGAACTTCTTGATCGACTTGAATTCGTTGACGTATTGCTTTGGGACCTGAGCAATTTCCAGGAGTCTCGCCTTGCCCTCATAGTCAATGATGGTACCACCCTTGACATCAGCCTTGGTCTTGTCGGTCAATTCCATGATGTATTCTGCCTTGGTCTCGACCATGTGTTGCAGAATTCGGAGATCAACCACGGCACCCAGGTTGTCAGCGTTGGACAAGAAGATGATCTCGATGCCACGTTCAAGTAGTTGGTCGAGAATACCGCTGTTGTAGAGTGACTCAAAAACGTCACCGTGACCAGGAGGATACCAGTCTGACAGCTGAGAGTGGTAGTTCTTTGGTGCGGGGAGAAGAGAGTCCTTGAGGACACGAGGATATCTGGATTGGTTGAAGGTGAGGATGTCAATATTATGGCCTTCGTACTTCTTGATGATGGAAGCAGTGTCTTCATCGGTGTTGAAGCTGTTCATCAGGACGAAGGGGACATTAACATCATAAGTGCGGTTGAGGTATTCAATCTGTCGAACGGACAAGTCTAAGAAGGACATGCCGTCTCTGACTTCAATGACTGACTTGGGACCGACACAACCCATGGATGTACCCAGGCCGCCGTTGAGTTTGACAACTGCGAGCTTGTTCAAGAACTCAACAGCATCACTGTTTGGCAGATCATCATAGGCAACGACTTGATCCGGGTTGGGAGGGTTGATCTTGGCCCAATCAATTGTGTTCCCCTTGGCTCTGTCATTCAAGTATCTTCTGAAAAGCGCAAAGAAGTTGTCCATTTCCGCCTCGAATCTCTTCTTTTCTGCAGGGTCATTGACCGTGTCTGCGAGGTTGTTGAGGGCATTTCGCATCTGGCTGGCAGCCACGTTGGTGGAGGTATTTTCAAAGGCCTGCATGGCGGGAGATTTGATTAGCGGTTGGGAACGATCAGACTTGGAGGGAATAGTGTGTATGTCGAGAAGAGATGGAGGCTGAAGTAGCGGCATTTTTAAGGTCAAGATGGTTGTAGGCAGAACAAAGAAAATGGGCAGTGGCAATGCGAGTAGCAGAGGCAGGAGCAGAGAATAAACATGAAGGCCAAGGTCAGGGTGAGGCAGACGACGCTGAGTACGAGGCCAAGGTGTTTGACAAGCTCATTTCATGCACAACTGGGTTTGTCGCAGGTGGAAATGAAGGCTGTACCGCAGACAGACGCTCGCGGGACTTTCTTAGACCGGGTCCGTGCGTGTACCAGAAATGATGGACTCAATATTGGGTGCCGGATTGAGAAGGGAACATGTAAATCTGGTGCTTACCACATGAGATTGTGATTTGCCATGGTGTCGCTGTTGAGGAGAGCCGTTGCTGCCATTGCCGCTGGCGGCTTGAGGCCGGAGATGAGAGGGAATAGCTTTGGAGGCCATGATGCGGAGGCTCGAGCTAGTAACAGGAGCTGTCGAGGTGCGGAATAGAGGAGCCGAAATGAATCTGCGACACGCGCAGTTGAGTTAGCGACAAGTTGGTTTATGATTGTGAGATTCAAGGGAAAGTGGAGGAAGTGAGGGTGAAGTCAAGATGGAAAAAATGTGAAAATCGGTGTGCAAGGAACAAGGTGGGAAGGGACGAGAGGAAGGTATGATGAAAGAGGTGTCGACAAATTAGCGAGATGAAAGATGAAGCAAGCAACGCAACCACATGCAGATGGCAGATGCAGCATCAACGGGCCATGATGTCGTGTTTGCAGCTCGGTCCCCAGGCCCTCGCCAATTGCAGTAGGTGATAGGACGGGGCCTGATTCAATCGAGACTAGGACCCGAGGGACCTGGAACAACCAAACCGGGAAAGCAAATGGGCCACAAGCGGCGGTCTGTACTCACTGGAATGATTCTCTCTTTTGGTAGGCCTTGACGACTTCGAGTTGTTCAGGGGAGAATGCCAGATGGTCAGATGGTCAGATGGTCAGGGAGAATGCTGGTAAGGAGTAGAAAAAGAACAACTCTTCCTACCAGGTATTTATTCTTGAGATCGTCTACTGTGCCATACGCCAGAATATCTGTTGGGCAATAAAAATTCCCTTCAAGGTTGTATTTCAAGCTGCTCGTCAGTCTCCATGACGATCTGGCCGTGGCTGTCCCTCTTTACCTCTCACGCCTCTGCAAATCCCCCACCAAACTTTCCGACTTTCCACTGCGGTGCCCCTCGTTTGCTGACTCTGCTGCTGTGATACACTAGGCTCTTTTGCCTCTTTGACACCTGTCGCAACCGCGGCTTCGCCCTCCCAAATCTTCCCATCCATGCGGAAAAAACACCTCATCCGAGCCTCGCTCGTTGATTTTCGTGTCCTCCCAAACTCTTCTGGGCTTAGAGGGACCACCAGATTCGTGGTTTCATGTCACCGAATTGTCCTTCGCCGCCACCATCGCCCAAACCCTTTTGCCTTCTCTTCGAGTGGTGCTTCGCCATGCATCGATATGATGGCAGATCAGATCAGATCTAGGGCTGCACGAGCCGCGAGTCGACCTGGTCTGACACCCGGACTGGCCTCTGCCATCTACCTCCCGATCGATAGTTTCGTAGCTTCGTATGGGTGCCGTTAGCATATAAAAGTGCTACTCGTATGGCTTTAGTCTTATCAAAGTCAATGCAGGATAAGCCAACCAAGAGAGCAGGAGATACTGATATGCAGGTCGCCAGCCTCGTCTCCAACTACTTCTTACTATGTATGCACGTTGCAAAAGAGACTGGTCAAGTGGTAGCCCTTGACCCGCCATCATTCCACGGTTTCCGCTCACCAAATCTTCTCTGCCATTGACCGCTCTCGATACGAGTACCCCTATCGTGGTTCTGCTACCAGCATCCTATCATTTCGTCCGACCTTCACCGCCCATACCTGGTCCTGGTTCCTGGTCCTGGTTCCTGGTCCCCGGTTTTGTTCGAAAACGATATGCTGCTTTTCGACATCCGCTCCATTAACCCCATGAGCATCTCTAAAAGCAATATATGGAATCTCTGCAATTAAGTACAATAATAAGTAGTGCCGAAGTCGGGAAAGCCACGTGGATGGTCATCCGCACAAGTTCCTCCTGTCCTCCATTAAAGACGCCGTCGCTGAAAGTCGCATCGAATCTTCCTTGCTTCTCGTTGTCTGTCGCTCATTGAGCCTCGTGCCTGCCGCTCACCTCCCGCCGCCCAAAGAAGCTTCGTCGTCCGTCGCGCTTCGAGTCCGGGCTGTCCCGTCCGCTGGTAACCGGTCTAAGCCCGTCGCTGGACGCCTCGGCATTGGCTGTGAAGCTACTACGGATAGTCACAGTGCCCGATCCGGCCTTGACGGTTTGCTCGGACCCTCCACCCTGGTCCGACACGAACAGGAGCCCTTCGCCCAAGTCCTTGGAGCGGAAGGTGTCATGGTCTTTGACAACCACCTGAAATTGCGTGTCCGCGTTGCAAGGAACCTTGAAATTCTCGTGATTGGTGTCATATTCCACAGCTCCCGAAGATGATTTGATGGCCTTCGTCTTAAAGAGCTCCTTGGCTCCTCTGGCTCCCAACATTCTCACGTGTACCCGGACATCTGCTCCTGGAGGATAGCCGCTGGCTGACACTATGATGAAATTGGCTGTTCCAGTCTCGGCACCCTTCGGCGTGTTGGTGAACGTTGAGTGATTGCTCTTGCTGCGGTTATGCAGCATGGTGGGAGTGGCCGGCGACGTTGTTCCGTCGATTGGGGGTGTGGCTTTGGAAGGGGTGCCCACCGGGGTAGATATTGTAGGGGTTGCAAGACCTTGTTCGGTGGAAGAGGTTCCATTGACCTCGTGCTCTGTCTCGTCTTTGCTGCCGCCTCGGCCAATGAGTCCCCGTTTGATAAATGAGGCTCCTTTCACAACACCTCCACCAACCTTGCCAACGCCTTTCACGGGCGCTCCAATCACTTTACCTGCCGGCGCAAAAGTGCCTTGGAAGGTGGAAGTACCCTGTCGAGCTCGTGTCACGTAGTCTGGTTTGAACAACATCTTAAGTCGGAGAGTACCAGACTTGCCGTCCAGAGCATAAGTCATTTCTTGTGCCTTGAGAGGCTCGAGAACTTGCAGATTCAGAACTGCCGAACCCAGCAAGTCAGCTTTGTCGCCAAAGTCCCAGTCGTACACGTCAACCCTGAAGTCCGCTGCAGTACGCGACGAGACGGGTACTTCAAAAAACTCGTTCCAAGCTGGGTGAAGTGTCTTCTTCTGGGTCTTCGTCTTGAACACCTCTTTGCCGTTGAGCTTGAATTTGCAATACGGGTCACTATAGCCATTTCGGTCGGCCGATGGAAGGTCCTGCGCATCGAGCACGTCCACTCTCAACGTTCCCATGTTGTTGATACTTTCGCTAGGGTCAAGTTGCATTTTCACTGGCAAATACTTCAAAAGCACTGTCACTTTATTGGCGGCGCCGTTGTTGCCGCGCATGGTCAACTCGGTCGGTTTGTACAAGCACTGTTGCAGAGTCGTGAGTGTCGGACCGGTAAGCTTGGCCACAATATCGTCCTCGTCCTGTTTTCCAGATTTGTCGGTCTTCTCCACCAGGCGAAGAGTGATTCGAGACATGTCGATCTCACGAACCATGGCATCACCAGTTTCGCCAAAATGGAAGTCCTTTTGTCGGATCTTTGCAGAAGTGTACGCAGGGAAGGCATGATCATCCATCAGCACTTCAAGCTGCACGTTCGTCTCGGAAAAGTGGCCTTCGATGAGATTGAACACGATCAGGCCCGATTCTAGATCATGTTAGCACTGGGCCTGTACGTACTCCGCTCGGACTTACCATATTTGCTGAGGTCTTCGGCAGTGATTTTGACCTTGGGAGCCTGCTTCTTGGTCGAGAGAACCGAGTCATTGATTGAGGGCGGTGCTCTATTGGCGGTTGGGCTCCCAATGCGGCCAACTGACTCTATACTCATGCGGCCATCCACACTTGGTCGTGCCATCTCGAGCGAAGACTTGACATCAACGGAGGATTTCTTGCTGTGTGATGGTGTCCCATTCGTAGTAGCTGTAGTCTCCATTGCTGCCTGCGCTTTGCGTTCTTCTTCTTCCTCTTCCGGGTCGAGCACATTCAATGTCGGATAAAAGGCGCAAGTGTAGTTGACGATACCCTTCTCACCACCCGTGCCGCCCAGGCGTAAACCTTCAGAATGTAAATTTTTGGAATCGTGCACTTCGTATCCGCCCTCGTCGCTTTCCTTGATATAGTCCGATGCTGCAATCTGAACCAAGCCCAATGAGCGATCCTTGCCAAGTTTCTCTTCGTCCATGATTTCAAGAACTAACCGTTCCGACGGGGTGTGCATAGGAACATATATGACTTCATCCCAATCAGGGTTGAGGTCGTTCTTGAAAGTAACCGTGCGGCCCTTGGGAATGCCTGACAACAGGACTCTGGCGTAAGGATCGGATTTGCCGACCGTCTCGAAATTTCGAAGGTTCTTTGCACTTTGAACGTGGATTCGCATAACGCCAATCGGAGTGATATAGCCACCAGCTCCGGTTGCACCCTTCAATGCCACAGGTTTCCAGTCCAATAGTAACTTGGCCTTTCCGGATTTTGTCCCGTGCAAATTGTACCATTCTTGGCCCTTTTCGGCAAGTTTCATCATATCGTCCAATTTGATCTGGTACGTCCCCAGAATGGGATCGCTAGAGAGGTCACGACTGTCCTTGATCACCAAGCCAATCCTAGCTTTCCGACGATCCGTGATAAGGACCGACTTGGTGTTGTCCGAGAAAACAGGATTGTTGGTATGCTTGAGTTTGTTGGTCATGTGGACTTCCTTGCCATTAAGAAGCAGCACGGCGTAAGGATCCAGAGCCCCGACCAAGCTCTTGCTCCCGTCCAACTCTTTCGCTTGTTCAATGGTGATCCGTGCGATACCTGTGTTGGACTCTGGTGGGGGCAGAATTTCTCCATTTGGCAATTTCTCGGATTCAATGACGGGGAAGAAGCGGATATCAGCCTGGATCACTCCACGGTGTTTGCCGCCCGAGAGGACATCAAGGCTTAGACCTTCGTGGTCAGTAGCAGCCTCCAGCTGATCCAATGCAAATGTGGCAGTCCCAAGTTGCTTGTCCTTCCGGACATCATTGTAATCAAAGACTTGCAAGGTGAGGGAGTCGGTGAAATTTGTGATGATGACATATATGGTCTCGTTCCAGCGCGGATTGGCGTTTTCGTGGATGGTCTTGGTGCGTCCTAGCTCTTTGGTACTGTTCAAAGACACGACTACATACGGGTCTGGTGTGCCTGAGAATTTGTCGGGGTTCTTGAGCCCATGCGCATTGTAGATGGTGACCGCCACGACTCCAACCGCCAAATCGATGGGATTGCCAGACAGCATCTTGGCCACTTCGATGGGAAAGACATTCGGATTATACATGATCGGCGCCAAGTTTCCGTGGATCTGTTCTTTAATAAAGTTCTCCAGTCCAGGGATAAAGTTGATGTCGAAGCCAAACGTGTCTCCCCCCAGCGGTTTGCAGACATAGTCGATTGTCGGACGACCAAGGAAACAAATGTCGACTCTGTCGATATGAGGGAATGCGATCTGCAACTTCATCTTGACGCGCATCAAGCCCGAGAACTCGAAGTCTTCAACAATGACCTTCATTGACTTGCTCACCACGCCTTTGCCGATCCGAATCTCGAGGACCACTTTCGGATTGATCTTGGTCTTGAGCTGACGAGCCGTCATGTCCATGGTGTCGGTTGGAGTGAAGCTGAATTTCCAGTCCATCATGACAATATCATCTTCCGATTTCGGATAGGTCTTGACATGTTCCATACGCGGAGGCTTAGTACCCAGAATAAAAGTCTCCATTCTCATGCTGTCCAAAAATGCCGGGGTGGAAGTGCTCAAGACCTGGTCGACAGACTGCACAATACCTTTGGCAAGCTGAGGAGCATAGATAGGCCAGAACTTTACGAGGAAGCTGTTCATCCATTCGAGGCTTTCTGTGTCCGTCTCCAAACGAGCCTTTGCCAGTTCTCGAGTGATGTCGTCTCTGAAGTTCCGCCTAACCCGTCGGACTGAGGTTCTGTAGTAGGTGCCGCAGGTGGCCATGATAATGAAGATCCAAGCCAGACCCCCGCCGAGTGTTGCAACGAGCCACGAGGCAAGGCATGAAAAGACGATGACAGCGGCATTGTGGTACCAATCTGGATGTATCAGCTTCACCTCCCCGAAATTGGTGTAGAAGCATACGCACCGCCAAAGAATTTATCATCTAGCTTTGATTCCAACAGGGTCTGATGGTCAAGGAGATTGCCCACCTCTTCGTCCTCTTCCGTCTCACCGGAGCCGAATCGTGGAGCCCAGCCAACCTTAGACCATTCTTCTTTCTCTTCAGGAGGCGCGCCATTCGCACCTTGGGCTCCGGCCGTGGGTGCATTGGCTGTTTCGGCAATGGCAGCGGATTCGGGGGGAGGAAGGTCATATTGGTCCGGACCACCGTCCTGCACACGTCGATTAGAGGGAGCAGAGTAGCAGACACTGAAGTGACTCACCAGATCCGTCGCTATGCCAACTCCTTTGGGTGGACGTTTGGTGTCGTTCTGCCGCTAGATGCATGTGAGAAAGGAAACGAAGCGTGGTGCAGTCATCTTACAGATCTAGCTTGCGCGGCCTTTTCTTCTGGCGAGGCATTGGGGTCGAAGTGCAAAGCAGTCGCACCGGCTTTCTGGCTCTCGTTGAGCAGGACACGCTCAGCATCGTCGCCGGTGACGGAGGAGTTGGGGTCTTGAGCTGCCTCGACGGCGCCCTGGGACTTGAGCTCATTCTTAAATCCGGAAGCCATGGTGATCTGTGGAGAATCGTCCACCGACGCTGGTCCGGTGCTTTAAGACATCAACCGGGAGGAGCAAAAGGGAAAAGGCAGGAACAAGGAAGGAAAGAGTGACTGTGACTCCGTGTATGGTCAGGGAAAGAGAAGATATAACAACCACAGTAGCTTGGATACAGCTGTTTGAGGCCGCGCCGAACCTTGGACTTGGGCTTGGGCTTGGGCTTGGTAGGACCTCATTGAAAGTTGCCAGGCGCAGGCGGCTGGAGATGAAAGCGGAGAAGATGCGCGGGACCGAACCAACTCGCAACTAGCCTGGCCCGGGCTGGTGGGCATGGGGTGTCAAGTTCACAGGCGTGATGGGGACCCATCATGGGCACTCATCCCAGCTGAAGGTGCAACTTCAATACAGCCACCGCCAGCGTCAATTCGTCAGCTTACACAGCTTGACCAGCCGGGCGATCGATCTTCACCTTCAGGCCTGATGGTGATCCGATTTATGCACGACCGAGTCGGTCACTGAATTAGTCACTTGTAGAGCTCTCTTACTCGTTACCAACCTCCATTCTGATTGCTCAAGAGCTACGGAACCTTCCACCCAAACCCAAACTACGCCTATATTCCTCGTTGATCCCACGTGAAAAGACTCCTCCTCGGCTGGACGGCATACTGTGTACGTACACTACTCCCTCAGCACGACAGGGTTTTGGGCAGCTTTTGGCGTTTTCCTGTTCAGAGCCTGTCCTGATCAGCCACCAGCCACGCATCGCTTTTGCTGGCACTGTGGCACAAGTGACGCTTGAAGTCTGTCAAATCCTGATAAATTGTATTGCTCAATAGCTCACGACTGCTCTGTGGATAGTGAGCAACTCCAATGCCCAAAGCTCCCAGGCTCGTACCCGCGCTGACAGGGATCGACCGGCGCGTTGGTCTCCATCCACGTCCATCCCAAGCTTCCTCCCGAGCTCCCTTGACCCTTGACTTTATTGTGCAGGACGGGAAACAGAGATTAGAAAGAGTTGTGGGACGGATCGACCTCTCCTCAGCCAGATATTCCAGATATCGTGGAAGAGGATAGGACGCACTTAGCAAATTCTACTGGTCTAAGTTATGCTGTTCAATGAATACTGTCATTGAGTTGTTGCAAGTCGCAGTGTGAAACTGAAACTCCTACTTCCGTCCAACTTTCTTCGTGAGTTTGACCTTCTCAATGATCTCCGGTTTCTCTCGGCATGTTGGACAATACCATTCTTCATCCTCGTCCGGCACCTTCTTCATGTTCAAGCAGCCCGTATGGAACCACTGATAAGGACAATCATCGTTCTCGCAAGCCACCATTTCTCCGTAAGAGCGTTGGTCGCAGAAACAGTACCTCTTGTCATCCTCGCCTTCTTCGTCTTCCATTTCTTCGTCCTCGCCCACCTCGACTTCCTCCTGAGCTTGCCTCTTCGTGCCTCGTCTTCCCCTAGTGGTTGAAGCGTCTGTCTCTGACGCGTCGGCGGAAGACAAGACTGAGTCTTCTTCTGAAGCTGCGGTCCCTCCACGGCCTCCTCGCATAGAGGGAGATTGTCCTTTCTTGCGTCCAGCAGACATTCTGCCTTTTATTATGCCTTTTTGCTTGAGCTTGTTGACTTGCTGGTGTGGAATCACCTTCTTTGACAAGCCTGATTTCTTCGGAGGTCCCGTGGCTGCCTGAGGTCCGGTAGTCCGAGGAAGGCTGCCTGCTCGACTGGTCGCTGTGGCTGTGGGAGTTGAGGCTTTGGGTGTGCCAGGACCGAGAGATGACTGTCTCAGGCCTGATGGCTGAGCTGGTAGATTGGAGCCGGATGCCAATTTACGTCTCTTTGTGTCAGCACCAGCGGAGTGTTCCCGCTCTCGCTGTCGTTGTTGCTGGACCGCGGAGGCAGGAGTGGCTGGGGCTGAACTTCGCTGAGTAGGTACGCTGGCTGTCGCTAGTTGCGGCAATTGTCGCGGTTGTGCTTGCTGCAAGGCCGCGGAAACGTGCGCATTCACGCGGTGCGCGGTCGAATTAAGAGCACTGATGGAAGCATTTTGGAGAGGTAGATTGGATGGTAGATCAATGAAGGACTTCTGAGCCTCAGCTTTACGATTGAATATGCTTGGCAAGGGCGGACCATCCACAAGCTGACCGTCGTTCTGCAACTCTTTGATCTTCATGTCCAACCTTTTCAGCTGGCGCTCTAAGATGTTGCAAGCTCTTTCAGCCAAGTGGACTTTCTGATCCTGCAGATGAGCGGACGCATCATAATTCTTCTTGACCAACTCCGCATACTCATTTTCCTTGGGATGGGGTGCGAGGACTCCATTTACCTTGAGATGCTTTTGAATGTTCATGTCCTTCTGATTTATTACGGAGAGGAACTTGTGCAGATCCTTGTCTTTGGCTTGTATCTCTTCCATCATGTGGTTGATTTCGGCCGGTAAATTGGCAGCATCGTGGATGAATTGCTCCAACACGGAAGCACAATCTTCGTTGCCCGCCATCTTGAAATCCGAGAGAGAAAAAATTTGTCCGGTCTATCACTGACCTTGTGATGATTTGAAGTGGTCTTAATTCTGCCCGTTCTCGTCCATCTGATGGGTCACAATTCAACAAAGTCACCCAGTCGCGATTGTGTAGTCACGCTGCGGATATTTTGATGGCTTTTATGATGAGAAATGAAGGTGTCTTTGAGGATGTGATGAAACAAAGCCAAGGAGGCAACTGCAAGAGACAGATTCGCGCAAATGTCGCAAACTTGGATGTTACAAAACAAAAGGAGGCTAAACCGCTTCTGACCAAGTGGCGCCATCACTAGTACTATCTTAGTTTGACGCCCTCAGCCTTGCACACCTAGAACTTTCAACTTCGCCTCTCAATCACTTGAACCACTTTCCGACGCCAACAAAAACAGTACACATTGAAGACTTCGACCCCGTGATATCACTATATTAACTATGGCGATAGTCACTAAGAGATAGTACCATTGCGCATCAGCCCACGTGCGCAACTATCAAATCAAAATACCCGGGGGGACCAACATGGTATTCCCACCCTTCAAATTTCGAAGCCTCGTATCAACCATCACCCATTCCGTTCAATCAATACCAACAACGACTGCCATATCGCCACCTCGGGCAACTCGATAATCGATCTCGACAATGGCAATCGTCGAAGAATACTCTGCGCCCTCTGACCCGGGCCCCTCGTCAACTTTCACCCTCTCATCCAAAATTCAACGCGAAATCGAAACCAATGGCATTGCCCGGCCCAAAGGCTACCGGGTGTCATGGCATTACAATCCCGCTGTAGAAAACCACCACTTCGGCCAGACTCACCCCATGAAACCATGGCGCCTAACACTTACGAAGTCACTGGTCCTCTCCTACGGCATGCACACCGCTATGGACACGTACATCCCGCGCGCCGCGACCAAAGACGAACTCGCCGAATTCCACAAGGACTCGTATGTCGACTTTCTCTCCGTCGCCACTCCACAGAACATCTACGAAATGTATCCTGAGCTCGCGGCGGGCCCCACAGGCTACAGCTCCGCGATCTTTGGCGTCGGCGACGACTGCCCCATCTTCGACGGCCTGTTCGCCTTCTGCTCGACGTACACCGGCGCGAGCATTGACGCGGCGCGCAAACTCTGCAACAAACAGTCCGACATTGCGATCAACTGGTCCGGCGGCCTTCATCATGCAAAAAAAGCCGAAGCGAGCGGATTCTGCTACGTGAACGACATCGTCCTTGCCATCTTGCAACTCCTGCGCTACCACCCGCGCGTGCTCTATATCGACATCGACGTGCACCACGGCGACGGCGTCGAGCAGGCGTTCTGGAGCACCGACCGCGTCATGTGCGTGTCCTTCCACAAGTACGACAAGGAAGTCTTCTTCCCGGGCACGGGACCCTTGGAGTCAACAGGACCCATCCACCCGGATAATCCGGGCAAGAACTACACGATCAATGTACCTCTCAACGACGGCATCGACGACGAAGGCTACGCATATCTGTTCCAGAATGTCGTCGAACCCACGATTAAAATCTACCGGCCCACTGCGGTCGTGCTGCAGTGCGGCGCTGACAGTCTCGGGCACGACCGACTCGGGTGCTTCAACCTCAACATCCGCGGGCACGGCAGCTGCGTGAGTTTCGTCAAAAGTTTTGGGTTACCGCTGCTCGTTGTTGGTGGGGGAGGGTACACGCCGCGCAATGTCGCGAGGGCGTGGGCGCACGAGACGTCGATATTGATTGGAGCCGATAAAACGCTGGACCCTGTCCTACCGGACTTCATGCCCCATCGTGAGGCGTTCCGGAGAGAAGGGTTCACGTTGTTCCCAAATTTGGGCGGGTGGAGGAGAGAAAACATGAATTCCAGGGCGGATGTTGAGAAAATAATCCGTCATGTGAGGGATCAGTTGGCTTATATTCGCGCTGCGCCGAGCGTGCAGATGCAGCATATCCCGCCGGATCTCCAGGGATGGAGGGATGAAGTCGAACAAGAACTGAAAGCCAAGCGGATAGAGAAGGATGAATTCAAGGAAGAACGAGATGGTGCCGGAGGCCTGTTGGCGAAAGCGAGTCGGAGGAGGGAGCTGGAAAGAAATGGCTTCTCTGCAGGAAATGCGTTTTTAACTTGAAGGAGATGAACCGTTGTAGGGCAATACGGGCGCAATAGATGGCACTTATTGCACTTGGTGTAATATTGGATGGATATTGGCGTGGTGCCAGAGCCGAATGTAAGATTCTTCTCATTTGTTTGTTCTGGTCTTTTGCTGATGAACCTGTAAATCAGGCCTAGCTAGCTAAATACATGGTGAACAGAGTCGTCTGCACTCCAATGCAGAGAAATGTCTCGCTCCTCTTTCCTTGAGAACCTTCATACCATGAAGGCATGCCTTGCCTTTTCATGAATACAGCCCATATCATCTCTTCCACCATTGAGAGATTGTGGACACCGCACCCTTGGTCAGGGGCGGATAGGACAAAATGACAATGTAACGCCGTCGCCATGCTTGATAAGAAAGTTGCACAAACAGCTGCTTCCGCCTTGACAAGTAGTCGTCAGGTTATTTCATCTCCGTCTTGCTGCAAAGAATCCAATTCAATCTCGACTTTGACAGGGTCCCGGCCGCAACTCTTTTCTTTCTGCCTCGCCGAGTCCTTCCCCTTGTCTTTGTCTCGAGAAGCAGATCTTCCACCGCCAACTTCTCGATCTGCTTCCTCTATCTGGCTGTACCAATCATCGAAATACTTGCAGGTCGCAACATTGACCGGCCCGCCGTCTCCGCAGATATCAAAAACAGGGCAACGCAGGCACGGAACTTCGCTAGATCCGCCCTGACCAATCTCTTCCAACTCTGCTTTTCGGTAAGCAGCCTTGCGGGCTCTTTCATGGCTGCTAGTCTTGTCTTTAGTCAGCTTGTGTTGCGCCTGCAGATCTGCAGGTGTTTTGAAAGATCGATACATGGTGACCATGTTATTGTTATAGTCGTCAGGGAATTCATCATCGTTCGCACTGCGGTACAGCTTGACCAAAAGGCCATCATAGACCATGACTTCGAGGAGTTGAGAAATGGCATTCTGAGGTAGTACCGTTGTCGTGTATTTCTTGACCAGAAGGTGATTGGTGACACTTCGCGCTGTGGGATAGCCCGTGTACCCGACTTCGAAGGGCTCATACTTTTGGGTGTTCTGCCTGGTACCCTTGACCTTGTGTACATCGTCTGTCTTAGCGGCTTTTGCTCTCTCGTCGCCGACATCTTCGAACCCGGCAGTGGGTACCTTACGTTTCTGACCTGGAGAGGTCGGTTCAGTGTCTGCTTCATCGGGCTCGACTGTCTGCCAACTTTCTGCGGCCACATGTTGCTCGACGACCGCAGACATGACGGTCAATAGACCTGTGTCAAGTTGGCCGTCGGAGAACCAAGCACCGCCCGTCGCATCTTGCGAAGGTTCTAGCCCAGCAAGGATGTACATCTTTCGCCCCGGATTCTTGACATGTTTCATGGGCTTGATCAGACCTTTTGCCTCCAACTGTTTGTAAACCCGTTCGAGGATTCTCGCATGGAGCTGGGACTTGTATTTGATCGTTTTTGTCCATATTCCAGAGGAGCCGGCGCCATCGATAACGAGCAGTACCATGCGTTCATCGCGTGAGAGGTTTTGGTAACTGTACAGACGCATGTTAGGGCTGTAGTTCAACTTAATGGGAGTAATCTTGTATACTTTTTGGCCTTCTCTTGATCGACCAACTCCCAGCCTATGGTCCCACCTGTCCTATCATGCAATTTGAAGAGGTGATTGGCGACAAGATGTTGGACGGAGGAGAGGAGAACCGTGATGTCTCGGTTTGGAATGATGTTGGTGTCCAAGAGTTCTTCCTGCGAGAAGACATGTCCGAGATCACGGTTTTTGCGACACCAGTCGTAAAGCGAATCGGCGACACGATTTCTAGGACCTCTGCCCAGAGGCCCTGGAGCAGGAGAAGCGGAAGCCTTTGGAGGTGCCATTTTTGGTTAATGGCGAACAAGATGTGCTACCGATGAGGGTAGAAATAGCAGAACATGATGGTCCAGCAGGAAATGCCGACCTGAAATAAAAGATTAAAATGGCAGGACAGTGTCACCGCGACATAGCAAGTAGGAAAATTTAGTTGTCAGTGAATTTATTTTGCTTGAAAAATGAATCACAGTCAAAAGGTGAAACTCTGGTACAGATAAATTTTGCGACGGGGCCGTTGGCTGGAAAATAATTAAATGGTTGACAGTGGGGGAGAATTAATCACTACAGGCACAATAGGCTGAGCCGGCAATGAATAGCATACCTAGGTAGGCATTCAAGCTCTTGATGAATGCTTTGCGGATTGGAATGTACATGTACGCATTATGGCAATCATACGCAGTTGCCTATAAGGCAGTTTAACAAGGCTTCCTAGGCAGACACTACAGGCGTTATCATCTGTACGGATATCACAGAAGCACAGTGCGCCCATATGTCACCTCACCTCCCTTTGGTGCGTCTGTACCCCAGTTCTTCAGGTGGTCCGTGCACAGAATTTTCTAGCAATCAATGGGCTTCGCACGGCTTTGGTTGCCCGCAGCCTGATCATGCATTGCATATAGCCCTCTCCAGTTCATTCTGTTCTTGTGTACAGTAGCCAGCTTTAAAATACTCGTACAATCCTCACTCCACTTCTTCCTCGTTTTCCTAGAGTCCTATATCCAGTTCATATCTTCTGAATTCCTTGTGTCAGCTCAAAAGTCACCCTACATCGGCAATATTCGCCATGGCAGACGCTCTCAAGGCCGAGGGCAACAAGGCCTTCGCTGCGAAAGACTTTACCACTGCAGTGTAAGTACGCCCCCTCTCCTTGCTTGAGGTTTGCACTGACTTGGTCGACAGTGAGAAGTTCTCACAAGCCATTGAACTAGATCCTTCGAACCATGTCCTCTACTCCAATCGCTCCGGCGCATATGCGTCGCTTAAGGACTACCAACATGCCCTCGAAGATGCAAACAAGACAACAGAAATCAAGCCGGACTGGGCAAAAGGATGGGGACGCAAAGGTGCTGCTCTGCACGGTCTAGGTGATCTTGTCGGTGCAAAAGACTCCTTCGAAGAGGCCTTGAAGCTGGAACCTTCCAATGCTCAAGCCAAATCTGGCCTCGAAGCTGTCAACAGAGCCATTGAAGCCGAGGCTGAAGGAGACGGCGCCGGCTTAGGTGGCCTTGGTAACATGTTCAATGACCCTCAAATGATACAGAAACTGGCTAGCAATCCCAAAACGGCTCCTTACCTTGCAGACCCGCAGTTCATGAACAAGCTACAGCGCTTGGCCAAGAACCCTCAAGAGATGGGACAAGAGCTGGGTGATCCAAGATTCCTACAAGTCATGGGCGTCCTTCTAGGTGTGGACATGCAGATGGGAATGCCACCAGAGGGTGCACCGGCGGGATCCAACCAACCCACTGAAGCAGAAGAAGACGTCCCAATGCCCGATGCACGCCCACAGTCAAACCCTCCTCCACAGGCAAAGGAGCCCGAACCCGAGCCGGAGCCGGAGGACGAAGATGCCATTGCTGCAAAGAAAGCCAAAGAGGAGGCCGAGGAAGAAAAGAAGCTTGGTACAGAGAACTACAAGAAGAGGCAGTTTGACGAGGCGATCTCGCATTACAGCAAAGCCTGGGATCTCCACAAGGACATCACCTACCTGACGAACCTTGGTGCTGCGAAATTTGAGAAGGGCGATTACCAGGGCTGCGTAGAGGCATGCACGACGGCTGTCGAAGAAGGCCGACAGATGCTTGCAGACTTCAAGCTGATTGCCAAAGCCTATGGTCGAATTGGCTCAGCTTATGAGAAGATGGGCGACCTGCCCAAGGCTCTCGAGAACTATCAGAAGTCCCTGACCGAGCACCGGACACCAGATATCCTCGCCAAATTCAAGGCCGCCGAGAAAGCACAAATCCAAGCCGAAAAGAGTTCCTACGTTGACCCCGACAAGGCTGAAGAGGCTCGTCTTCTAGGCGCCGAGAAGTTTAAGAATGCCGACTGGCCAGGAGCTGTGGAAGCATACACAGAGCTCACCAAGCGCGCTCCCGATGACCCACGAGGCTACAGCAACCGTGCCGCTGCTCTGATCAAGCTGCTAGCTTTCCCGACTGCCATTCAGGACTGCGACGAGGCTATCAGGCGAGACCCCAAGTTCATTAAGGCATACCTCCGGAAAGCTCAGGCTTTGTTCGGCATGAAAGAGTACAACAGGTGTCTCGATGTGTGCACCGAGGCGATGGAACACGATGAAGGCGGCAAGAATACCCGCGAGATTGAGGCGCAGCAGCAGAAGGCCCTCGAAGCAATGTACGCTGCTCGTGCCGGCGAGACGGAGGAGGAGACCAGTGCGAGAATCCAGCGCGATCCGGAAATCAGTAAGTCACCATATATGTGCCTCTTGATGATGACCCTGCTAACGTGTTTGTGCAGTGCAAATCCTCTCAGATCCAGTCATGCAATCAATTCTGCAACAAGCCAAGGGCGACCCCATGGCCTTGAACGAGCACATGAAGAACCCTGGCGTCCGAGGCAAGATCCAGAAGCTCATTGCTTCCGGTGTGATCCGTGTTGGAAGGTAGATGTATGGAGCAATACTCTGTCGCTTTCCACCGGACGACTTGTTATTTGAGGCCAGGACGCGTTGAACAGTCTAAATGGCATTTTCTTGCGGCCATGGGATATCTACTTCGGGACCAACTAAAGCTTGAGGTGTAGGTGCAAGTCTTCATCTCCTTATCTTACTCGCTGGTTGCGCCCCTTAGCATGCCATGTCGGTTTGTGGAGGAAGCAAATAGGTTGGCTGGTCATTGTTCTCGTAGGAGTGATTGATAGCATTTAGCGAAGGCTCTCCAGTGCTGTTCCCAATACTCAAAATCGATAGTAATGCTCACACAGAATCATCGCTCTCGTTAGCTTTGATGCAGTGCGTTCGAAATACCTCACCTGGCGGTAAGACGGGACGCCCTCATAAAGGGAGACACATAGTATGTACCTTAGATGAGCTGTGCAACATCTGTAGCCCACCCAGTGAGCCAATGAAGCGAGCAAGAGCATCTCTCCTTGATGCTGTGTGTTAGGATGGAGGAAAGGCTTTTTTTGACTGCCGTCTTTCCTCCTTCAACCCATCATGGGAACCTGCTCAGTCTTGTGCCAACAAATGTGGCTGCACACCCAATTGACTGCCCGCAGAGTCCAGACTTTCAGTTCCTGGCTCGAGCCTGGAGCCCCGGCCTCTACCAGGTCCGTGATAGGCGTGTTTCGGCTGACGTGAAGGATGGAGGGGCGCCCAGGAAGTATGGGAAAAGCGATCCTCAGGCAACCAAGAATTCCATATGCATGTGAACATAAAATGTCGCCGTCGAATTCCTCCTGACCAACGCAATACCCTCTACCCTTGTGAGCCAAGGTCTTTGTCAGGATCTAGCCTGCATGGGAACTCACCGACAATATTGGCATGCCATGTCATGCTCTTTCTACTACTGGTCTCCCTTAACTCTTCAGCGGACATCATCTGAGGCATCTGGGCGGACCATCTGACAGCCGGTCAACACCCTCGTCCTTCGACAATCACTGTTGTGCTGTTTCTGACTGCTCTATATTCTTCCTTCTTTTCCGCCAACCTGGGTGCTGGCATCTGTGGCCGGTCTACTGATTATTGCCCAACATGGCGACGGCTACGGTCACCGAGTTCATCACCCAAACTGTCAATGCGACGAGTGCGACGAGTACCAGCACCAACAGAGCAACACCTCAAGGGGGTATCTTTGAGCACGTCAATCCGACGGTTTACGATCCCAAAAACCCCATTATCCTGTTCATCATCCAGGCCGCTATTGTTATCATCCTCACCCGGATCATTCACTTTCCGCTGGCTTACCTTCGCCAGCCCCGAGTCATCGCGGAAGTCCTCACTGGAATCATATTGGGTCCTTCAATCATGGGCAGAATACCTGGCTTCACCCAGCACATCTTTCCCACCTCTTCAATGCCTGCATTCTCCCTGGCAGCAAACTTGGGCTTGGTTCTGTTCCTGTTCCTCGTCGGACTGGAGGTCGACCTGCGCTTTCTTGCCAGCAACTGGCGAATCGCCTTGGGCGTCGGAGCTGCCGGCATGGCTCTTCCTTTTGGCCTCGGCTGTGGGATTGCATATGGCTTGTACCACGAGTTTCGAGACGATCCTAGCCTTGCTCGTATCAGCTTTGGTGTCTATATGCTTTTCATCGGTGTGGCTATGGCAATTACCGTAAGAAATTGTACTCTCTCCAGCCTTGTCTTTACTAACACCCCCAGGCCTTTCCCGTCCTTTGCCGTATCTTGACCTCACTGAAATTACTCAGCACTCCTGTTGGGGTTATCGTCCTCTCGGCTGGTGTAGGCAACGACGTAGTCGGCTGGATCCTCCTCGCTCTATGCGTCGCTCTTGTCAATTCTGGCGCTGGTCTCACCGCGCTCTGGATCCTCTTGGTGGGGGTCGGCTATTCTCTGTTCATCGTCTTTGCCGTCAGACCGTGCTTCATGTATATGCTGAGAAGGACTGGCAGTCTCGCTAATGGCCCGACACAGACTGTGGTTGCGGTGACCGTCCTACTCGTCTTGGCTTCATCGTTCTTCACCGGTATCATCGGCATCCATCCTATCTTTGGCGCTTTCATGATCGGTCTCATGGCTCCTCACGAAGGAGGCTTCGCGGTCAAATTGACTGAAAAACTGGAAGATCTCGTCAGTGTTCTCTTCCTACCTCTGTACTTCGCCCTATCTGGACTAAGCACCAACTTGGGCCTTCTCAACACCGGGATAACATGGGCCTACGTCGTTGGAGTATGTGCCGTCGCGTGGTTTGGAAAGATCATTGGCGGCACTCTGGCATCGCGATTAAGCGGGCTAGTCTGGCGGGAATCATTCACGATCGGCTGTCTCATGTCATGCAAGGGCTTGGTAGAATTGATCGTGCTGAACATTGGATTGCAAGCGAAGATCCTCAGTCAACGTACATTCACCATCTTCGTCGTCATGGCGCTGCTTACCACCTTCGCTACGACGCCGTTGACAGTCTGGCTGTATCCACCATGGTACCAGCGCAAACTTGAGCTCTGGAAACAAGGCAAGATAGACTGGGACGGTAACCCAATTCCCCATGACGACGATGCGGACGAGGACCACGAAGCCGAGATCCTCAGCCAAACGGACGTCGCAAGACGAGTCCTAGTGTATCTCCGGCTCGATGGTCTCCCCAGCCTGTTCACCATGGTGTCCATGTTCGCACACCAGCATGACGAGCTATGCATACAACATCGCAGACCCACAACGAACGATAACCAGCCGCAGCAGACCATCATGAACGACGGGGAAGCCTTGGCCTCGGTCGCTACGATGCGCCGACCGTCGCAGATCCACGCTTTGCGCCTGATGGAGTTGACAGAGAGAGACTCCAGCGTGATGCGCGTTTCCGAGATCGAAGAATTTGCTGGTCGCGATCCTGTCATCAAAGCATTCGGGACGTTTGGCCAGTCCCGGGCGCTCGCCGTGGCTGGACAAATCGCCGTTGTGCCCGAGCATTCGTTCGCTGGCACTCTGATGTCGCGCGCCCGAGAGCTCAGGTCCGACCTCGTGTTGATTCCTTGGTCGGAGACGGGTACCATGTCCGAATACCCAGGTCTCTTCGACACGAAGCCCGGCGACCCGCTGGCCAATCGTGCTTTTGCAAGCCTGACGAGTGAACTGTTCGACAAGGCCCAAGAGACCTGTCACGTTGGTGTCGTGCTCGATAAGACCGTGCTGTGCAGACCTGACCCGGCTCATTTTGAGTCAACGTCGCCAACCGCCGAGCGGCCGACTCGCCAGCTGAGTCGCACGATGACGGGGATCAGCATGATTGATCAGGCCAACTCAACAGTTCACTTCAACCAGGTGCATGGCGACACAGGCCGGTATAGACTGCTTGTTGTGTACGAAGGCATGGGTCAGGATGATCTGTTCGCAGTTCGCTTCGGGCTGCAGCTCGCAAAGAACACGATGGTTGATTTGAAGGTACTTGTCGTGCCAACTGCTCACGGTAATGGCGACGAGTTTGAGATATCCAGGAAAGGCGGAAACAAGACCAAACAGAATGTGGGTGATGAATTTGAGATGCTGCGCTCGAGCGTTCCCGATGTCACCGCCGACAGAGTAAGCTTCGTCGATCTTGCTGCCGGCATTTCAAGCCTCGACGCCGTCACGACAGCCATCGCCGAGCCCAGTGCCGCCGAGACGGTCGTTCTTCTAGGTCGAAATGCAAACGCGCGGACGCCCATGCTGGCTGCGGCATCGAGTAGCCGTGAGGAGTCGCGCGCCTTGGGATCACTGGCCACGAGCTTGGTCAACGTCATCAGCGAAAGGACGTTGAGCGCTGGGCTGCTGGTCATGCAGGCGAAGCGAGATGTCGAGGATTCCGCAGCTGTTGGGGTTGCGGGAGGAAAAGCAGTGCAGCAGCTGACGAGGAAGGCTAGTACGATGAGCGATGACTAGGCGTCATGCAACGTCATGTCTTGCTTGTGGTATATGTTGACCCAAAGCCGCAAACGCAGGAAAATTAAGACTATTCTCACGTGTCAATGGTCCGATGCGGAGCTTGAGCATGCTATTCATCATCATTCTTACGTGGCTGGTCATAATTGAAGAGGAGCAACAAGCACTTGATCTGCGTTGTGCTTGATCCCAACGGAAAATCCTATGGCATGCGGGATGATCGCGGTGTCCTCGACAACAACGTTGCCAATATTCCACGGTGTGGCTCCGGCGTGCGAAGCCAGGGCACGTATTAGATCTTCTGGACATTACCTCTTACACTTTTACACATCACTACCGAGCATCAGCCACGGGTCTTACTGCTAAGCGTTCACGTATAGCTCCTTGCATCGGAAAAATACTGTGCATTCAGAAGCATCCTCACAGGAGGGTCGTTCTATCCAATTGAGTGGATAAAGAAGAAGCAAACAGAGAAAGGAAGCGTCGTTCTTGGGTAACCTTCAATTGCCATTGCGGTAGATATTATCCAGCATCTGTTTCGATGGAAACCTCCTATGCCTCGCTAACGCGAATCCGGCTCCAAGCAGAACAAGCAATCCGTCCAACGGATGAACAATCAATGTCTGAAAAGACAGTACTATTATGACACGCAATGTCACAAGTATATATAATAAATAGGCTGCACAATTAGCAAATCGCCTAGACCGATCATCTACGTGTACAAATCCGTCAACAATACATCTACCTTGTCGATTGGTTGGTAGAATGGTGTACAGAATATCGCTCAATGCGTTCGACAAAGTAAAATATGGAATGGAGTGGCGACAACTCCAACTTGGGGGGTTGATCCTCAGCGATTGCGCTTTGACTTATGTGCCAAAGGACTGGCGGTCGGATACACCGTCAACGGCCGCAGGGGAGTGGCACCCTGCCGCAAAGGTGTTTGTACGCAAAAGAGGCACATATAGACCTGGGGGATGCGTCGACTGTCGACGCCTACGCAGGAAGTGTGAAGCCATTTCGAGCATGAGTCGCTGTGAAATGTCATGTTAGAGAATCTGAGACTTGTATGGGTGGCAATAACAAGGGCTGAGATACACTGGTTGGACTTACCATTGGACCATCGGCACGGAGCCGTCGAGCATGGAAGAATTGCAAACGCATCTTGTGCTCATATTGCTGGCAAGGCTGTCCCTATCAGTGCTTGGTGTGGCTAATTCCGGATCAGTGATGGTAGTGGGCGAGGCACCGTACGTAGCGTATTGACTTTGCTGCAACGGTGGCGAAGAATGCAGCTGCAACACGTTATAATGATGTCCCTGTGCCGAAGTCGACCGTGATCGATCTTCGATAATGGCTCTGAGCGCATGTTGCGCATTCCCACGAGGTTGGTCTTCCATCACAATGTCCATCTCTTGGGTGCTCGTGAGCGGTCGCTTTCGCCGGGCACGTTGGCCGTCAGAGCTCCTGGTGTTGGAAGCGGAGCTATGCCATGACGACTGCTTGGCTGAATTTACCGAGGCCACAGTAGAGTGAGAGCTCGTTTTGGTGTGACCATATGGTCGATGGCCTTGTCCTAACAAGTCTGCAGTATCCGAAAAAGCAAAGGAATTGCTTTGGCTGTGAAGTATTTGGAAATCAGTGTCGTCAAAAGATTCAGCTTCACTGCCAGATATTCCGTCCATGTCCGCATCGTAAGGGTGACCAGTGACTATGGTTTTAGCAACGCCATTTTCATCGATCGCCAACGACAGCGAGGCACGCGTGGAATTTCGACTAGCAGTAAGCGTGCGAGATATGGGATCGGCGACTTGTTTTAGAGGAGACGAACGACCTGGAAGATGCTGTCTGCTCGCGTCCAATTGTGCTGGAGGATTCTGCTTTGCGTTGGCGACAGATGTTTGGACTTTTAGTGTTCGGTCCCCTCGCACCCCTGTATGCGTAAGACTCCTCTTCAGGCCAGGTCTGCTCTCCTTCCTAGGAGAGACTGGACGTCTCAAAGCCTCCATCACGGATCTTGTGATGGATGGTTGTTTTATGTCGCTCCTTCGCATTCGTTTCGTTTCTTGCTCCCGCCGAGATTCTTCAAGCTGATGTGCATATGCCGGCCTCTCGGGGACAGGATTGTGTATAAATCGATTGGGCATCTGGTCGGCAGCACCAAATCTTCGGGCTGGCGAACTCAGAAACATACTTGGATTCTCGGCTTGTGGCGGTAGGATTCGAGGGGACGTCGTAAATGGGGCTGGGAAGACTGATGCGTCGAGGTGAGAATAACTTGATGATCGTTGAAGCATTGGCAGGTCGTAAGATTGTTCTTCTGGCATCTGAAAAGGTCCCTGGGGTGTGAAACTTGGTACGACTGTGGTCGAAGACGCAAACGACGTGCTCATGCTCACCGGACTGAACTGTAAATGGTCCTGGTATTGCTGAGGGAGGCCTGGATCGTCGAAGGTCATACTCGACGGATCCCAGAATAACCTCTGGTTAGGATACGCAGGCGCCGTAGCTGGGCCAGTGAACTGATGTGCGTACATGTCAGGCGAGAGTTGAAGACTCGGAAAGAGACGCGGAGACTGCTGGATAAGCCTGCTTGGTGTTTCTGGCGGACCCATGACGGGTCGGTGATGTGAAGCCATATGCGTGGCGACCCAGAGGTGGTGACAGGAGAGTCCAACCTCAGAACACGCAGGCACTCGAATCGCCACACGAGCCTCCCTTAAGATACTTTCCCCTCGTTCCAAGGGCCAAGCTCACGGAGCCGTAGGTCGATATATTTCAACGCAGACAGTTGATACATGGGAGATCTGGCTGGGTCGGATGTAATATTGTTCAGCCCTTCACTTTCACTGGAGCATGGAATGTCGACCAGTACAGTCTTCACAATATTCTCCTTGCTGTTGTATGCCACCTCTTCTTTTTGTTTTGATTTGAGCTCGAGGAGATCGGTTGTTCGTGGTACATGGGAAAGGAAATTCGTCTCGTCGTCGGGTGTTGGACCGCACCCGGTATCATACAGCACTTCGCCTGAACCGACGATTTCTAGACGTCGTCAGCATAGTTCCATCGGTAGACATAGCAACACAATAATTTTTGCGTCGGGGGACCTTTACGACTGTTGAAGCAGGATCCACTGTACCTGTCCCACTAGAGAAGTGACAGCATCCAGATTCCACAAATGCACGCTCCCACCAGCGACTCGATGCTCCCAGAAAGGGTGTTGACAGGAGTCAAGGCCGAACTCGGTTCAGCTGGATGCTTCAGCATGTGTCTATTAGCAGGGTCAATCGCCGACTGACCTGTGCCTAGGGTCTGGTATGGACGAGGCCTGTTCTCTTCGGGGTGGAATGCCACAGCCAGAAAACAATGCTGGAAAGGGACGGCTACCTGATAACAAAAAGAGGGATGATTGTTTCTTCACAAACTCCTAAACTGCGGTTCTCCCTTGTACATGTGCAAGTCATTTCTCAGCTTCAGCTTGCCGGAGACCACGATTGGCCAGGCACAGTCTAGGACGGAGTCTATGAGTGGCAGAGTGGTTAAGTGGTCGCATGGGGAGCCTGAGTTTCTGGCATGCACCTAGCATGGGATGCGAGACCAGGACCGGGAGGGTACAAAGTAGGTTTCGATAGAACGACGGACCAACACATAGGCAGGGCAATCCACGTTGTGGATGTTATTTTACGAGAAAAATGGCGGCATCCTGCCGGCCTCAGCAGATGGATTGTCGTTCATTGGCACGCGAGATGCAGAAAAAGGCAGGCGAACAAGCAGTCAGGGTGGAGTTGGAAAGAGACTCCCGAGGCATCAGCATGAGCTACTATGGTACGGCTGCCAGGTACAGGCTCAACATGATGGCCCCTTCTTTTCTGTGCCTGGCACGGAATGGCCATGGATGGAGTGTCAAAGTCAGAGACGAAGACATCCTCCACCTTCATCATGCATCTCTTTAACCTCGTATCGTTGCTGGCCACAATTTCGTGCTTGCTGGGCTCGCTAAAATCTCCCCAACTTTTTCTATTTTTCCGTCGCTGTGGCTTCGTCCCTAATTTCCACGTTGTGGGGGTTCGTCGCCGCCGATCTCAGGACACCCAGGGTATGATGGGGCTATCGATATGCCTGGAGCTCACTAATAATGTCCATCTTCAAAAGGACCTGGAAATGGCATCCGACAGGATTGGAGTCTTTCGTGTAGTTGCTGTAGGGTATTAGCATTCAGCATGAATAACTGAAGAAGAAGATGAGAGACATGAGGACCCTTTCTCGGAGGCCCTTCGTTGATAAACTTAGGTACCTAGGTAGTCGTACACAGACGTTTCCTGGTCCCGGAACGACGGCAAAGATGTCTTGAGAGTTTGGCCTTTATCTTGTCGTCGCACATGTGCATGTGAGATTAGCGATTTCAGCTCCACCATGATACCGCCATCATGCCGCTCACGGCTTTTCTCAGCACCGTCGTGGCTTGACCGGCCAGGGACTGGAGGACGGCCTTGGTCACCTCCGGATTGTGACATACGACTCCCCACATTTTGATCGATAGCAGGGACAAGTGGCCAGCTTTCTCCTCTTTCAAGGAGGCCTTCATTTGGACGTATCTCATGTCGCCGAGTTCGCGAGCACGTCTTACTGAAGTCAGATGTCACCAGCAATAAGGATAGGCGATGGCAGCCTTTTATTTACGTACATACGCCGTCTTGGGGACTTCTCTTGAGCCAGGGACCTGAGAAAGGGCTCCACAGGAGAACTGCTGAGCTCTTACGGAGCACCTCCCTCGGCTCTGCCATTCGGATCACCTTGTAGACAATGTAGTGGAGCTGTACATGACCGAGCCGCCTTTTGCCGTGTGCTGCAGGACGAGAAGCAGTTACCTGACCCCAGTCCGGTGGTGTGAGAGCCTCCAAAAGATCAAGAAACAAGCACTGGATTGGAACGGCTGGTCGACAGCAGTCTACTGAAGGACGTGCATCTGTAAGGGGGCACGTGTGGCTTCATTTCTCTCTCTACTGCAGGGATGATTGTTGGATCACCAAGGTCTACTGTCGTGACTGTATATTGCACCATGGTCACGGCTTCAGCCCACTATGTCATGGATTGGAACTTGCATGCCCCTGACATATATGAACCTGCAGGCCAGCACTAGGTCTTGTCCGCTAATCTCCATACTATCAGCTCATGGTCTCACTCTTCACCTGTGCCTTCACCATCTTCCTCTATGGGTTCCACAATCAGATTTGCTCCCCTTCCTATCCTTTCTCCTATTGAACCTCCGTTATGCAACTCAAACACCGCTCTGGGCATAGGCGACACTAATCGAAAGCCATACTCATGGACGTAATTTGCCGGCTCGTCGACACTTTTGTCAGACCCTTCCTCGCCTTCTCTGCTCTTTACAATGTCGTGGCAGTCAACAAAAGCATAAAGCTCGTCAAGGTCCGCTTCTGCCCGGAACTTGCGGATCACTCTTTCACCTGATGGCATGCGGATGCTGACTCTGATAGAGTCCTTTACCTCTGCTCCAGGCTCGGCCGCCAGCGTTTGTGCACGCCACTGCTTCCACTGTGTGACCTTTTGTTTTCTCTCCTCGGCAAGGCGTGCTTGTTCTTGAGCCTCACGCTCTGCTCGTTCTGCTGCTTCCTGCTCTTCTCGTCTTCGTCGTGCTCGTTCCCGGTCTTGTGCCAGGGATCGCTCATAAGCAGAATCCTGCTCTTCCCGGAGGTTGCGGGAGGCTTCCTGTTCCGCCCTCTGAGCCCGAGTAGCGCCCAGTTGCGCTTGGTGCGCGGTCAACGCTGTCCCAAGTTTCGCCACGAGCTCGGATGCCGGCATCGGACCGGCTGCTCGCATGATCACGCTCATGGCCGAAGATCCAGACTCTGTGGTCTGGCAGATCAATGCGACAAACGGGAATTTGGTACATTGTATACTAGCAGATACCTGGTATGCCTCCGAGTCACGAACGTTTCCGCCCCAAAGTATCAGCTCATCTTTGTGAGAATCCAGGAAGGACTTGATCTGGTTTGAGAGTAATGTTTCTTGCACCCACGCGTGGTTCTCGTCGTGACTCGGTGAAAGTAGCACAAGAAGTAGAAACTTCAGATCCTTCTTCGCATTGTCAAGTGTCAAATTGAATCCTGCCTCTTGGAAAGGCAATGTGTTTTCCCCGTACTCTTCACTAAATTCCCGAATAAACCGTCTCGCATTTTCTGCTGGAGGTAGTGCTCGTCGGATAGGTCTCGACTGCTGGTATAGTAGACGATTGAATAGGCGCGAGAGGAAAGTAGGAACAAGGAATCCCAATGGCGAGAATACTGTGGTGAACACTCGGTATATGATGTTGACCGGAGTAAAGATAAGTGAGAACAAGAAGGATGGCCGGTACTGTGTTTCCGCTGCAGCGCTGGTGTCGACTCTTTCAACGACGTCTTCGAGATTTTGCCGTGTTGTAGAGGGCCGAGTTGAAGAGAGTAAGGACTCATATTGTAGGTTTGCGGTTTCTCGAACGGAGGTTGCAGGCAGCGCAGAACGAGCTTCGGCTACTGGGTCTATTGCAGGCTCGCCATCGAAAAATCGTGCAATGGCGATTTGTACGTTCCACTCGCATCTTTGCAACAAGGGTATGGCAGCTATCGGGTCTTGATCGGTCACTGCAGTATACGTCTGTAGTGCCTCTTGCTGCGCAGGATTCAGCTGCGAGATATCGGGAGTCGACATTTCGAGGTAGACTGGAATAGGACGTCGGGGGGATTCATGAGGTGGAGGCTGTGTCCTTGGTCGTCATGTCGACAAATGCAAGAGACTCGCTAGGTACTTGTATCTTCGAAGGAAAGAAAATGAACAACAAGAGCGAGTGCTGCCTCCACAAATGCACCGATCCACTGGCGACGTCAGTTTCGGCTGGCTTGGTACAGGTGGACGCGACCGACACGCGGGAAAACCGAAGCGGATGAGACTGCGCCATTCAATCCGCTTGGGTCCCCGTTCGTATCCTCATCTGCGAGTGTCCCGCCAATCTTTATATCACCCCCGACTGCACTGCACCTTTCCACCTTCTCGTTGACCTGACCTGCGATGCATTGATCTGTCCGCGGCGCCAGTAGCGCTCGAGTCCTGTCCACGATTCAATTGTCGGCATTGCTGCCATATTCTTCTATTGTATTCTCCTTTTGGATATCCATCAACCAGCATATGCATACCTTCGCTTTTCACCATTTCGTAATATCTAACACCACCTCGAGTCCGTCGTCCCTAGAGTCCGCTACCCATAAGAAACCCATAAGATGCGTTGGTCTACGACCGAACCTACGGCCCTGATTGGAAGCTAATGGCGTCTGATGCCATGTACGAGACCTATCAGTGAACAATTATGGCTGCAACTCTCAAGAACAATGTCGATGATACAAAGCAGGCTGCTTTGTCTCCTCGACTAAAGGGTCGAGGTATGTTACCGCTCAGTTGCTTGCTCCTGGATCTCGATCCATGCTGCTCTTAGTACGCTATTCAAGAGAGGGGACCGGTGCTGACACAGGACATGTGGTAGAAAATGCGAAGGATACCCTCTGTCGCAATGTCACCATTTACGGAAAATGCCGCTATGAGGACAAAGGTAAGATATGACAAGACAACCGTCGAGGACGGGACTCTCTGCTGACCTGGTCCAGGATGCGCTTTTAGTCACAGTATAGAGAAGCCAGTCTCCGATAGTGGACATAATGACAGGTACCGCTCAACGCTCCCTGTTCACACCACTTCCTAACCGTCGGGATCAGCCAGTCAAGAAAGACGTTAAATGTCGAATCGCCGAGCTTCACTCCGTCCTTCTTGTCGCCGAACGGTGCCAATGCAGCTGGTAAGAAAGGCGCTGGAATATCACCGAAGGCGGCGAGCGCTGCTCCCTTCATGCCAAAAGCCATCATTTCTCGTGAGACAACTTCCAGCTCTACAACTGCGAGGAATGTTTATGCTTACGAGAAACACCCAGGGTCGTCGAATGCTACACCTCTGCGTCAAGACGCGAGTACCCCGGATTGGGCGGTGGCTAATGTTCAAGAATTTGTACCTCGAGGCGCTGACGATCAGCATCTTGTAAGTATCAGTTTTCGGCCTCATCCTGTCCGTTCTGGCATAAAGCCAATCTTCCCGATATACTGGCACTGACTCGCCCTGTAGACAAATGAAAATGAGATTCCTGTCGCCCATACTTTCCAAACGTTTCAAGCCAGCCATCCACCAAATCCGTACCTCGACCATAGCATCAATGGCACCGCCTTCTATCCCAGTGCTGCTGGCTTCCAGCAGCCAGTGAGTTGATATCTATCCAAATGAACCACGATTCCACTGACAGATCAAGGTCCAATATCATCAATACGCCCCAATCGGGCCCTTCAATGCAAACCTCGCACCATATCAGCGTACTGTCCACGATCTGTTCATACCGAACGACCTCCGCGAGGAAATTCAAAAGAAATCTGCCGCTACGCTTCAGACCTTACCAAGTACGTAAACAGTGGCAGCGGAGCTTTGAGCTCAGCTGACGCTACATAGATTCACAATTACCAAGCCACATCGAGAATTATCATTCTTTGGTGCCGCTAGACACCAATCACAAGAGTTCTACGATCTTCGGGGGTTACACATCCTGGGTCTACAAGGCTCAATCAAGCGCCAACGGGCATTTCTTTGCCCTGAGGAGGATTGAAGGTAATTGATGATGCCTAGGGGGACAGAAGACAGCTGACATGGCCTAGGTTTTCGCCTGACTAATGAATTAGCCGTCCGTGCCGGTCAGGCCTGGAAGAACTTGGATAGCCCCAACGTTGTACGGATCGTCGATGTTTTTACGAACCGTGGTTTTGGTGACAGCTCTCTTTTCTTCGCAACGGACTATCATCCGCTATCAAAAACACTACTGGAACATCACCATATAGGGCCGAACTGGACGCGACCCACACGAAACACCAAAGACCAGGTCATGGAACCCATACTTTGGACTTATGTCGTTCAGATTGCCGCCGCGTTGAAGACGATTCACGGCAGCGGCCTGGCGGCTCGCATTTTAGATCCAAGCAAGGTTCTGGTCACTGGCAAGAATCGAATCAGGCTCAGTGGCTGCGGCATTCTCGACGTTGTCCAATTTGACAGTGGCGTTGTGCCTCTTGCACAGCTACAGCGGCAAGACCTGGTGAATTTTGCACTTTTGATCCTCTCCATTGGCTCCGGTACCGCAGATGCGGGTGCGAATTTTGCCCGCAGCATGGACATGTTTAAACGCTTCTATAAACCGGAATTGCAGACTGCCGTTGTATGGTTGTATTCAGCAGTTCAGAACCAGGAGAAAACCATTGACCAATTTGTCACCATGATCTCTAACCAGATGGTGACGGCATTCGATGCAGCGCTCCACAACGACGATGCGCTGTACTCGGAACTGAGCCGTGAGGTCGAGAACGCACGACTTGTGCGCCTCATGGCCAAATTGAACTTTATCAACGAGCGGCCTGAGTTCGAACATGACCGCGCTTGGTCCGAGAATGGCGAACGGTATTTCTTGAAGCTTTTCCGAGATTATGTCTTCCACCAGGTTGATGGACAGAATCGACCGGTGATTGATCTTGGACATGTTTTGACGTGCCTGAACAAAGTGGATGCAGGCACCGAAGAAAAGGTCACGCTAATCAGTCGCGATGAGCAGAGTTGTTTTGTCGTCACTTACCGGGAGTTGAAGAAGGGCATTGAATCAGCATTCCAAGAATTGATGAAGAGAGGTGGGCCAATGCGCTAGATTCGTGAGAATGGACGTTCGATGCGCTGGAACGATAACGCGGACGTGATGAGGATGACGAGGCATGGCAGCAGAAGATCTGATGTTTGGTAGTTCAGCCGACTTAACCAAAATCCCTAACGTTTAAGTGACTGGCTGTTCCTGGTGAGAGGAAGCCAGAATCTAAACATGTTGAATATAGAGAGCAGAGACGGAAGAGCAAAAAAATCATAATCTCCATTGCACTCGGTTTCCAAGCTTCTGATTCTATCACAGGACGGTGCTGCATCCGAGACGTACTGTCTAAAGGGCCCGGATGCCTTGCCATTCGGCGCGGCCGCGGATTCGATTCCTGTCATCAGAATGCTGAAAGACCCACGGAGCTTCTTCTAGAGATTTTCTCGGAGTTCTCCCATCTTCATAGCGTGGCGAGGCGAGGCGAGGCGAGGATCGTTGTGAATGGGTTTCATTCCTCTGTTGGCTGTTGAAAAGGATTTTCGATTTCTTCGCTCCCATCCGTAGGTGAAACCATGACGAGCAATGTGCCACGGGCTACTATCAAGCCCAGAGATCGAGTAGTCTCGTTACCTTCATCATCTGGACATACAGGTCAGTCAGGTTGAACCAGTGTTCAAGGGCAGCCACTTGCCTCTCATAGTCTCTTTGACGTCGTCCAAGACAAGATTCATCAACTGGTCGTAGCCTTTGAGGGTGCCGACAACTTTTCGCTCAATCAGAAAACTTGGGAATTGCCAATGAAGGGGGAATAACGTACTCTCTCTTCCTCCGTTGAACTTGACGTTGATCTGTTTGTCGATATACTTTGTCAAATCGAGGATGTTTTCCTTCTTGGGCTTTTCGTGAGGCTGATTGGTCTGTTGAGATGCAGCACCACCTCCTCTTCCTCCGCCCCTACCACCACGACCTCCACCGCCTCCTCGGCCGCCGCCTCCACGGAAATGGCCTCTTTCGGACATGGCGGTTGTAGAGATGCTGATCTGGTGATGGGGCTGGGATATGATGTTTGACGAGCGCCCACCAAGTTTTTGATGCGGATCTCGGGAAACCTTCCGAAGTCCGGAGAAGTCAGTAGGACGGAATATGAATGTTTGTGAGGGTTTGTCTTTGTCGGCCCAGTGGCGTTAGTCTGTGTGCGCGGCCTAAGTTAGAAGCGTTTTGTGTGGGAGGGATTCTGCCTGGTGACCTACTGAAAGTGCCGAACAAGCGAAAAGGCCAGTGGACTGGATGTGGATGGGTTGAAAGTTGACTGGTTCGTGGTGCTTCCAACGATTTTCCGCCGGGACACAAATGTTGCCTTCGGGCTAGTGAAGCTTTTCATTGGGCGGAGCGGGCGCCCTGGACACTCCACCATTTCGGCCACCATCCTGTTCTTTCTTTACCAAGTGCTAGGGTAGGTGCCAACGGCAGCATGACTGACAGTGAAGGGCGTGCGTCGAGGAGCCAGAGGAACAAGAGCTTAGACGGAGGACAGCGTCTGCTCCTATCGCTACGAGCCACTGCTAATGCAGACAATCCGTCGCCTTCGCTGCAAGTCTACTGTATCAAGAGTCCTTCCGCCAAATGTAACTCGACCACCATCCTCCGTACCTACCTACGAAAAGGAACAAGTGCAGGAATACTAAATACTACTCGTAGTATTACTCGTAGTAGTAAGGTACTCGTAGGGTGACGGGATGTTCTGATCTTCGATCGGTTGCAGCAAACGCGGCTTACAGTCGCGATCCCGCGTCCCGCGCAACTGTTCGTTCGTTGACTGTTCCGAGCCTACGAGTCGGCGGTGTTTTAGGTGCCTGCTATTGTCCTCCGCACGCCCCAAAATTGCACAAGTTCTCCCTCCTTCCATGCCTATGATTAGCTGGAGGCTCAGCGAGCTATACCAAGACGGCATCATACGGCCACGCCCCCAGGTGTCAGTTCGGCCATCTCACTGCCGCACCTTGGAACCTCAACCCTCAAGCCCGCACCTTCGTCTCGCCCTCCCATTTCTCTCCCCTTCTTACCTTTGATCAGGTACCGTACCTTAATGCTTCAAATGCTCCTTCCACTGGGCGCTTCACCATCGTCGAGTCACCTGTCGTAATTTCCGCCCTCTTGAGCTGCCGCCTCCTTTGCCTGTTCCTGTTCCGCCTCCCGAGCAGCTTGCCTGTCTCGGCACAGCGCAACCCGCCTGCAACATCTACCCGAGCTCCTGTTGCTTTGTCTCCTCGACCCAACCTCACTGAGCACACCTCGTATCCTACTTCCGCTCCAGGCGCTGCAGCTTCGACATAGTTCTGCCCATCGAGAGGTCCAACTATACGAAGCTGATCCAGCAACCCCTCCCTCGACGCTCTCCTCCGCCCGCCTCTACGAAAAAGAGTTTCGCGCCTTACCTAAGCACCACCGCAGCCCGAGGGCAGCACAGCGCCTCGGGCCACTCCTCTCGCACCCCCTTCATGTCGACAGTATGGAACAATCTCCTGCGATGACCTCGGAGCAATCTTCCTCCCTCAAGCGACCTCGTTCACCAACCGAACAGCATCCTCACCCCGCATCCAAGATACCGCGAACTGCGACGAATCACCTGCAGATCAATTACCTTGCCCGGCAACATAAAGAGACCATACCTCTCGTGACTGTCAACGACAAGCTCCCGGAAATAGCGCGCCTGTTGAATGAATATGATGGAGTCATACTACGCCACGAGAGCATGGCAGGCAATCTTGGAGCTTGTCCACTCGGTCCAATATTGCTGAAGAGGTTCGAGAGGCTCTTCGAAGGCCCACCGAAAGTGCTCAAATCTCATGGCAAAGACGCTAGTATCAGTTGGTTGGATGTCGTGGAATTCGCCCAGAACAGTCCCAAGCAGTTCAACTTGGAAAGAATGCGCAACGGCGTAAGAGTCTGTCAGTTTTACACCAAGCAATGTCGGGTTGAGATCTCAGAGGAAGACTATGTGCTTATTGCAAGTGGAATGCCACAGAAACTCATACCACCGCAACCCATTCTGGAGGATGAAGAGAAGGAGCTGGGAGTCATGGACCTCTTAGATCGGAACCTCGGCCAGGTCATTCAACTTGCAGATCAAGGTATGCCGTCTGCTCTTACATCTGATATCTATCGCTAACCAGTGTGCAGTGTCTGGCCGAGCTCGCCAATTGATCCATAAAATGAAGAATCGTCGTACTGCCATCTTGAGCAGACGCGAGCAAGAGGCAGAGGCTGCGAAAAGGAATACTGTCAGATCAGATGGCTCACCCATGTCCACGCTTGACACGAATGGAATCAACAATGCTCAGCCGGTTAGAAGCATTGAAGTGTCCCAGTCCCCTCCAGTGGGATTCACCGCCGTCAATCTAAGGCAAAGTGTTGGTGGAGAAGGGCATCAGCGTCTGCCATTGCCCAGCGAGGCACTGAGAAATCAGCCGGATGAGGTATACTCGTCAAATGTCACCATCATCAACGGCAAGTCGATCAAGGATGCTTCACCTTCTGTGCGAGCCGAGATGATGAAGAAATTCCTGACCCCGAGCGAGCGAGAAGCTGGAATGCCTGAGGACACCTTTCGGCGATCTTCGATGGGTACTGCCAGAACCGATGCTGTGCGAGAATCGCCGGCGGAAAAGGCTCGTTCGGGCTCGGTGGAATTAGCTGGTACCAACGCTAGCAAGCAAAATCAACCTACGGTGGCTATTCCCAGCACTCCGGCCTCTTTGATGCCTCACTCGAAACCGTCGACTCTGGATCGAGATGATGGCGGTCCCTTTAAGGCGGAAATGGTACGACGAATGGACAACATGTGGAAAGGAGATCGAGTGATTCCGCCATGCGACCGATGCCGACGGCTTCATATGGACTGCTTGAAAAACCTTACCGCTTGCATGGGTTGTACAAAAAAGCATGCAAAGTGCTCATGGAAGGAAGTCCGGGCAGATGAATTACAGCTGAATGCGCCGGGAACTGAAGCGATGTCCGAGACAGCCCCCACGATATCCGCTCCGGAGAATCTGCCACCCTTATCTGCTGGCTCGACGATTGAAGTCAATCCTCCGTCAGAGGCTGCAATACGATCCGCGAGCATTGCTCGGGCCTCGTTAGATCTGACCGAGGGTCAACTGGACACCCCTACCAAAGAAGCGACTGCTCAAGTGGCCGAGTCGAGAAGAAGTGAACCCACACTAAGCGGCAGTTCGCCAGCACGGTTCGATGTACGACCTCCTCCGCTCACTCAACAGCTGCAAGATGCTTCAAAGTACCGGTCAGCAGAGTCGAGATCATTTAGCGGAATGCTCTCTCCACGTGAGAAAGAACGAGCAAAGGACGATGAGGACGACGAGGGCGATCGATTGCAAGCACTTGCAGCACGGGTCTATCGGACAGCTTCACAGAGCGGTCATCGACCTTGAAGCGAAACTTATGTGTTACTCTTTCCACGAGGATTTGCTGCAGTTGAGCTTGGATGTGCCACCAGGATTGTGGGGTAGATGCGAACAATAGACTGACTGATGTTATTTGGGAACAGCGATGGCTTGCATCAGTGACGGATGGAGCATCAGATCTGAGAAAAGCACTGAACAGCTGCAGTTGGGGCTTAGTTCGTTGTCTGGGCGGTTGTATTGATACTTCTGCATATGCAAGTACTAGTACTCGTACCGGGTGTAAGTACCTTTCTCGTAGCTGGCGGAATAGATTCCATTTAAGACGTCCAATGTACGAAGCCTGGTTTGTCATCTGCCGTGCCATTAATACCTAGGTGGTGATCTCACTCCCCTCCGTCCCTCTTTTTTTCTGCATGTGCCCCTCTATCCTCGCCCTCCTCTCCACAATCCCAGAAGAAGCACAGAAAGTGGGAGTGCGATTGCCGATGCGCTTCGGATAGACCCCCTGATCACCCAACCTGTGACTGCGCAATCGATCTCTGCAGCTATCGTGTGCTCGGTCAGGAGACATCCATGATGATCAGCTGTTCAAGCCTCTAGAACAAAGGCCCAGTCGAAAGTCCGCTCGAAGTCCCCATTATTGCCGGGGATCTTTACTGTTCCTTGCATTGGACGCACTGTTCTCCATCGGATAAGTCCATTCCCAGGACAGGCCAGGACTAATACTTGGGTGACACTTGCTTCGTAGAGACCCCACGAAGTTGGGGATTTCCCATCTTTAATCTGTGAAAGATTGTCTAGAACCTTACTCCGTAGTTTGCTATTTCTTTGCTGTTTGGCTCTGCTTCTCGCTGGGAAATCCTTTTGTGACTTTGTGCTTGCTTGAAGTGTTTGTGATTTTTGAGGTGCATGACAGAAAGAGTGACCAGTCGAGTCGACATAATCGATCCAAGATGGACCCGACCCAAGTCAAAATCCCACCCTTGATGGACCTCACCATCGACAACATCACCGAGAACGTGATCCGGATCAACAGTAACAATCCGGACGCGCGGATGCAATATGTTCTGGAGAGGCTCGTCGTGCATTTACATGACTTTGCGCGCGAGACGAGATTGAGTACTGCGGAATGGATGGCGGGGATTCAGTTTCTTACGAAGACGGGCCAGATTTGTACGGATGTCAGGCAGGTATGTTCTCTCTTCTTGGTTTCCCTGTTCGCGCACGGTTCGAGGGGACTTTGTAAAGGATTGGGAAAAGAGGGCGACTTGCAGCTGCTAACCGAGAAATGTATGTTTGCGAACAGGAGTTCATCCTCCTCTCCGACATCTTCGGCCTGTCTCTCCTGGTGGATAGCATCGACCACCCCAAACCCGCGAAGTCGACCGAAGGAACCGTGCTGGGCCCCTTCCACACGCACGAAGCCGAACACATGGCGAACGGCGAGTTGATGTCCCACGACGCGAATGGCGAGCCTCTGCTCGTGCTGTGCCACGTGAAAGATGTCGAGGGGAAACCGATACAGGGGGTCAAGATCGACATCTGGGAGACGGACTCTTCGGGACATTATGATGTGCAGCACGCGGACAGGACGGGGCCGGACGGGCGCTGCGTCATGACCAGTGATGACCAGGGCGTGTTCTGGTTCAAGGCCATTGTCCCTGTGCCGTACCCGATTCCGCACGATGGACCTGTTGGGCAGTTGCTCAAGAAGTTGGGCCGGCACCCGATGAGGCCGGCGCACATGCATTTCATGTTCGAGAAGGAGGGGTTTGACCATTTGATTACGTGAGTACCTCCGGGCAGTTACTTCGTTCTTTGCAGCAGCGTCCTCTTTTTCCGCACCGCGCCGGGTTGTGCGATGAGAAGGCAACCATGGGATGGACGCGCGCGTGTGCATGTGTGCGTATGTTTGTGTGACACTGAGACTGACACATTCAAAAATCTAGGGCATTATATCTCAAGAACGACCCGTACGAGAACTCGGATGCCGTGTTTGGCGTCAAGAGTCCGCTTATCGTGGATCTGGGCAAAGTGGACAAGGCTACGGCAGAGAAGTACGGCGTGGAAGAAGGGACGGCGTTGATGACTTATGATTTCGTGCTGGTGTCGGAGAAGGAGAGCGCCGAGTTGAGAGCGGAGAATTCAAGGAAGGCCCTCGAGAAGTTGGGCCGGAGAGTAAAGCTGGTGCAGGGGCTGCCGGTGCCGGATCTTGATTGATTAAAGCAGGGGCATACGAAGGTTAAGTGAAGTGAAGTGAAGATGGGAGGGAGATTTCCTCGCGCTATATTGATAAAAGCCACGTCTCCTGCAAATTCCAAAATGGTGAAATGCCCTCTTCTATACAGGACAAGCGGTTGCTCTAGTCATCGCCATATATCTTTTGGATCCAAAGGACGATTGGAAACTGGGGTATAAATCGACCATGTCGCTGGACCAGTGAGAACGCCGTTCAAAATGCATAGAAGTTCATATCCGTATCAGGAGCATTTGCCAGCAGGTCATACTCAGTCCCCACCATGTTCCACAGCATATCGTCGTCGAGTTGCCAGTCGGACCTCGTCGTTCCGACTTGGGATGACAAGCCACCAAATGACGCGTCAAACGCGCTCGCGTGGCCGTTGATATGCTGTTGCTGTGCCGAGGTCACGAAATCCAAAGACCCAGACCCAGACCCAGACCTGTGGGCATGGCCATTCGCCACGGCAGCCAATGCAGCCAGCGAGTCTGGAAACTCCTGTCCGGCCAGCCGCTGTGCGGCAAACGAGGACCTGTCGTTGTTGGTAGGCTCGGGCTTTGCCCCGGTGGCGGCGGCGGAGGCGGAGGCGTTCCCGTTCCGCTGGAGAAGACGTTGAAAGCCGGTCGCCATCTTGTAAAGGATATGATTCCCACCGGCCTTGCACTCGCGCATGGTGGCGATGATGCCCTCGATGAGCGGTTTCGTGCGCATATGCGCGTCGGTGCTCACGCCAATCACGTCCCATATCGAGGACATCTTGATCAGGAAGACGACGGCGAACGCGATCATTGCGTGCAGGAACAGCGGCATGCCGACCAGGGCGCGACGCAGGTCCGGCTCGCCCAGCACGATTTCGAGGATCTGGTGTGCAGACTCGATGGCGTGGAAGGCCAGCGGCCGCAATCGGTGCGGGAGCGAACCGATCGAGTTCATCGACCGGCCTCGCAGGGCTAGCGAGTTGAGCAGCATACTGCAGAAATGGTAGTGCAGGTCCAGTCCGAGGACCGAGTACCCGCCGACGTATTCGTCCATGGGCAGGAGCGCGCGGAAGTGTTCGCGGTATCTGCCCAGGTCGTCGAGGAAGCGAGCGTGGATGATGAGGGTCTCGTCGTCGTCGCCAAGGGCGCGGCCGGCTTCGAGGCCAAAGGCGTCGTATGCGCGGCTTAAGATCCGGAACAAGGCGACTTGCGAGATGACTCGCCGGTCGGACATGGTGCATTCTTTTGTCTGGAGGAATAGATCCGTCTCGCGGATGGCTTGCATCTCGGTGGTCACCGGCGGTCGGCCATAGGCGATGCTGAAATGGTGGTCGAGCACGTACAGGAGGTACCAAAGTCGGGCGCGTTCGAGGGTTGCTTCGCGATTGTCTTCCGGGGCTGAGGGGGAGTGGAAGGCTTTGAAGAATGCTTGGTGTAGGTTGAGTTCGGTGGCCATCCTCACGCAGTGGCCGGATAGCTTCCAGGACAGGTCGGGGAGCCAGAAGGCCGCGATACATAGGGCGCGGATGTCTTCGAGTGTGTGCGAGCGGTCAAACATGCTTGACGCGATCAGCTCGCGGAGCTGGCGATGGCTGCGGTTGTAGATGTCCTCCATACCGGGAATGTGGAGAGAGGATACTGCCATGATGGACGTGAACAGCAAGGAAGATGATGAACGAATGCTGTGAAGTGTGCGCTCGGGAGATATCGCGGCGTTGAAGAGATACCGTGACAGCGAGGTTTTGAACCTGACAATAGTCAGATAAGTGCGTACTCAAACACTTTGAGGAAGCGTGAGCAAAGATGGCAGAACATACAAACTTAGCATCCTTTCGGCTTCGTCGACGGCAATGACACCTTGGGCGATAAGGTCAGATTCGATGTTCTTGCGCAACCGTCGTTCTGTTGGCGGGCCACCGGTGCGGGACCGCAATGCGCTGAGATGGGTCGCCTCGTAGAGTCCCTCCATCGGGGCGCTGGCGATATCGTTCTTGGAGTCTGGGTGTGGTGAGTTCTCACGCGAGTTTTCTCGCGTCGTCTTCGCGGTTCCGCTGGTCCCTGGCGGTATCGACCCAGGTCCAAACGAATCGAGCGAAGGCATGTCCAGTTTGGCCAGTATGGCGCGCACCGATCGATCAAGTCGGGCAATGGATGGATCCGTTTGTCTGGCCGATGGTCAGTTCAGTTAGGAGCCACTTTGAATGGCGAAGACGTCTAAAGCTCGGGGCACGTTTAGTGTCGTATACATACCCTTCATCCGCCATGCTCACGCGTAACCTCTTCACCATCTTGCACTCAAGTCCTAGTCTCTGGCATCGCTGGCACCCAAAGCCATCTCCGCTCTCAGGGCCTCCGCATTTGACCTTGAGTTTCCTGCATGTCATGCATGCTCGGCCTTTCCGGGTCACTTGCCGCGGAGTGTCAGAGCTTGGTTTTTCGCCGGTAGATTTGGAGGACAACACTGGTGACGGGCCATTTGTATCCTGCGGCTGTTGTCCGTTGGCCTCGACATCCTGATAATATGGACTTGCATTGTTGGATTGTTGCATTCTCGAAGATGGTATTGAGGTGGGCGGTTGGAAGAGGGAGAATAGAGGATGGAGGATTTAATGATGGACCTCACGGGCCGAAAACCCGGGGAATTGAATTTTAGAAGAATCCCCGGTCTGTGGCTTGATTGGCTGATCAACGACCCCCGCCTCACGCATAGCAGATGGTCCGGATTATTCCAGGTGAGTACTTACCTAGGTTAGTACTATAACTTGATGGAATGTCTCAAAGGTGGCAGAAAGAGGTGTTGCAGTATTGTTCAAGTCTTGTTTTACTGACTTTGAAGCTCTGAAGGACTTATAGGTAGTGCTTGAATGTTTATTCTTCTTTCCCGAAAGTTCTTCGGCCTTACATTTGGATGATCGTCGAGATCCTATCTAAAGCATACCTGAAAGACGGTGTATAGTAGGTGTTTAACATTCCTTCATAGACAACATCCATGGGCGATGTGTTGGAGTGTCGTTGACCCAGTCACACTTTAGCAGTCTCATCGTGGATCGGGGCCATCTTGATACCAGCGTCGCCCTCTTGGTCAGCCCGTTCGATCAAAGTCGCCATGATAGTGTCTTTGAATTCCTGGTTCCTAGAGTTCCGAACAGCCTGCATGAAGCTCGGACGCTGCTCTCCCGGACGGCCAGTGAACAGCAAATCTATCGCCTCGAGCGGAAGTTTGAGTGTTTCCGGCTGTGTCAAGCGTGTCAGTCATGAAAAGCAGACAAAGCCAGGGTCGAAAACCTACATAGAAGAAATACACGCAAGGGATCGTGGCGAAATTGACCACTGCGAAGACAATGTAGCTCCTGTAGTTGATGTTCGTGATCATCCTGCGGGTTGTCAGCTCTTCCTTCCGGTGCAGAGAGAAGCTCGAAGGACATACGGAGGCGTGATCTGGACAACCACAAAGGTGAACAGCCACTGGGACACAACCGCAAGCGCACCTCCACGAAGCCGAAGCTTCAGCGGTAGGATCTCGCTGGGGTAGATCCACATATTCGACTGCCATCCAAGGGTGAAGAAAGTGTGGAAGATGTAGAGAACCACCGCTGCAGCATATCCAAGGCCCTGGCTGCCGACGCCGACAAAGATGGCAGACAGAAGCATACAAACGCCCATACCGGCCGATCCAATCATGAAGAGCTTTCTGCGACCGACGTTGTTCGTGGTGTACCATGGGATCAAGGAGCTGAGGAAGTAGTAGACTTGAAGACCACCAGAGACCAGAAGAGCATTGCGACTGCTCATGCCAATTGAAGTCTGAAAGATGTATGGACCAAGAGACGACATGACGTTGACCCCGGACAGTTGCTGGAAGAAGTTGGCGGAGAAAGCGATAGCCACTCGCTGCCAGCCGTAGATACCGCCGTCCTTGAAGCAATCCGACCATGTTCCAACTTCTTCAGCTTCGACTTCGAGAATATACTGGATCTCTTTGATCTCCAGTTGGACGTCCGGGTTATCTCGGGTAGTGCCACGCAGTGCAGCCATCGAGGTCATACCGCGTTCAACTTGGCCGGAGCGGAAGAGATAGCGGGGAGACTCTGGCAAGAACGGCATCAGGCAACAGACGATAATGCAGAAGATGATCTGGAAGGCACAAGGGAAACGCCAGGAGACGCTGGACGAGTAGTCGGCCATGCCATAGTCGAGCCAGTTGGAAAGAATGAGTCCGATGATCAGGTTTGATAGCTGCATCGCCATCATACGACCTTGATGGTGTCAACCCTGGATTCATGGGAGTTAAAACATGGACATGGAGACCAACCTCGATTGGCCCGAGTAGCGCACTCAGTCAGCCAGATGGGAATGACGGTGGTCATACAGCCAAGGCCAAACCCTCCAACGACTCGACCAACAAGAAATTGGGCAAGTGTAGTGGTTGAAGCCTGTAAGACGGCTCCAATGATGACCAAGATCGCACCACCAAGGTTGTTTGTCTTACGACCGTATCGGTCACCAAGGGCAAATTGGAAGAGAGCTCCAAAGAGAGCTCCCACTTCGTAGCTGGCGACGATGAAGCCCAAAAGGGCAGATCCCGGATTGCCGAAGACGTTCAGGAAGGTCGTCGACGTCGTTAATCCGCCCATAAAGCCCAGATCGTACCCAAACAAAAGGAATCCGATTGAGCTCGTGAAGGTGACAGCATAGATGAGAGGTTGGCCACGGAGACCCAGGAAGGTTGGAGCTGTATCCATCGTGAAGATGAGTTGTTGGAGGTACTGAGCAGCAGACAGTACTGGTGTGAAAGGAGGAAGGATGTTGAAGAGGACCAGGAGGAAGGGCGTCGATGAGGACCTTGAGAAGGGTGGGCCTGTTCTGCCAGGGGAGTCATTCTTTTATACTTCGATGGTGATCGTCCGCCACTCCATCTGGAGACCCAGTCCCGGGGATTCTGGGGCCTCCGCTGGCCTTGCTTTGTCCTCGACATGCTTCAAGTGCGATAACATATTTGCGCACCATACGTGAGGATGGATCCGTCCATCAATGAGGTGGACCGTTTAACCGTTTAATTTGTTGTACCAGTAGTGGGTTGACTAACCTGATCCGCGACTCAAGCTTCCTGCGCGAACACAAGTACTGGTACGAGCAAGCCTCGCTAAGAATTTGGAGACCTTGAGAAATCTGGATGCAGTGGTACACGGCGAACTGCCCATGGGCTCTGTTATCAAAGCTCTTTCCCGGCATGTTCACCGGCGTGGCCTCTCTCGAGAGGAGATGATGGGAGCCTCGATGGGCCTTTGCTGTCAAATCATGTTGTGAACTCCGTATGGGTCGTGCTTAAGCCCTATCGGAGGCGTCGTTAGGCAAAAGTCTCGTCGGCAAGAAACTGGGATATAAAGAGGCATCGAGAGGTTGGCGTGCGGCTTCCAGCCGGTAGTTTTGCCGAGTCGTCACTGTAGGTGGCATGATAGTGGTATTTCCTCGACTTGTACCTCCGCACAGGGTAGGATGTAGGGTGTACACTGGTGTACATGAGGCCTAGTAGCCCCACGAGGCCAGGAAGGAAAGATCAAGCGTGGAGAAAGCTCGGTGAAGACCCCGGAAACATGCCAGCCGCAATTGTACAGTAAGGGGCGATGGTGGGCGGTTGTAAGTATCCGTCGGTGTCATTGGCTCTTGTCCTCATGGCTGAGCTGAACGGACATCTGAAAACTGATAGGAATGAAGCCAAGTTCGGACATTCTCTTCGTTCCAGAGTGAGGACAAGGACAACCAACCTGGTAGAAGAATTTCTCCATCTTGGCCCTCCGCACGCAGAGAGGCAGAGAGCGTCCAGTAATTCCAATTGGCCTTGAGCAACTTGTATTCCTCCAGCATTTTCGACATCATCATGACAGGCGAATCCTTTACCGATATAGTGCGGGTAGACCACGGCCGTGCTGTCAAGGACTCCTCGTTTGCTCGCTCCTACAGTAAGAATCCTGGCTTCTGTGTCTACGCCGAAAGCTTCACGGAAGACGTCCTGGGATACTCACCAAAACTTACCCTCATCGAAAAGCGAGACTATCAATTCGCACATGAAGCAGGGGTCTATGTACGCCCGACCAATAGCATCTACTTCACTGCGAACTTCCAGACCTGCGATCCTGTCCACCTCTATGCAATCGATGCAGCCACCCACAAAGTCACCCAGCTCGACTTTCCCGAGGTCGTTCAAGCGAACGGCGCTTGCAACTATAAAGACGGTGTCCTGTACTGCTCGCAAGGCGATAGAACAACACCGTCGGGCCTTGTTCATGTCGATCCTGTCACCGAAAAGTCAGAAACACTCATCAACAACTTCTACGGTCGCGAGTTCAATTCCGTCAACGATGTCGTCGTTCACCATGAGACAGGGGAGATTTGGTTCACCGATCCGAACTATGGCTATCATCAGGGTTTTCGGCCGGCCTCTATGCTGCCCCCTCAAGTCTATCGGTTCAATCCGAAGAGTAAAGAGTGCTGGATGGTAGCCGATGGCTTTGTTGAATGTAACGGGCTGTGCTTCAGTCCGGACTATAAGCGCCTGTATGTCACAGACACCGGGGCGGTCCAGGCACATGCAGGTCCAGGTGATGGGCATCAGTTCTCAATGAACCCCAAGTTGCCTGGGACCATCTACGTTTATGATGTTGTCAATGGACGGGAGTTGCATAACAGGCGCGTCTTTGCTTTTTGTGCAATCGGTATCCCTGACGGGATAAAGTGCGACGAAAAAGGTTACGTATATTCTGGATGTGGTAAGCTCTTCTTCCTTTCAGACAGTCATTCAAGGACAGTCGCTGAGTATATGATTAGGTGATGGTGTACACTGCTGGGCACCAGATGGCACCCTAGTCGGTAAGATTGTTACCGGAGGGTTCACGGCCAACTTCTGCTTTGCGAAAGAGGGTATGTGGCTGTTCGCTGAGCGCGACCTCTTCTTCTGTCAGCTCAAGGCCAAGGGTTGTCTCGTCAAGATAGAATGTGAATAATGGAGGGTTTTGCAATACCGCTACTACGACACTGCCAGAGATGGCGAAACCTCCAATTCGGCTGGTGACATCAAGAGATCTGAAGAGGTAACGATTACATGACTTACCGGCCCGTCGGAGAGCCTCACTAGCCATTGATGGACGCTGATGGTGCCCTTATTAGCCAGGTTAGGGAGCATGATGGGGTGATGTCAAGCTTAGCAGGCGGGGATTGTGCCTCGAGTGTGCTTGTGGCTCCCCGGAGGACAGAGCCGCGGAGCTGTGGTTGTTGGTGGTGGATGCCATCATATGCCCTGGTTCGCTACGTCATTTTTCACCACTTATGCCACCCTCAAACCAATATTGGAATGCTCTCGAGCCGTGGTTCCGTGCAAAGTTACTATACGTATGTGACCTGTCCTGAAGCATGAACTTTCCTCCTCGTCATCCCCTTGTGTCTGATGTACGAGACTGGCACAATGGCAGCTCTGAAACCGAATCTGAAGACATGGTTTAGTGCGAATGACTGGAGGGAGGTACGTCTACCATCTGCGACATCCAGACAAGGTCAACACGGTTGACTTCTGTTTCCAGCGCATCATAACAGCCGATCCGTCATGGTTCACAGTGCCCATGGGAACCGGTAAGCTCCAATACCAGCATCGGTAGCCCTGCAGTGGGCCTTTCAGCTGGACTGACAAGCACTCCCCAGGCGTATGTACGCAACTCCTTACCCATTTCCCCTATCCGGCGGGATGGTTGAAGACGATAGCATATATCTTCTGGGTACGTACCACGCTATACATGCCCAAGCCGTAAGCTTATACGTGCATAGATTGCTGATATCTGCATCTTCGCCTTCTTCATGACTTTGGGCCTCCTCCGGGTGATGATGTACCCACAAGTCGCCAAAAATGTTGTCGACGACTTCTCGCAGACCAGCTACTTAGGCGCTGTCGCAGTCGCATTCGAGACCATCATACTGGGCATAGTCAACTTCTACTCTGACCACCAGGCAGCAATGTACGTTGCAGAAGTCATGTACTGGATTGCAGCAGCGATGAGCCTCTTCGTTGCATTCGGCGGGGTCTTCTTTATGTATCGGCGCCAGAAGCAGCACTGTTTTTCGGATGTCAATGGCGCTTGGTTTTTGACCTTCATCCCACTCATCGTCGACTCGACGGTTGGTGGAGCCATTTCTCCTTATCTTGCCTACAAGAACAGCGTTACACTGCTCGTGACATCGTTCCTCATGTGGTCCCTTGGGGTTGGCATGTCGCTGGTTATCCTATCTCTATATTTCTGGCGCCTTATGAGCTGCCAACTACCACCGCGAGAGGCAATAATCAGCACCTTTGTCCCAGTCGGACCTTTCGGAATGGGAGCATATTCGATCCAGCAGATGGCGGTTGGTCTGGCGAGTCAGATCAGGAAGCACAGATTCACCCTGGAGCGTCCTCCACAGCCTCCTAACGATCCAGCAACCATGGCAACCATCGCTGAAGGGATCCATTGGGCCGGGATCATCGTTGCTCTCCTGCAACTTGGTATAGCGTCGTTTCTTCTTGTTGAGGCTTGTTTTTCGGTATACGCGAAGGTGCCCAAGACGTTCAACGTTGGTAAGTCATGAATTCACACATTCCTTTGTTCCTGCTAACTCTGCTGGCTAGGCTTTTGGAGCTTCGTCTTCCCATGCGGAGTGTACAGCAATGCTTGGAATGCAATGAGCCAAGACATTCGCAACAACGGTATGAGAGGATGGGCTGCCTTTTGTTCCGTTGCCACCATCGCTTTATGGTTGTTCTGCGCTTTGTTGAGCTTCTACAAAGGTACGAGAAAGCCGCAGAGCCTTCCCTTGTCCAAGTACTCACGAGCCACAGGCGTTTGGCAGGGAAAGCTGTTTTTCGCACCAGGCCTACAAGGCTGGGTCGAGCACAAGGAACTCGAAAGGCGGGATGGAAACGAGAACGATAAAGATGCCAATCTTCGCGGAGTGCCGACAGGAATAGATACTGGCAATGCCACGCAGCGGCATCCCCAACCAGATGGCAGTTACAAGCAGGAGCGGACTTTGACGAATCGTGACAAGGTCTAGGATTTTAATCGATTATTCAATTGAGAAGTCATTTGTACAAAGATGAAAGATCAGCTCTGCTCTGAGAATGCAACTTTACTTGGACGTGGTTGGGGCTACAAGGCTGTGCCTCAGCCGGTTGTTTAGCGTCATCATCGCAAGTGTTGATTATGGCATCAATCAGCCATCCAAGCCACACCATCTCACCAAGCGAACAACCCGATGAGATGAGGTTGCCGCGGCGTATAAAGAAGGAGTCGTCTGGTATGAATTGCATTCGCGTCTGCAACCGTGCCATCGATTTTTTGTGTTACGAGCAACCTGGGTGTTCGCCGCGTAATCGGAGCCCTGGACAAACCACTTGACCGAGAAGACCTAAACACAAGCAGTCACTTTTGAGAACGACATACGCAGTACGTGGCAGTATCAGCGCCGCGACTTCAACTCTTCAGCGCCTGTCATGTCATCGATATTCAAGTCGATCCGCACACGTATTGAAGGCCTTCATGATGGCGACTCCCATCACAGCAGCATAGCACCACCAATCCACAACGGCCCATACCGCGAGCTCAACGACACCAAACACCTGTTGCGCCAATCCCACTCAACACCTGCCAACAGACCCAAAAAGCCCATGACACTAATCGAACTGTTCCAGTCGCAAGGGTGCAACTCCTGCCCCCCCACGAACAGCAACCTGATCTCTCTTGCCCAAGACCAGGAACACAACCCCGACCCAGGCAATGACTACCTTCTCCTCACCTATCACGTCACGTACTGGGACTATCTCGGCTGGGCCGACGTGTTCGGTTTGTCTGCCAATGACGCCCGTCAGCGCGAGTATGTCCGCAAGTTGGGCTTAGAGAGCGCGTACACGCCCATGGTCGTGGTCAACGGGCTGGGTGTAGGTGTGGGAAACACCCGTGCGGACCTGCAGAGGGTGCTGAGTGAGGGCCAGAAGAAGGCAGATCAAAGGGTCAAAATCAGTGTCGTCCAGCAGACGGGCAATGGCGGTGTGGTTGTCGAGGTGGATACTAGTACTTTGTCGATGCCCAAGCTGCCAACAAGTTCAAATGCTTCCGCGCTGGAGGTTCTGCACGTCCGGTATCTGCCAGCCTTGCACTCTGTGAGGATCGATCGTGGTGAGAACGCTGGTCGGATACTGCCGCATGTCAACGTCGTGACGGGCGTGGAGAAGATGGGGTACGTGGCTGGAAATGAGAGAACTAGATTTAACGTCGGCAGGCGAGGAGAGGCCCGCGAAAATGAGGCATCGGTTCTGATCGTGCAGGATGGACGAGGTGGTGAAGTCTTGGGCGTGCTGAGACTCGTGTGATGCAAAGCTGTCGATATGTGATGAGCCTTGTAGTTGGGTCTGGATTGAGTATCAAATACACCAGATTTGCTGCGATTCTTGATGCAATCAGTCGCCGTTCTGGTGTTCTGTCCCAGCATTTCCGCACGCTTGAGTCACTGTTGGCTTTCAGGTCGGACCCGACGGCCTCGCCTCCGACTTGCATAGAAAGACGTAGTAAGTATCTTGTGAATCATCACACACTTTCTGTTGATACCACCCTCGCTTGCTTACTTCCGGCAGACCACCTCTCCTTGCATGACCGAATACCAAGCTTCAGGGCTGTCTCCCCACGCCCTCAGCGCAGCCTTCATATCCTCGATCTCGTGTTGACTCTGGACAATCTTGTCCCTCAGCCACCTTTCGCCGATCTCGCCGTCAAGCCGACCAATGTGCACGCCAGCCCACCACTTGGCCTCATCCGGCGCCGTGTAGACGGTCGCGCCGGCGCCGATCTGCATCTTCGAGCGCTCAAAGCCCGCCTCCTGAGCCCATAGGTGCAGTCGCCGACCCGTGCCCTCGCCCTGAGCGCCCATGGCCCGAGCGGACGCGAAGATACTTTGCCAGTACTGCTCGAGGGGAGGCGTGGTCGGTTCATTGGCCGCGTGGTCCGCTTCGCGCATCGCGAGAATGCCGCCGGGCTTGAGGATCCGAAGGGCTTCCCTGATGACCCTGATGGGCGACGGGATGTGGATGAGCGTTTGGTGCGTGTAGACCACGTCGACTGAATCGTCGTCGAAGGGTAAAGGGGCGGCGGTGATGTCGCCGACGCGAAATTGCAGGTTGGCATAGGACCCTTTGAGGCCTTCTGCGGCACTACTAGCCCCCGACTCAGACTCCCCCGATGCGAGGCCGACGGCGAGGGAGCGCGCTTGCTCAATGACGGCGGCTGAAGAGTCGATCCCAATCACGGAGCCGTCCGGGACGAACGCGCAGAATCCCCGCGTGATGGTCCCAGGGCCGCAGCCAAGGTCCACGATGGTGAAGTCGGGCTTGAGATGTGGTGTCAGGAAGGATGCCGAGTTTTCGACGGTGCGGGAGACGTGCGAGGCGACCACGCTGGCGCTGTGGCCTTGTGAATACGTCGGTTGCGGTGTGTCTGTCGAGCTCATGCTGATGAAGACCCGTCTGTATTGTATTATTTGTATTGTACTGCGTTGTCAAGTGGGAGGGGCAAAGAGTAGATTGGTGTTGTCTAGAGAGATCGTTGCGAAGTTTGGACCTGTTTGATCGATCGATAAGTAGAGCAAGCAATGGTGTGACTGGCCTTCTTTTTTATGCTGATCGGTGCCTTTGGTGTGTGCTACTGCTTAAGATGAGGATGCTGGAACTCCGTCCGGAAGTCCGAGATCTCAGACCGAAAAGCGTAGCAACCGCAGCGCCAGCGCCCCCTACTCTGCTCCTCTAAAGTCCAGTTTTCTGTGACCTCGTGAATGGCAGTTCCCATTGCAACCGTGTCAAATTTGTGCTGGGAAGAATACTGTGAATCGTAAGGAAAGTCGCTAAAGACTGAATTGAGGACAACCTCTTAGGACTGTGTAACGACCTTGAAAGCCTGAGGACTTGGGAACTTGGCCGCCTTTCAAGGTTACTAGTACGTTAGACGCGAAACGATCCAAAGAGGCAGCAGTGACAGCTTGATCGACGTCTGTCTGCAAAAATGACACTCCGAGATGGCCCCTGTGCGACCCACAGAACTGTTGCCAGCTTGCCTGGGCTGCGTTGCAGGTACCGGACGAACGCTGATATAAGACCACTGCTTGGGGGGACTAATAGATTTGGAGGATCAAAGGACGACACTCAAAGGTACATGAAGGTGATGCCATGACATTCATTAGTCCGTCAAGAGTTCTGCATTACCGAATGATTAGATTGAAGTCTTCCATAACGTTTCATCCAACTCATTCTTTGAGGCCTTCCGAAAAAGAAAGAAGCAGAACATTTTTTTGATACATGAAATGAACAAACATTCCCCCCCAAATATTCCTTGCCTATGCTGATGCCCCTTTAGAATGTTGCATGCAAAAAATAATGACGACGTCCGGGCGTGTAACGTCCATTATTAACACTTCATGGCCAAAGGCCCTCTACACTGTGATAGTGCGGGAGTAGCTTAGTTCTGGAAGCCACGGGCGCGGAGCAGAGTGTTGTCAACGGCCCATCGCTTGGTGGCAGCAGGGCTGGTGACGGTGACGTTCTGGGTGGCACACTGTTGGCCAAAGGACTGGAGCCAGGCACCGTTGTCGAATTCGGCGTAGTTCTTCTGGATCTTGCCGTCCTTGTCAATGATCATGTAGTTGATTCCGTTGACTGGGTATGCTGAAGGGTTGGCAGTGAGTCTCCATCTCCAGGTGATGCTGTTGCAGTCGTGCCAGACGTTGAGGGTGGACACACTGGCTTCGGGTTGGAGCTTGCCCTGGCCGTAGTCAAAGGCTTGCTTGCTGGCGAAAGTCACGGAGCCGAGCTGGAAAATTTCGGTTAGCACATGATATTACATGTGATTGAGGGAAGATTAACTTACAGGGAAGCCAGCCATGAAGTTGATCGAGTCTGAAATGTCGCTGAAGTCGGCGGCAAGTGTGGCATCAGAGACATCCTGCTTGTAGCCTCGGCCAGCTGGGATGTATGGGTTGGATTGACCAGCGTAGGAAGTGTACTCGAGCAGGAGAGTGAAGTTGGCAGCGATGGCGCTGGCCAACGCATCAGTGACGATGCATGAAGATGGTGTGGCCGAGGCGGTGGTGGTGGTGGCCGCAGAAGTGGATGGTCCGCCCTTGGTGACGGTGACAGTTGTGGTTGAGCCAGCCTTGCATGATGAGGAGCCCCATTCGCTGGCGGTGACAGTGGTGGTGCTGCCAGCCGGGCAGGTGGTGCCAGAGACAACAGTGGCGGTCTTGGTAACAGTGGCGGAGCAAGAGCCAGAGCCAGAGCCAGAGCCTGAACCCCAGCCAGAGCCGGAGTCGGAACCACCGGTGGCAGTAGATCCGCCAGTGGCAGCGACGTAGACGGTCTTGGTGGTGGTGGTGGGAGCAATTGTGGTGGTCTTAACCTCGGTGAAGCCGAAGCATGAGCAGGCGCTGGTATAGGCAGCCTCGTCACAAGCACTGGCGTAGTTGGGGACCTCGTTGGGGCAGACGGTCACGCTGGCACGCTTGGCCTTGGCCTTCCAGTCGGACCATTCCCCAGTAACAGACTCGGTGACGGTGACGGCAGGAGGAGTGACGGTGGTGGCCAAGAAGCTGGCGCAGTGAGCACCTCGGAGGTGGTCGTCACCAAGAGCGGCCTTGCCAGTGACAGCGGCCAAGCAGGAGTTTTCCTGGCAAGATGACCATCCTCGGGCTTCGAGCGGGTTGGCAAAGGCGCCGCTGGCCAAGGCAGCCAGCGGCAGGGCGTAGGACAGGTATTGCATGTTTGGTGGATTAGGTGGTTGTAGTTGTTGTTGAACTAAAGAATGGCTAAGGTCAACGACCTTGAAAATCAGAACGAGCTCAAAAAGAGTGGATGATTGAAAGGTCAATCGAGACTGCGGTCAAGTGTTGCGAGCTGAGGGAGAGGTCCAGTACGAAGAGAGACGGGGACAGGTAGTACTTATGTCGGCTCCAGTGTTGGAACAGGGTGTGTGGGTGGTGATGGCCATCATGGCAGCGGACTCGACCCGGACATGGTTCAGGCAGCCACGCGGGCGGCCTCAGAGTTTGGAGAAGCTTGAAAAGAGGTAGGCTAATCTCGCAAACGAGACGTTGGTCCTCTGAGACTGGGTGCTTGGGTGGGTGTGGGACATGGCATTACCGGAAATGGTGTTGGTCACCATGGGTCACTAATTCGGATGGAGCAGCCGACCGATCAAGGGTGGATTTCAGCGATTGAAGCTGCGGAGTGGCACAGGTCAAGGTCGATTGATTATGGAGTAGATGTGTTGGTGTAGATTTGATGTCTGATGGCTGGCAGCTGAAGGGTAGTTCACTGTTCAGCCGTACCGCGCCTGGTCCCGGCGTCGACATCGATAACGGCAACGTGGGAAGAAGCTTGATAGTAGATACTGCCGAGACTGCTGCAGGTACGCTGCAAGGTACCGTACCTGACAGACGTCAGACCTGGTCGACCCGGAATATGGGGATTGTCAATCATCGCCCTGTGGTAGCATTCAGATCCCAGCCGTGGCTTACAGTATTACACCTTGAACGTTCGAATAGCTTCCAGGTTACTTACAGCAAGCGGACAGACATGGTTCCGTGGACTCGATCAGGAGATGCGGCGGGGACAGGACAAACCAACAAAACCTTGCTGGCTCTCTCGGACTCTCAGGGGTAGGAGAGTCACAGTCACAGCCACAACCTCTGGGTGGCCTCAGGAGAACTGTACTATGGGTAGGAGAATCACGGGAGAATAAATCAAAGGAGATCACAGAAAGTGGACGCCTCACACGCCTCGACGCATCACAACGCATCTCGTACATTTTGGCTTCGACCAGAGACGCGCCATATCCAAATGGGTATCCACCATACTCAAATAGGGAACGATGCCGACCGTTATCGGCCAATCAAGATCCACCGAGGCTGTTTGAGGCGGGACGCCCCTCGACGCCCCAAACGCCTGTTGAAATTTCCCAAAACACAAAACACAAAACACCAGAAATAAGAAATAAGAAATAATGCATTTTTCTACTTCTGCTTGACCCAAACACACCCGAGCCATGAAAGAGAGGGTAAGTCTGCACCAAAGTACAAGTACAACCTGCTGGAAGACTCGACTTTGTCTAGATGCCTGTCAGGCAGGCTTGCACCATCTTTTATCTGCTGTGCTCGGTATCGCCGTCGCGTGGCTTGACCACTACCAAGGTAACTTGACTTGACGTAGGCCCCATCCGACGACGTGCATACTGGAAACTTCCACAAAAGAACACGGCCTGTCCTATGCATATTCCCATGGACGATGAATAATAATACTAATCGACGGCCTTGCAATTTCATGTGTCATCTTTTTCTAGGTGTTTTACAACACGAACATCGTCATTCATTGGGTTGGGGAGTCGGTAGTCTGGATCAGGGGCGGGGGAAATTGGGCCCCGCGGCCTTACATACAGTAGGTCAAGGTAGGTGTGGTTCGTAACGGGCAGTTCGTTTAGTAGACTCAGACATGCTGTTCCAACTATGTCCTCCGTACTTACGTAGTAAGTAATAAATAATATCTCAAGTAAGCAGATAATAATTTCGGCGCTTGCCCGACGCGAATAATGACAGAGCAGACCATGTTCATGCAAAAAGACGAGCATGAGCAGGGTGTTGTACCTCGCACAAAAAGCATGCTGTGCACTGTGCAGAAGGGGTCGGACCATTATTCTCTCAGATCTGTGCGTCTGTTTCAGGCATAGTGAACGATTGCGAGGCTGCCTCTGTGAACCAATCAATCATTTTGTCCATGGACATTTTCTCTCATTCAATTTCCACAAACTTCGACCCAGGGGAGAAAATTGTTTTCCCACCACCTTCTACGGAGTATCCGTACCTACCAGCCGACCCTTGTCACGTCTAGAACGCGCAGAATACGCATCTGAAATTGAGGCGCTTCCAAATCGGACAATACCACACTATATCACGTAATCCACGCTCTTTCTGCCGACCTTCACACCTGGGCGTGACAAGTACATTCCCAAACCGCATGTTGGGCGGTCAGGCTCCTTCATCAGAGTCCAAAGGTCCATGGTCGCCTCCGGAAGAACCTATAGTACTGCATGGTAGGTTCAACATCCAACGTGTTATCACCACTCTGGATTCTTTCACATTTCATTGTTTCATTTCCAACCAGATGATTAGTGCATGATCTTCCCCAGCTCTATCAGAAGCCCACAGCGGCTACTCTGCTGGAAGCTCTAGGTCTCCTGTCTTTCGAGCCGCCCACGTTCACACTCCAGAATCATGTCGTTTGCCGTAGAGTCGACGAACAAGGAGTCCCAACTTACTTGACTTCGATCGTCTCTTCAAATCTCCATTGGATCGAAGATGATGACACAAGAGAGGGAATATGGAACGCCGCAAGCGCTCGACTAAGTGAACGCTCGGGCAGGAATGCTATGCCTGCAATGACACGGACTTTCATCGTCAATGGTGAACTGTCTATCAACCTCCACGAGCCTTCGCTCACAGAGGATAATCTGGGACTGAAGACGTGGACGTCGTCACTTTTGCTAGCGCAACGACTCGCCAAGTGCCGAGGGTATATTCCCGGTGCCTGTTCCCGAGTCTTGGAATTGGGGGCCGGTACAGGGCTTGTCGGCATCGCGGCGGCTTGTGTCTGGAACACGCAGGTCCTGTTGACTGACTTGCCTGAGATCCTTCCTAATCTTGAACAGAATCTCGCACACAATCGGGAATTGGTTGCAAGAAATCGTGGCCAAGTCCAGGCAAGAGCACTCGATTGGGCCGATGAGACCGATGTCCCAGGGCACGAAGAAGAAAAATACATGGTCATTCTGGCAGCGGATCCTATCTACTCCTCCGAACACCCAAAGCTCCTTGTGAGCACTGTTCGCAGATGGATCAGCTGGGATGCAGGTGCCAGATTCATCGTCGAGCTTCCAATACGAGACCGCTATGATGGTGAAAGAGAAGACTTGCGGTATAACTTGCACCAGTCCGGATTCGAAATCGTGGTCGAGGGTACTGACTCCGGATATGATGATTGGCATGGGCGAGATGGATATCCCGCTGACGTGACATGCTGGTGGAGCATATGGAAGCCATCTGGAAGATGTTGAAGCATCAAGACACCAGCTTCTGCTTCACACTTGCCGGGTTGGTTCAGAACCGCCACTGTGCCCATAGAACGCTCTCCAACGTCCCAATATTCATCTCCTCTTGATCAAGACGGCGGCTTCCTGAACTCCATGTAATACAACACGCCTTCCTTGGACCTTGTGCTTCCTGTTGCTCTTTTCTGATACACATTTTGTCCATGTTCTTTTTCTCCGACTCCAGCGGGACCGCGTGTAGAATCAAAAGAATTACCACCAACGCCTTGCTGATGGACGATGCGTGACCCAAGAAATTCAACCACTAAAGCGTTCGGACCAATGCTCGCCAATATGTTCCCATCGTTTCCTCCTCGTTTGAAGCGATCGTTGTGCGATCATGCAGATGGAAGGTGGTCTATTGAGGCTTTATTGAGCCTTCAGTCTTCGTTCCGCAGGGTCGTATCTATTCGTCGCAAAAGCCTGTTAGCCAAATCATCGTCCGGGCCCAAGCGCTTCTTGTACTGCAAAGAGGTAATCGACGTACTGTAGTAACTTCTCGATTAGATCCACGTGTGTCATCAACATGCGCCGGCAGCAGTATCTTTTCGCGCCAACTTGGTCCATGGCCTCACTATGGAAATGATGAAGTGTCAGAAGTCGTGTAAGTCTGCGCATATAAATCGTGTATTCTAGACGAACCCATCAGACATGCCACCTTCGAGTAGCTTCATGTATCGCTCCCAGATGTCGGCGATGACCTACAAATTCAGGTGGTTAGTCGAGGGCGCAAACTGCGGCGAAGAACAACCGGCTACCTTTCCACATGAGAAACAGCGAATGGGGATGATCATCTTGTCGGATGTTGCAGAATAAACTCTTGAGAGCGAACGAGTTGAACAGGATGAGGCGTTGCGAAAGTTGTTGCAGATTTCGTCGACTTGTCCGCCTCGAGTTCTGGGAGAAAATCCGCCTGCAGAGGCAAGGCTGAGGCGAGGCTGCGCCTTGGCAAACGGTCCGGCAAACCTTCCGCCTTTTCCTCGTGCGGAGAAAAAAGTTCTGCTTCGTACGAGTACGCAGACGAGTGCTATTGCCCATTGCCGTCTTCATGTGAGGCTACATCTGTGCGAGACGAATACCAATGGCCCAATTAGCCAAGCGAGATGCAGGCGTTGCATTTGACGGCGCTGCCAGCGATAGCCCTCATGCTAGCAAGCGGCAGAGAAAGAGAAACAGTCGCAAAAGCGCAGACGAAAGTGCTTTTCTATCAGCCCGCGCAACATCAGAACAGACGCCGCTGAAGAAAGGGACGGTTCGATCTTCCGATGTCGCGGAGTTGGGTCCCTACGAAGTCACAACCCCAGTATCTCGGCACGAGCATGAGAAGACGCAGAAGTCGCCGTATTCCCAGGCAAAATCAACACGAGCTCTGGAAGGACCATCTAAAGAGAAGGAACGGAAGATAGACATGAGTATGTGGGAGGACCTCAGCACGGACAACACTAAGGCATTGGCGGTGAAAGGCAAACCTAACAAGTCGTCGGAAACTGGATCGAAACTAAGAAAAGCACAACCTAGTGTCACCGACTGGTGGCTCTCGAGAGGCCATGGCGGCACCTTCATAGAACAAGATCCCATCTTCACGAGCGACAACCAGTACTTGATCGTGCCGACCCATTCTGATGTCAAGATCTTCTCCACAAAAACCTCGCTTTTGGTCAGAAGTTTCCAAGTCGACAGCAAATCCGACATAACCAATTGCGCTCTTTCGACCGCAGATCCGAGCAGAATATATGTATCCAACTCGAGGGGCCTCCTTTCGATATGGGACTGTGCGTCGGGCACAAGCCTGTGCAAACAGGACCTGGGCAGAGGACTGCAACAGGTTTTGCCAATACATTCGGAAGACAAGAAGGAGGTAGTTCTTGTCCTCCAGCAGAGTGAAGGAAAGGGCACATCTGTGGTTGCATTTGCAGTGGATAATGCTACCAACCAGTTCAAACAGCTTCAATTGGTGCTGCAAAGGAATTTACGACTCTCGAGCATACAAGCGCATGCTCAAGGAAGCATTCTAGTGGCCTGTACCCGTGACAGGATCCTAGTTGGTCAGTCGCAACTCACGGCTGAGGGAGGCTTAGATTTGACTTATACATGGCGAGAGATCTCCGTTCCTGGCTCCATCATTTCCTTTGACGCTCAAATCAATATTGGAAAATCCAAGACGTCGAGGAAGGTTCCGTTCCTGGACGTGGCTGTCGGTCTACAAAACGGAGTCATTATCAACTACGAAGATGTTCTTTTCAAGCTCATTGGAAAGGAGAAAAAGAACTCGAATCAGGACATCACCGGCCGTAAACTCCACTGGCATAGGACAAGCGTTAACACGTTGAAGTGGTCCCGTGACCGCAACTACCTCATCTCCGGAGGTGACGAGACAGTGCTAGTGATCTGGCAGCTGGATACGAACCAGAAGCAATTCTTGCCTCATCTTTCCACGTCTATTCTTGGTCTGAGGGTATCTGCCTCAGGATCATCATACGCACTACGGTTGGGCGACAATTCAATTATGGTCTTGTCAACAGCAGATCTGCTCCCGTCAACGAACATCAATGGGCTCGCTCTGGGCGATATCCAACACCATCGAGCTCCAGTGGTCCTTCATCCCACGGCTGAGAATCGACTATTTGCTGCGATCCCAGCTAATGCTGTCACCAAAGGCTTACTGCGGGGGAAAAGCTCGACCCTTCTGCAATCGTATGACCTGGAGTCAGACCTGCAGATAGGCCGGCAAGCTCTAACAAGAAACATGACGACGGCCTTGAATGTTGCACCCACGGGCCAGTCCGTGCAAGAACCAAATGTTACGCATATTGCCGTCAGTCACGATGGAAAGTGGCTGGCAACTGTTGATGAATGGCAGCCAAATGATCAAGATCTCGATGCCCTGTATATCGAGGCTGACGCTTCCAGAGACCGCGGGTCAGCCACGGAGACAAGCCTCAGATTGTGGACACTGAATGACAACGACAACACATGGGAACTCGTAACACGTATCGATGAACCACACAAGCCGGGTCCGCAGTCCATCCTTGGTCTGGCTGTGAGTCCCAACAAACTCGAGATGGCGACAATTGGCTCCGATGCGAATATCCGACTCTGGTCACCCAAGGCTAGACATCGGAACGGTGTCGCTGTGAGGAACAATTCAAACGAGCAACTCTACACCTGGACATGCTCGAGGACAATTCCATGCGAACAGGATGCTCCTGGACAGTCCGAAGCAGCAACATGGGCGACCTTGGCCTACTCCGACGATGGCTCTGTGCTTGCTGGATCTTGGTCCTGGCAGACTGCTTCTACCCGCTTCGTCCACCTTATCGACCCTCGAACAGGTCAAATCAGTCTTTCGCAGCCAGACCTCTTGCACCAAGGTGATGGCAAGATGGAATTTTCGGGACGTTACCTCATCTGCTTGTCCCAGATGCTCACAGTCTATGATTCCCTGACGAGCCAACTTACCTCCACCATAAGCCTGGATCCAGCATTTGTTTCCCCACAGACCCAGGCCCCATACTTCCTGGCGGTTAACAAGCTCGATGGGACCGTCGCCGTCAGTATTTCGAGGTCTCATAAGCCAAAGTCCACAAAGGTCCTCGTCCTCAATATCAGCGGCGGCGATATCAAGCCACTACACGAGCTCTCTTTCCCAGGCACGATCAGAAGCTTACTTGCTTCGACGACCGCACCGGGGTTTCTGATTGTTGACGATAGGAACGTGGTCCGGTCGCTCAAACCTTCGGGAAGCCAAACCACAACGGCGGTGATTCCTCGATCACTCACGAGACACGAGCCTGAGCAAGTCACCAGGGGTCTGGACAGCATCTTTGGTCGTGCTGCTGTTAATACCGTAGTGGGCACCGATGGAGTTGTTGAAGATGAACATGTCGGTGGCGATGTGAAGCAGTCTTCAACAAATGAGGATGCTACGTCGTCTAGAGATCTAAACTCTGTGTTGAGGATCGTGTCATCCACACAGGCGCCGAGTCCGGCCGAGTTGTTCCAAAGAGTTGTTGGCGTGTTGGCGAAGGGGTAGAGAGAGAGGGTGGTCCTGATCGTCGTAGTGGGAGAATATGAGAACGTGTACGGAGTAAGGTCTGGGAAAATGAGAGGCTTACTATCTTTGGAAAGGATGCGAGAGTCGGTAAAACCACCAAGTGTGGCCGTGTTGATAGGGTTGTTAATACCTAAACTTGGCTTGTGCATCGAACAAGATATACCACAGTACTTGACAATGCTCATCATATCAAATAAGTACCTACCTTAGGTACGCAAGTCCTCACTGGGTATACGGATACCTCCACATGTCAATGGACGTGGTGAGCTCAGTGACCAACATTGAGAGGATCTATTGAGGACGCCTTAGCTGGGCTGGACATATCACCGTCCTCCACGATTCACAACATGTCGGTTGTGTGGAACAACTTGAACTACTTTACTTCATTGGCCAAGCACGACGGACCGAATTCGAGTTCGACTTTCTGGTTCTACTATGGTCGTAAGCATCATCCTGCATCTGCCTCTAGAGCCTATGGGATGCCGTTCGGTGGGGGGTTTTCTCGACAGTACCTACCAGGTAAGTATGTCACAGCTGCACCGTTCCCTGCATCGTGTGCGTTGGGTCAAAGGAAGCGGGGGAAACCCAACATCGAGGACTCGTAGAAGACAATGGAACAGAGCCCCCTCCACGCCCCTCATCTGTCGATTCAACGGACGCAGTTAGTTGTTACCTAGGTACTCAGCTGCCGTGGGTCCGAAGTGACAGATCAAATATTTATACAAGTATGAAACGCCGGTACGGTACGAGCTACCACTTCCCCTCTTCCCCCTCTTTTCCTGTTGGACGTTGCCCTTCTTACAACTACAACTACAAGTACCCGTACGGGAATGCTTTGAACCTCTGAAGAGATTCTTTTTACCAGTCATTCTGCCAGCCGAGAGCTTCCTCCACATCCATCACCGGGCCTATTTTACCTAAGGTATTTTATTCTGGGGCATCCACCAAAAAGAAACGAATCAAAGCAAAAACAAAACAAACGACAATAGCTCGTAGCGATCATGACTCAAGGCTGTTCAGCAATGGTCGTCTACCCGGCGGGCCCAGACGCGAAATTCGACATGTCGTACTACCTAAAGAAGCACATGCCGCTCGTGGCGGAGCACTGGACGACGTTCGGCCTGCGCGACTGGAAAGTGGTCGAGCTGGGCAATTGCCCCGACGGGAGCAAGCCGTACAGCGTCGCGGCGCTTTTGACCTGGGACTCGGTCGAGGGCGTCAAGAAGGCGTTGGAGAGCGACTCGGCCAAGATCGTGCTGGGAGATGTCGAGAATTTCAGCAACAAGTCGCCCACGTTCTTGATGGGTGATATTGTGGGTTCTTCGTGAGTAACCAAGGTTACATGGTCCAACCAGACAAGTCGAAGCTGTGCAGAGAGAGGGGAGAGACGGACAGAGAGTGAGGGAGGCATGGGGTTTAGTGATCCGATCCTTTTTCCCTTTTTTCGGTCCTGTGTGATGGTACATTGAAGGAATCGAAGCCGGCTTTGAGGGGGGGATGAAGATGAAGGAGGAGCATGCCGGACGACGACCGGATAGTCTCGCTGGATAGTCATGCTGGATACGAAGTACCGTTGTAAGTAACTAGTTGCTCGATATGAGAGCCCGCTGTTTTTGATTGTCATTGTCTCCTGGCTTTTCGTTCAGAGTCTGCTCGGTAACGTTAGTCTCCGTCCTGGAAGGCTCGACATGTTCCCATCACTCCCATCATCGTGTGCCACTTGTCAGTTAAACCCCCCTTAGGGCTTACTCTACCACCGACACGCACTCTCTCTTGCCGACTCCTGATATGTCCGCGAGCTCGTACTCGTACTCGTCCTCTTCCGCCTCACCTCCGTTGAAGAAAAGGTCTCATGTACTCCTGCGGCTCGCTGCCCCCGTCGTTCCACATACTGGCAAACTCCTCAATGCCAGCTTCGACACCAGTGTCAAGGTCCGTTTCCTCCCAGAGCTTGACCAGGCGCTTCTGAGCCCTCATCGCCTGCGGGCCATTGTTGGCGATGGTCTTGGTCGTCAATTCAACTCGAGCGGCATCCATGTCCTCTCGAGTGTCGTAAACATGGTCAACCAGGCCCCAGTCCGCCGCGGTCTGTGCGTCGATCCTCTTCGCGAAATAGACCATTTCTTTCGTCCTCTGCCAGCCGATGATGTTCGCCAGCAACCGTGCCTGCACCACGGACGGGATGCCCAGAGCCACTTCAGGCATGCTGAATGCAGATATCTTGGTGGCGTACCGGAAATCACAGGATGCTGCGAGCTCGACGCCGGCACCCAGCGTCAGGCCGTGGATACTCGCGACCGTCAGGACCGGCATGTCTCGAAGAGCCTTGCAAGCGTCGTGCACAGCCGTGATGAATCGACGGGCGTCTGCGGACGACCGTATGGCACCCATCTCGCGGACATTGGCCCCGCCGCAGAACGTGGGAGTCGCAGTCGCACTGGCGGCGGTCTCGCTGCTGAGCACAACGACACGCAATCCGTCCCTCGAGGCGAGCTGGCGTAGGACCTTTGTGAGCGACCTGAGTAAGTCTGAACCGACAGAATTCGCACGTCTGGCATTGCTGATCCAGACTTGAGCTATCTCGGCGCCGTCGCCCGGTCTGCGTTTGAGGGACCACCCAATTCGCCCAAACCCTTGATCGTCTTCGACCGGCTCGTATGACGTCTCCTCGTGGGAGAAGTCATGCGACGGTCCCGTACTGTGATGGCGGCCTGTTGATGTGAAGAGCCGTCGGCTGAGCTGGAATCTGGGTGCCAGTGGTTGTAACTTCGAGCTCCAAAAGGTCGATATCGCAGGACGAGCCAACCAAGATATATTCCTGTAGATGCGGCACGGACTCATATTCGTATCCTAAGGTAATCTCTGGTGGAAGAAGCAAACGCGGCTATAAACAAGAAGCCTAGGAACATACACCGTATATCAGAGCGAGAAGCGAATACTTCCAGTAGGATACCATAGAGCAGTCGATGAAGCATCGAAACAAAGGTCACTTGGGGAAATTCTATAGCCGAGGTACTATTAACTTAGCCGTCCTCGCCGTCCTGATCACTATTGACCATGGAGACCACCATGAGACCTGTGATGTCGTGTTTGGGATTACTGGCTGATGAAACGCATGAATTGTACATCTTGAGCACCGCGGACTCAAGTACTGTTTGAACGCCTTAATTCATGAGCGAGGCCGCTTGAGCGGAGTAAAATGGGAGCCTGAAAGATATCTGAAACGACCCGCCTCGTCGACATTACCTCAGGGATTATTGAGCAGGAATTCAATCGCCCCATTCACACTGCCACCGGTCCTCCGCAGTGCCTGAATGTTCCGGTCAAAGTCGTAGAAGCCCATGTCATTCAACTGCTGTAATTGTGTGGCATATCGCTCCTCGGGTGGTCTGTTATCGGGTGCAGATGCTTGATCTACGCCTGCTCCTCCTCCACCAAAGAAGTCAAAGGGATTCCCAAAGTTGGCTCCTCCGTTTCCAGCGCCGGCCCCAAGTGCTTGCAGCAGCTGGTTAAACGCTTCTGGGTTCGGTGCTCCAAACGGGTTGGCAGGGGGTGGTGAAGTTGTGCCGGTGTTGCCACCTGGCGGTTGTTGACGAAACATTGCCGGATCCATCAGGGCAGCGAAAGGGTTCTGTTGCTGCTGGTTTTGCGGATTCGGTCTTCCAGCTTCATTTGCTGTGCCAGCGGCATTTGTAGAGCCTGGCGTTGATGCATTCTGATTGGGAGAGGGAACATGGGGCATGAATGGATTTGCAAATGGATTGATACCTATTCCTCCCATTCCTCCCGTTCCTCCCATTCCTCCCATTCCCGCACCGCCGAGAAAAGATGCGAACGGGTCCCGTCGTGGCTGTTGTTGTTGTCGTTGCTGTTGCTGTTGCTGTGTCTGGTTGTTTGTCTGATCTCCAGCGTTTTCAGTCGTGTTAGTAACTCCGGGGGCTGGGAACGCTCCTTGTGCACCACCACCGAAAGGGCCCATTGGTGAGCCTCCTTGCAACTGAAGCATTGCGCGAATGGCTTGGGGATCTGTCATCATCCTCCGGAAATAGTCTGATTGTAGGATCTGCCTGACACCTGGCATGTTTCTCAATTGCGGGTTCTGATTGATCATCATGTCTATGACTTGCGGGTTGTTCATGGCTTCTCGCATCATCTGCTGGAAGTTTGGATCTTCGAGTTGGCGGATAAAATCTTCGGGGCTCTGAGGGTTTGTGAACATGCTGGCGTTCGGCAACTGAGCGAAGCCAGCGTATCTCGCGCCAGTCAGACCAGCCAAGGGATCGTTGCCGGTGCCTGATGCAAGGTTCTGTGGTACTCCAGCTGCTGCAGGTGGGCCTGATGAGGTGGTCGAGCCAGACGACTGCGCCGCGGGGTTCTGCCGCTGATTGCTTGGGGCGCTCTTGACAAGATGCATGGTGTTTCCTTCTTTTACATTGTGTGTCGCTAGTGTATCACCATCTTTCAGCACTTTGCCACTGTAAATCAGTCGTTGGGCGGAGGCTGGGACGTTTGCATATTCTTCGCCTGCGAGTTTGTTCTTCAGGTCGGCCGTGGTCGTCGAGAGTGGCAGGGTGACGGTGAACTTCTGGCCGCCGGACGACTTGACATGAAAGGTGACTGTGGCGTCTTCAACACCGGCTGTGTCGGCCATTGTTGCGACGGCGCCGGACAGGCGTGTAAGGGATGGGTGGTTAAAGTGTGATGACTGGGAAGATTACAGATCAGATCCAGAAGGTAGGAGGCCAAGTGCTGCGATAGGCTAAATGAGATGACGGCAACGATTCTAGAGCTGTCTGAAGAGGGATTGATGTCGCGAGGAAGAGGTTAAAGGACGAAGATAAGTAATTAATGGTTGAGAGGGAGATGGCAGTTGAGTGAATGAGAAATGAATCCAGGTGTCTCTTTGCTCGGCATTTGCCAAACCACAAACCAACTCCCTGGAGTGATCAGTGAGTACCTATGGTGTGCCTACGTAGGTGTGGTAGTAGGCGATAGGTAGCTTATGACTTAGTTATTCAAGGCTCCATCATGCTCCAAAAATGACCATGAACTTCTATTCCGTCATCGTCCCGCGCCCATCATGGCCTCTGCTCCTCTGCTGCTTTGCTGCTTTGCTCCCTCTGCGAGCCTTGCCGATGGTCAGCCACTTAAAGCGGCAACACAGAATTGCTTGGCGCCATCATGTGTCCCCACCTGCAGACAGGGCCACGGACTTCATCACATTCATTTCTGCATAACATCACACCCATATTTCTTGATAATCATTGAGCGACTAAAACTACCTAGGTCTTCGCGGCACTATCCCGCACCTTTCTCGGTGAAACCAATACCTTCACCAGATAAAGTACATGATGTTGAGGAAAGGTCTCGATATCTTGGAAGGCACAAACTAGGTTTGTATATCTCTGAAATGCTGATCCGAGCTTCCGGGTCACCACTTCTTCCACTGCTGCCACAGGCTCGTCGACATGAGGGAATGATCTCTTCCATATCCCAACCCAGCAAGAGGCACGCGAGGTATCAAGCATAGCGCCGTCTGTCCCGTGTCCGGCGACCTTTTAACAATGCCATTACAGAGCCCGTCTTTTCCCGTCTGCACACCTTAACACAAGACCTCAATCGGCCCTTTCAATCATTTCAACCACTAACTGACGACATTGGTCAAATCAATGGGATCTGCTCCGGGCTCGTCACCAGTGTTGGCCACCGCAGCTGCGAAATCAATCTCGATGGCTTGATCTTTGCCATTGTCTGTGAAAACCTCGAGGACTTCGATTTCTGGGATGAGGTAGAGCCACTGCTCAAAGCGGACTGGGCTCTTTTGAGATCTGCGACGCCGTGGACGCCGATGAGACCGTCGTCGAGGAGGTGGTCCGTTTCAGACGGAACTTTCTTGACTTGCCGGATGATCTGCTTGTGGTTGTTGACGTTGTCATTTCGGTGTCGGTGCGCTTTGGACGAGGCTGAGAGCTTTCGTTGGCGGGGATGTAGACTGGAGCCACCGTAGGGAAAGCAATACCATTGACCGCGAGGCCATGAAGAAACGCCTGCAGGATAGAAGACCATGACTCCATTGCAAGGTGGGTAAGGGTAGGGGCTTCTTCGAGCAGCTGGGCAGCTGGTGACAACCCGTCGCGGTGATTGTGGTAGGATGTGACAGATACTGCCTCTGCTCCAGAGATGGGAATATTCCTCTGCTTATATGTCATGTTGGTACTTTGTAAGCTTACCTTATCTGCTCCCGATACGAGGCGGGTCAGCACTTATTGGAGGAGGCAAGACACCCCTGGGATGGGATTCTTGAATCTCAATCAATCCCAGTATCAGTGCCCAGCCAGACACGCCCTAGTAGTGAAAGTCAAAGTTGCAATGGTTGCTCGCCTTACGTTGGACACAACAGCCACGTGTAGAAGCATATATTGGTGTTTCACGTGATATGGTTGGGGGCCATAAACCCCATAGGCACACGTTGCAGAGGTGTCAGCTCTGGGCACAAGGGCGGGGATTTCAATTGGACAGATCTTGACGAGTGCTCGTGAAGTGGTAGACGATGTTGATCAAAGGATGCAGGATTTCCAATCCATGCGCACAGAAAGCTGACATTGCTGATCTTTCTGGCTGGGCAACAGCTGAGGGGTGGTATCGCAGACAAATACGGGCTGGAAGTTGCTAGTGAGGGATTCGAGGATTCTGCGTGATGATGGGTGATTTGATCAATTATTAGCATTAGTAAATATGTTTGATGGTGACATGAGAGGAAAGTAGAGGTTCGGTGAGCGCTTTACATGGTGACTTCTGTGAGACCACACTGCCCACCTGACGTGGCTATCAAAGCGCTGCAAAGAGACCACGTACTCAACAAGAAGCAATTTGACAGTCCTCTGGCTACCAATGCTGAGATTTGGTATGAACTTCGTGCATGGGCTGAAGAAGATGGACGTGGAGAGCGAGAGAGTGAAGGATCTCCCTCATTTTTATCTGGCTCTTTTAGGGGGATTAAGTCAAGGAAGCTTCATTCTCGAGCTACTCCTATTTAGGACTACCTAGTGATCTAACGGACATTTCTTGGGCAGATAGTGGTGGTTAGGGGCAAGAGGGACATGGTCGACCCTTTGGGCTCTTGGGCACCCGCATGTTGGGCTATCTGTGTGGCGTGTCCACGGGGATTCTGGCAGCAGTCGTGGGGAGTCTTAGAAAAGGTTCATGATAGCAGCTTCCATACCATGGTAAGAAGTCCTACATAATGATATCCGTTTCGCTAATATGGCCAGCTATCACGACATCGTACTTGAAGGAGACTCTGTCTCCAGCAAGCCGACATGGCTCGCCGTCCCACCGCCAGATGACATCGAACAGGCACCGGCTTCCTTTGGACCTGCTTGGCTCCACGAAATTCTTGCTCACTGTGGTTTTCCGCACTCTGGGATTTGGAACACGTTCGAAGGTGAGCTCGGGACTTTCCGAGGAGTAGTAATCCGGTCGAGAACCCCGTGAAAGGGTCCCCAGTGGATTACTCCCGCAAAGGTGAGTCGTCTGACACGACTTCCTCCTTGTCCCTTGACTGTAATCTCCAAACAGTTATTTAGACACTTCGAGTCTCTCACGTCATTCCGCTCTGGAACGAGACGAATTAAACGATGAACGTCCCGGTTGATGTTGCTCTTCGATAAGATGCAAGGTAAAGGGCATCGACCCTATCAACATTTTCTTTGAACAACTGAAGGAGTGAAGAAACCATGCCTGAATTCTTATGCCACATTGCTGTCATCGGCGCCGGACTGGGTGGCTTGGCTGCAGGCATCGGTATCTTGCAAGCTGGGCATCGCGTCTCCATAATTGAACGAGCACCAGCTTTGGCAGAGGTATTCTACAGATCCCTGGGCCGAGAAGCCACTTTCCTGCAAGCCAATCAAGGGTTACTAACGAACTGGCTTTGCAGATCGGCGCTGGAATCCAGGTTCCTCCCAACACAACCAGGATCCTGAAGAGATGGGGTGTCCTCGAACAGTTGATCAAGGTATCTGATAGGCCCAAAGAATCGGTCCTGCGCTCATATCGCGATGGAAGAATACTCTCAAGTCTTGATCTACAAAAATGCTCGGAAGAATTGTACGATCATCCTTATCTTCATGTCCATCGTGCCGACTACCATACTGTGCTGGCTGAGGAATTCCGACGGCTTGGAGGCAGCATCGCAACGAACTCGGAGGTCACCAGCGTCAACTTTAATGATTCGACGGTTCAAATCAAAGGAGGCCCAGATATCAAAGCCGACTTGATCATCGGAGCAGATGGCGTAAAGTCCATCTCTCGCGAACTGTTGCTAGGCCGCGCCGACCCCCCTCGGTCCAGTGGTGATATGGCTTATCGCCTTGTGATTCGCGAAAAGGATATTAGAAAGCACCCAAATCTTGTAGACTTGGTGAACTCGGGTCGCATCAACAATTGGATAGGGCCGGATCAACATGTGATGGGATACAAATTGCGGGACGGGGACTTGTTCAACATCGTGATCGCCTGTACGGATACTTTACCGGAGACAACCAATATGGCGCTTGCCGGCGCCCAGGAGCTCAGGGACAGGGTCATGGGATGGGATCCCGATCTGGAAGCACTCGTCGCTCTGGCATACGAAGGTAGCAAAGGCCGCTTGATGCGAGTTGATGAGATGGAATCCTGGGTGCACCCCTTAGGGAGGTTTGTGCTCCTGGGAGACTCCTGTCACGCGACGCTGCCATATCTGTAAGTTCACACGGCCTAAGTTGCCTACAGTCCCTTCATCTGGGCGGTTAGTTTGCATACTGGCTAACAATTTCTGTCCCAGAGCACAAGGGGCCGCCCAAGCAATCGAGGACGGTGCCGTCCTTGGCCACCTTTTCGAGAAGGTCAGCCATGCCAGTCAACTACCCGACATTCTTACCATCTACGAAGCTCTGCGGAAGCCGCGTACCAGCCGAGTCGTCAGGGACTCCACCCGGGGCAGACGGATTCTTCATCTTCCCGACGGACCTGCCCAGGAAGAGCGAGATCGCCAGCTGCAAGAGGAACGGCCTTTCGAAGGCTTCGCTCATGCGTGGGCCGATCCGGCGATGCAGGAATTCTTATATGGCTATGATGCTCGCAAGGAGGTGAATCGTGCTTGGGACGTTTATCTGTCGGGCCAGTTTCCTCTCACCACAAATGCTTGGAAATTATAGGGAGTCTAGAAGTCAGCAGGCGAGGCGGGCTGTTGACGATTTTGTTGAAGTCATCCTTGCGCCAATTGAAGTCCTGACATCTAAGTGAGCATACTAGTAAAAATATGAATATTGACAGGCAGGGGCTCTCCCCCTTTCAATAAAAGCATAACCTCCGAGCCTCCACTTTGACCCCCTTGGAAAAGAGACTATCTTCTCTACCCATCCTGTTGTAAGTCACTGACTTGCGCCTCGATCGAGGGAAAACATCTGGCATCATCAATTGCTCTCTATTCGACCAGCTAACCTTTTCCTCTGTTATCCAATTCATCCAATGATGCGGTATCTATCCTGTAAGGGCTTTTTCTCCTTTGGCCCAGGGCGCTCACCAACAGGCTTGCCAATGACCATCTGAGATATGAGCTTCCAATGCGACGGGATTGTGGCCGACCAAGTTTCTTTCACCTTGTCATCGATCAATGGGTTGTAGTGCTGCACATTGGCGCCCATGCCTTCGGAATTCAACGCTGTCCAAAGAAGGACCTGATGCATGCCGTTGGTCTGATCCCGCCAGCTTTCGAACTTGTCGCTGTACAGCTTGAAGGCTTGTAAGTGGTTGAATGCGGTGGGGTCTTCGAAGAATATGATAGTGCCGTAAGACCCTTGGAAAGAGGCAAGCTTGGCCTCGGTGGCCTGGGCTTGTTCGCCAGAGACAAATGGTTTCACTGCTGCTCGGACAATGTCCCACAACTTCCTGTGTTCGTTTCCAATAAGGAGCACTATCCGTGTACTCTGGGTGTTGAAGGCGGATGGGGTGGATAGGAGAACCTTCTGGATGAGTTCCTCAATGCGCTCTTTGGAGATGGTGGTCTCGTTCGAAAGCTTGTAGATCGAACGTCGTTCAGCGACTGCTGACATGAGGGCGTCTGCGCTGGTCGACGACATTGTGACTGAAGAAGCCGGTATATTTCCAAAGCTGGCGTACAAGACTAGTAAAAGGCTGACCTTTTCCGTACAGGTCTCTTGTGACTTCCAACGACATGGTACTTATGCACACAATGTTAGCCCTGGAAATACTGTGTTCTCCCGACAGGGGCTTGATACGTCGCAGATCCCGCATCCTCCACAGTCCCGGGCTACTACCGTTTCTTGTTTGGTTTCCGAGGTGCTACTGCTAGTAGTACTTACTAATCGTGGTTGTAAGCGAAAGGGCGGAATGAATGCTTTGCCTCGGATGAAGCGAATCGTCTCACGATTTCGGAATCTTCCGATACAACTTCGTTCAAATACATTGGAGAATGGTTCGTAATCTTGGCTTTCACTGAAGCTGGATGATTTTGAGTAGAACGTGAGGAGTAAGCTGGAACCATCCTCCAAAGTGCCGCCGGAGAATGTAACGCATAGATCATGTGAAGCGCTGGAAGCAAACCTGGTTGTAAGCCCATTCTTTGGCTGTGCTTATGGACTGTCGTAATCATCACGATCCAATTGTCCTATTTTTGTTTGCAAGTCACCACCTTCCCTTCTATATGCTCAGTCACAAGGGTTCAAGCTACTAAGGGTTATGGACATCGCTGTCAACACGTTGGAAGTTGACCACCTCATCGTCGGCGCAGGCCCGGCAGGGGCATCACTGGCGTGTTTTCTAGGCAGACACGGTAATTCTGCCAATCCAGCATTATCGATGCATATCTGCCTTTTGAGATTCTGACTCCAAGGGTGGCATTTTGACAGGACTGAATGGGTTGATAATTAGCTCCGCGCCTTCTACGGCAAACACACCACGAGCTCATATCATCAATCAACCTGCAATGGGTAAGTAAGCAATAGCATCGTTCTCAGAGACAGGCGTTCCCGACTAAGCGATTATGTATTCAAGAATGCATACGAGATTTGGATATGGATCTGGAAAGGGAGTTTCAAAAACTTGGTTATGCCGGGCCTGAAAAGGGCCATACGCGCTGGTGCAGTACCATGAGCGGAAGAGAATATGGTCGAATCCATTCCTGGGGTTTCGGTCCAAAGCGAGGAGTAAGTTTAACCTCCGGTTCTCAATTCCCAGGGTCTCCCATGGAGAAAATGGTTCGAGATGTACTAATCGAACAACATCATGATAGGGAGATTTCGAGCTCCATAGCCCGTGCTCCCACCTCGAATTGCCACAAACCATTGTGGAACCAATTTTGCTTAGATACGCGACCCAGCATGGATTTCCATGTCGATTCGGCTCTCGACTCGTACGGTTTGACGATTCCGCGGTCGACCATGTCATGGTGGAAGTCGAAGATCGAATCTATGGGACCATCCAGAAAATCAAGTGCAAATATCTCTTTGGTGCAGACGGTGCAAAGAGTCGCATTGTTCAGCAGTTGGGCTTGCCTCTAAACGTCCAACCTAGCCAAGGCATTGCCCTGAACGTCCTTCTTCGAGCTGATCTGTCCGATATAATGAAGACTCGAGTGGGGAACTTGCATTATGTCATTCAACCTGATGTGGAAATGCCCGATTTTGCTGGATGGTCTATCATGCGAATGGTGAAGCCGTGGTATGAATGGCTTGTCATTATGATGTACAAACCAGACTGCCCAGCAGATTTCACGCCCACGCAGGAACAGGTTCAAGAGCAGGTCAAGCGCGTTATAGGAGGCCCTACTATCCCGGCAGAGATTCTGCGCATTGATAAATGGATTATCAACGAGATCGTTGCGGAGAGCTACAGCAAAGGTCGAGTGTAAGTAATCACTCGCCTGGCTGAAAAGCCCTGAGATCACTGATGCAGCTCAGATATTGCCTGGGAGATGCCGTACATCGTCACCCACCCATGAATGGACTTGGGGCGAATACCTGCATTCAAGATGCCGCAAACCTTGCTTGGAAGGTAGCGATGGTGGAAAAAGGTATGTAGCAAGGCTTTGCAAGGGCCCAAAATAAGTCCAACAGGCATGGCGGCAACTGGTACTGATTCCAAGTTCTAGGAATTGCGGGAGCGTCACTCCTGGACACCTATAGTGTTGAACGTCAACCCGTTGGAGCCGGGGTTGTCCAAAGGTAAATCTCAATGCTTGAGTTTCGGGAAAGAGAGTTGTGTCTGATCGGATTTCATGATGACAGAGCTAATGCTTCATTACGAGAGCATATTCCTATTTTCGACACCCTCGGATTCCTTGATCCGTCCCTGGAGGGGCGAAAAGCACAGCTCGCGATTCTGGATGAGGAATCCGACCGTGGCCGAGTTCGACGCCGCAGACTCATGGACGTGATCGATGAAACAAGTCATGAATTTCAAGCACAAGGTTCAGATATGGGCCAGCAATATGAGTCCTCAGCTGTCTTTCTCGATGGCGCTGGGCAACCTCCGAAATTACCGTCAGATCCAGTACTTTTCTATGAGCCGCGTACGTTTCCAGGCAGGCGACTACCACATGCCTGGCTGAATACCAGTGTACCATCGAGACAGGTTTCGACTTTGGATCTCAGTGGCAAAGGCAGATTTACAATCTTCACTGGGCACGGAGGCGAGCCCTGGCTCAAGGCTGCCGCTCAGACGAGAGAGAGTTTAGGCGTCGAGGTGACGGCACACGCAGTTGGCTTCGGTCTTGAGTACGAAGCCGTGTACAATGACTGGTATCGCTTGCGTGAGGTTGAGGAGGACGGATGTGTCCTTGTTCGACCTGATAACTTCGTGGCCTGGAGGAGTCAGGGGATGGTAGAGGACTGCTCAGCGACCTTGGAAAGTGTGTTGAAGAAGATCCTGAGTCTCTAAGACTCACCTTCATAGGTGAACAAGGTCTGTCAACGACGACCATACAGAATAGTGGGCTTACTACTAGTAGTTGCCAGGCATCTTGACGTGAGTGAGCACCACTGCACAGATTATTGATGCTGCTGTAGGTGTGGCAAGCCCAAAGCACGCGAGGCTGAAGGTCAAGGGGCTGTTAACTAACCCTTTTCCCCACAGCCCACAACCATCGGCAACATTCCGCCAGCGGGGATCCTGATTTGTCAAGGCGGGTGATGGCGGCTACTGGGGGATGAGTGGGACATGTCCAGCTGCTGTAAGCCTACGAGCTTGAAGTGTACATAGCCCATATGATATCCTTCTCATCTTTTTCACCTCTAGCTATGATCTTCCTACCGAGCCGTACCACGATCGAATGCTACCACAAAATGCCAAGGACTCGCCATGTTTCTATCGAGCGCCCTCCGGCAGTAGAGGGAACGACGAGAAGCGCCGAAGTTGGAAAATCTTCATCAAAGCCTGCTCGCAAGCGGAACCGATATACACCCCATGCTTGTAATCGATGCAAGACAGCGAAGGTTCGCTGTGATGGCCGTCTTCCCTGCGGTTACTGCTCCGCCCGAGATGCTACCACTTGCTACTACGCTGCATTGCCCTTGCCCAGTTTTCAGCTCAGTGGAAGGCAGTCAGAGTATGAAGTCACAAATTTCAGCACATTGCAATCTGACCTGGTATGTAGGGATGAGGATAACGGATCTCAGATGGACACGGCATCACTCCTTCGTCTCCAGAATGAGAAACTGGACCTCCTGATCCGTAGGACAGCCGTCATGGATCTTGCATACAAGCTGCCTGTGCACGAAGATCTTAGGAGAGAGATTTTCACCTCATTACCCAGACAGCCCTTGCCTTTGTTTCAAGGCTCGACTAGTGCCTTCTTCTGTATCAATTACATCGATGTCGGTGCCGGAAAACTTGGACAGCCATTCTTTGAGGGTTCCTTCATCCCGTTGGCAGCCACGCCCTCACCAATGCCAGCCTCCCTCTCCATTGTTCAGGGGCAAATCATCGAGGGCGAAGCGAGTGACATCAGCGGAAATTATCTGATTGATAACGACGCTCCGATAGAAGGCAGCCCTGGCGCGAAATTCCCTTTTCCGTCAGTTGCTTTGCCGTCACACTGTCCGCTCGCCGAATTAGATGGCCACTTTGTCATTCGGATGGTCCAGGTCTACGGACGCCTTGGAGGAGCAATGTATCCTATCGTGGACATTGCCGAGCTCACCCAGAAAGCGAGATGCTTCTTCGATGCTAAGGCTGATCTTCAATCATCCCGAGGCAGGCATGATTCAGTCTTCATGGAAATTGCCCGGGACGACTTGGCCATACTGAAGTTCGTGGTCGCAATTGCTCTTCTAGCACAAGGCGATATGCATGCTGAGATGGCATCGAGGCTGTTTCAAACTCTTCGACCAACGATAGAAGCCATGGTCTGGAACGTCGCGGTGGATTTGAAAGACTTGGTTTTGATGACGCTAGCGGTATTACTCTTGGCTCCCCATTCTCTATCACGATTATGCAGTGACCCAACTGATATTATTCCATAGGCACTCTATCACCTCCACTGGGGCAAATGGCGTCTGGCCTGGCGCTTGGTTGGTGATCTCACGCGAATGGTGCTCGAGCTGGGCTTGAATCGCGAGATTGTGCTTTCCCGTGCGTTTCCCGACCCGAAAACTCGTGTTCGAGCAATCAACACGATATGGACAATCTACGTTCTGGAACAACACCTCAGTCATGCGTTAGGCTTTTCCAACGCCATGCACGGACTCAGCCTTGAGCTCAACTTCCCCCTGCCTGTTAGTTTTGACTTTCACTCTCGCTGAGTATTTCCTGTTCTCATTCACCTTTCGAGCCTGTAACCTACTGACCGCATGCATTCAGGTCGAAGCCCCTTTCTTAACACTGATGATTGAATATGCACGTATCGGGAAGCAAGCCTGCGACACGCTCTTGAGCGACAAAGACTTTAATCAGCAGCAAGTGAGCAACTGGCAGGAGGACTACGCCTTTTTTCAATACCGACTTGAGCGATGGACAGTCCTCATGTCGAACACCTTTGAAACCTCTGACATGGACCAAGACATCCGCCCAGACTTTCGAATCGTTCGCACAATCCTCGACCTCCGTGCAAACCATCTTCGAATCCTCGTTGCTCGTGCCTTCCTTTGTACCGGCCTCCGGAACGCAGCGCCTTCGGACATCTGGACGACATCTGTCAACATTGCAGTTGATTCAGTTCAAGTTTTCGCGCAGATGGATACCTCGACGCAGGAATACCGGTTCCACCAGGTCCAATTCAACCACTTTCTCATCGTTGCCTTGGACATGTTACTCTTCATTACAACCCACCGATCTTCGATTTGCGGTTCTCCCTCGGCAAACGGAGAACAGCTCCCTGTGCCTGAAGATGTAGTCCCGAAAGCTCAACAGAGCTCGGTCGTTGCACTAAATATCCTCCGCAATCTGGCCGAAACCTCCAATCATTCCAAACACCTGTGGGAGCGGGTTCGAGGAGTGGCCTCTCGTCTCAATTTATCAAGCTATTTGTTCCCCACTGCTGCGGACCACGAGATATATCCTCCTGCCATGCATTCTGGGAGCGGACACTCCGGTGTTGAAGAGACAGCTGGCGATGCTGGTCTAGCAAAACACCACACGAACGTTGATCATCATGAACCCCAGAATTTTCCATTTACCTTCCCAACAGGAGACATGGGGACCTGGGAGTTCCACGGCCTACTTTCCTCGCCAGTGTTTGATCATTTGCAAGATTTGGGCAGCCTAGCGGACAATACGTGGATTCGGTAACACGATCGAATAAGATGCAAAGTTGAGATCCTGGAGGCGAAATCCACCATTGACTAGCTCGTCGGTTCGTTGGGAAATTTATCCAGGTGGTTGGTGCCATGAGCAAGCCTCGCCAGTGCTCACCGAACAATGTTTTCCCCTTCATTTCGGGAAATTTATCAGACATATCCCTTTCATTCTCTGCTTGCAAATCTTATCAACGGACCTTCTCGACCGGCGGCCAGATGATCGAGGAGCTTATACTCCACGATCTCAGGGTCATGCGCAAATCGATCTTCCTTCCCACCACTAACGTATCCAACATCATATTTCCAAAGGGCCTTCGCAAGCAACAGACAGATCTCGATTTGGGCCAGCCTCTTGCCAATGCATTGTCTCGAACCGTATGAGAACGGAGTTAGAGTCTCAGTGCACCACTTGACGGACTCTTCATCATTGTGCCCGGGTAGCCACCGCTCAGGCATGAATCGGTGTGGTTCAGGGTAGACTTCTTCGAGATGGTGGAGAGTGTATATTGGCACGGAGAGCTCAACTCCAGCAGGGAATATCTCGCCAACAACGCCCAACCCTCCCTTCAAAACCTCCCGAGGCAAAACTCCTGGGAGACTTGGGCTAAGCCGAAGGGTCTCGTTGACCACAGCATGCAGGTAGCGGCAGCTGTCGAGCACCTTGCCGAGGCCGATGTCTTCCGCCGACTTGAAACTTGTACGGATTTCGTCAGTGAGTCGAGTCAGGGTAAGAGGGTTGTTCGTCAGGTAAAAGAAGTTGGCTGCAATCTGCGTCGCTGTAGTGTCGGAACCTATATCGCCAAAGTCAGAACAACTGAAAGAAGCTCGTCAACACGAAACGACATACCTCCAATAATCAGCGTTCGGGCCTCGGAAAACACCTCCCTCGGATCATCATACGCCTTGGACCCGTCTTTGTTCTCGCCATTGGCAATATACCAGAAGAAGTCTTTGCGACTTTGATCAGCCTCTATCCGCATCTGGGCCTGCTGCCTGGCATAGAGGAGTAATTGGGAACCTCGATGGACGAGGTTGCGGAAGAGAAGTCTGTCGAGTTTCCACCTATGCATGAACGGGCTGCAACCGGACTGATTTGGCCGAGTCTGTCAGAAGTCTTCTCCTTTCGCGGCTGTGGTCGTTCGCTGGGGACGGAGGCATTCACTCACAAGAAGCTGCCGATGCAACGCCGCATCGATCACACTGGGAAGTTCTCGACTCTCTCTGCCGGTCTTCATACCAAAATCCTTGCCAAATACTAGATCGCCCATGATATCAAACGTCACATAATTTGCCCACTTCGCCATGTCGGCGGTCCAGCCCTTTTCACCTCCATTGGTGTTGTCTTCGGCCGGCGCCACGCGGAAGAATTCGTCCAGGTGTGGGAGAATGTACTGTTGCATGGAAGCGAGGCTGGCTTCGGTGAATGCTGGTGCCATGATTCGGCGTTTGCGGGCGTGCAACTCACGGTCGCGGGCGTTGAAGAGGTTCTGGAGCCCCGCGTGGGCGATGGCCGGGTCGTAGAAGGCCGATTTGCGGACATTCTGGTTGACACCGTAGATCTCTAGCGAGGAATTGTAAGACGATATCGGTGGATGATGTTGGATTAATCTTTTGATGTAGAAACCATACCTTTGATGGCGGCTGGGTCGTTGATTGTCACGAGGTTGGGAGCAATGCGAACAAATTTGCCTGTAATGAGACGATTTCGAATTGGTCAGCCCCTCTTCTGCATGACTAGGTTTCCCTGCTCTTTCGGAAGGAGGTACACCTGATGACCTGACTTAGACGTACCGTATTTCTGATGAGCCCAGTAGGTCTGCAAATGCCTATCACCGATATAGGAATGATAGACCGAGTACCAATTCGTGAGCTTGGCAAAGAACGGACCCGGATACTTGGCGAGGGGATGAAAATAGAGGCGATAAATGGCCAAACCGAACAGCTGAAATCATGGTCAGTAGTTGTTATCATAAATCAAAGGCAGGAAGGAAAGCCAGAGCTGGTTCTCCGGCCCTTGATCCCAGACTAACATATACAAGCCCCGTCACGAATGGTACGGCGATGAGGACTTGAAGAAGGAACCCTCCCCTCTCTCCAACGATATCGACAAACTGCACCATGAAGGACATTGTGATGGTTGTGTAGCAGTTCGAGTTTGCTCAAGCTCAGCTCTCAAAATGCACGCACGTGTTGCTTTCAAAGTACAGGGCCAAAGACTGATTCAGAAAGTTTTTGTGCAAGATAGGACATCGGTCTCTCAAGAAGAAATCTAGGTGACCAGCCTCTCACGAGAGATTCAGTTCTTCCTACAGTGATGAGGTCCTTTCATTTCCGAGGAATTTCGCTGATCGCCATTCTCAACTCCGCTACTCCTCTCCTCGGGGCCGGCATCCCAGCATGGATAAAGAAAAGCCCTAATTCCGAAGGACGTCAGATTTGCCTACGCAGCCTTCCCCATGGAGCGAGCACATCCTGGGCTGTGGAGAAAGATGGAGTATAGTGTCTGACGTTGGCGCCTCGGTCAATCCCACCCCGTCCGTATTATCGACAAGAGATTCCGCCTTATAAATACCATGACAGGGGTCTAATGTCGAGGCTGAGGAGAGCTCGGAATGTTCCGAAATGGCCAAAGTCGAATTGACAAATTTTGATGGGCAGATACAATGGTGCCCGAAGCAGTCCTCCCCCTTTGCGGAGACACTTGTGTAGGCAGTGGTCTCAATTAACGATCCTTTCCACTTTCACTCCCACTCCCGCATCTACTCCGCTTTGGGAGAGTCATGATCCAACTCCTATTTCGATGCCTCGCAGAGGACTTTCCTAAGTACGCTATTACATAAAGGACTACATACACGGGAGCAAAAAGGAAGTGCAAGCAAGAGGCAGCAACACACGCAATTGCATCAAACAGCGATATAAATCAACCGAACCCGTAAACTCAATTCAACCGCACGCAGATCGACGAGGCGTCTGTCCCGTCATTTTCTGATACATATCAGCGCTTCCACCTTCTCGTTGCCGAGAGTGTAGCGGACGATGGCATGGTGCTGAGAGAATGTGGAAAGGGGTACACAATGGAGGATGTGAAGACTGACAAACTGAGGTATTATAGTCCGCTTTATCCTCCCCCCTGGCATCGGCATTGAACACAAAATACTCTGCCAACACCGGGCCCATCCACAGACTTTGAGCGCAAGTAAGCCAAAGAATCGAATCGCGGACAAACCCCAGGAAGCGGAAGCGAGAATTGCCCGGATTGACAAGCTAGGAGTTGCTAGTTGAGGTCCGTGGACGGTCCATCGCCCATCTTCATGTGCTGAACGTCTTGTCTTGCTCCCCACTCTTGCCTGTCGGCTAGCTATCTCTTGTCGCTGCTACGAGAGCCGCATCTACAAGTGTGTACAGCATTACTCGTATCGGGACGAAAGACTCGGAGGAAGACGCTCTCGATAAGGTCGAAATGGCCTCCAGTGTCTCCCCACCTTTGCAGATAAGCTTTATGTAAGCCAGTCCCTGCCGTTGATGCTGCTTCGAGTGGAGCACCTCCACGGCCGTCACTCGGTGGGCTCGAGTAACGTCGCCCGCATTTATAATATTGATACCAGGTGCGAGGAGGAATGTCCTCAAGCCTGCTACACTTGTTGTCCTGTTCATACATAACCAAAAATGTTTTCAATGATTGATACTAGTGCACGAGGACTCGGCGCCTACGGCCTGATACTACTCGTGCTAGCATTCGCAGGCTATGTCGTGCGCCAGGTGTTCTTCCACCCCCTCAGCGACATTCCAGGGCCCCTACCGGCCAAGCTGACTCGCTGGTGGCAAGCTTATGAGGTCTGGTCAGGAGCCGCCGAGAAGACAGAAATTGCTCTTCACGAAAAATATGGTGAGGACGGCTCCCTCTCATCAGCTGGCGAAGGAACAGGACTCGTTAATCATGAATCAACATTTGTAGGATCCCTGGTGCGTGTAGCTCCGAATCAGGTCAGCATCTCGGACCCGGAAGCTATCAAATTGATTTATGGGCCAAATTCTCGTTTCCCAAAGGTTTGTTGCGAAGGGTGGCTTGATTTGATGAATGGTTCACTCATGTCGAACAGACCGATATGTATGCCGCTTGGAAACATGGATACGACAACATGTTCACTTACCGAGATGAGAAAGAACACGCAAAGCACCGCCGAGCCGTCGGGAACGCCTATACGATGAGCTCCGTCCTGGATTCCGAAGTATACATTGATCAATGCTCGGATCTATTCGTGCAAAGACTGGGGGAGATGGCTCAAGCCGGGCAGACAGTCGACCTGGGTCACTGGTTGCAGATGTACGCGTTTGACGTCGTGACCGAGTTGTTCTATGGCAAGGCCTTCGGTCTGATGGAGGGCCGACAGGACTTTGGATGGTTTGAGCTGCTCGAAGGCGTCGTTCAAGCCGTTGCTATTGTAATCCATCGCTCGGTTCAGGATCCCCTAGCGCAATGCTAACATTGGTATGCAGATGGGGATGATACCTTACGTCGTGTCGTTCTATCATATGCCGTTGTGGCAGAAGATATTTCCTGGAGTCAAGGAGGCCAATGAAAAGCAATTCAAGATGATCTCGGTCGCACAAGAAAGAGTGGCAGAGCGGATGAAGGCCAAAGGCGGACGGAGAGACATGATGGAAAAGTTCATTGAGCGACATCGAGAGAGCCCAAACGATATGACAGTCCAGTGGATCGAGATGGAAGCTGTCGTGGCTTTATTTGCAGGTAAATTGGCATCCCATTTACCATGAAACTTAGCTGGAGAAAGCTGACGTCCACACCTCGACAGGGTCCGACACAACGGCCTCCGCACTGCGAAGTGTATTCTACTATCTGCTGAAGAATCCGTCAACCTATGAGACTCTGCGAAAGGAAATCGACGACATGGATGCTCAGCGTGAATTGTCCCCCAGAGTCTCTTTTGCCGACAGCAACAAAATGCCATACCTTCTCGCGGTCTGCAAAGAAGCCATGCGACTGAATCCTTCCGTTGGCCTTGGTCTCCCTCGCTATGTCCCACAAGGAGGAAGAGAGATTTGTGGACGGTATTTCCCGGAAGGGGTAAGTATTGATTCAAACCCGAACGCGGAATAATTAGTGCTGAGACCATCCCAGACTCGTGTAGCCATCAACGCCTGGGTAGTCCACCTCGATGAGAAAGTCTTCGGTCGCGACCCCAAAGCATTCCGTCCAGAGCGTTGGTTGGAAGGTGACGCAAAGGTCATGGACCGGTACATGTTCCAGGTATGTCATCTATTTCGTGAGACCAGGATCAAAGCTAACGATGGTTTCTCTTCTGCTAGTTTGGCTCCGGTAGTCGCACGTGTACCGGCAAAAACATTGCCATTCTACAGCTGCAGAAGGTCGTTCCGGAGATCCTCCGCCGGTTTGATATTTCGCTGGTGGAGCCGAACAAATCCTGGAAGACGATCAATCATTTCTTTGTGAAGCAGGAAGGCTTGAATGTCAATCTTCGAGAGCGAGTGAAGAAGTGAACAAGAATATTAGCACTTTCAGTAGTAGCTTCTATGCACTTGTCATTGCACACCGCAACAATGTGTACTGTAGGTTGTAGACTAGGAGGCATGGTAACCAAGGACGTTGACCTCCATCCCAATTTTCAAGGGTTTGGCGGCAATTCCAGCATTTGGCACTGTAATCCCCTCTAGGAGCCACTCGAAGAACTCTCCTGCAATAGATTTTTGTGCTTCATATATTATGAAACACCATTTCCTTTCGCAATCCACCATAGGACTCGGAAAACAGGGCTTCCCGTTCGCTCAGCCGTACTTAAGCCGAGTGCCGGTGAGTTAGTAGTTGCGTCGGTGACGAGCAGCGAATCCTCACTGTGGATTGTGTTTTTGTGTTTTTGCGTTTTTGCGTTTTTGCATCTCTCTCGAGAGGGAGATCGCATGATTCTTTTCTCGCTTAAAGATCTCAGCCTTGCATTAGGCCTACAAGGATAATTGCGACGGGCGTAGACGTGCTGTTCCCATTGGTAGAAGGTGTGACCAAAATTGTGATGTAGCCAAGCTCCACTCCCAAATCACGTGACCGAGTACTCTCAAAACCGTTGACCGTCTCCTCCACAAAATATCCGTACTCTTTCCAAAGGTGGACATACCCTGAGTTTCTTCAAGAAAATCCTTCTGGGAGAAGGCGCGGGGATTCGCTCTATCGAGTCTTCGCCAGCAAAATGTACCTAGTATTGGCCATCTCGAACCATCGCCGAGATCTGTCCCTTCGAGGAGCTGCCCAGTGATTATGGTTTAGATCCGCTCACATACAGGATTTGGTTTTTTTTAAGAATCTATGTCCCTGCATAATCACGAGTCGGCTCTCCATAGTAACATTTGCGGATGTGGACGTTAAAGCAAAGAAGCACGTCGAGCCCGCAACCCCTCCTCCAGTCGTGGGGATAACCTTATGCTAGGCCATTTGCGGAGAAGCTGGGGGACGATAGCCGGAGTTCGTGTAACGCAGGTCAAGACGGCCATTCTACGTGGAGGTCTTCTCCCCTAGAATGGGGAGGTCCTCTCCACTTGAGGGGACTTGCAGTATGGGTTTGAGGCTGACGGCAATTTCAAGTTGGACAACACGTTATTGCGCTGAGCTGAGCACGTTGAGCTAGTCCGACGTCGACATCATCATAACCCAACTCGCGGAACGTAACATTGTCGTGCGGATGGAGTCGGCGTACCCTCCTTTTGCAGGCATTTACGAGCCGCAAGGGTTGAAGAAGTTGATTTACGGATCCGGCGTGGTGAACGAGCAGCTCGGCTCGTGCCTTCCTGGGCCATCCTCAAAGGCCTTCGTAGTTACTGGCACTTCCCTGGCAACGAAGACACCACTCATCGAAGAGATAGAGGAGCTCTTGACTCCCGAGCGCCATGCAGGGACTTTTGCCGGTATACAGGAGCACAACCCTGAAGGGCCCTTGCAGAAAGCTCTCGCCCAAGTCAAAGGAGACGCCACAATTGACACCATCATCAGCGTTGGAGGAGGGAGCCCCATAGACGCAGCCAAGTCTATCATATTCAACATTGGCACGGAGGATGGAAGATGGTTAACTCACATCGCGATACCAACGACACTCGGTGCAGCGGAGTGTACAGATCTTGGAGGCACAACGATGGCAGACGGAATGAAAAAAGGGATCCGAAATCCGAATGTTATCCCTCATTATATTCTATATGATCCCCATTTCGGTCTGTATACGCCACCACAGTTGTTCATGAGCACTGCTATCCGCGCCTTGGATCACGCCGTGGAACTACAATACCATCCATCTGCGACCTGGCATTGTCGAGTTATGTGCTTGAGAGCCATATCAGCCTTGTTCGACCTACTACCTAAATACAAGGCAAATCCAAAGGATGAAGATACCATCGTCCGGTTGTTTCTTGCAGCATATGCGAGTCTAGGGTTCGTCGGGCGGAATTTGCAAGGTTCGCTCGGTCTCAGCCATACTGTGGGCTACTCAGTGGGCAGTCCATACGGCATCCCCCACGGCATCACCAGCTGCATGACCCTAGGCCCAATTGTAAAGCTGAAGGCTAGATTCGAGAAGGAAGATGCAAAGCAGATAGCGGCCATTCTGCCAGTCATCGGTGGATCCGAGTCTAACGATCCGGTCCACGACTGCGAGCTTGTTGGCGACAAAATCATCAGGCTGGTTTCTGACTTGGGTTTGTCAACCACACTGACACAGTGGAAGGTGGATCGCGATCAGGTGGACATAATTTGTGCCCGCGCCACTGGCGCCTGGATGCCAGGAGAGAGCAAGCAGGAAAAGGAGCCCGGATACGATTTAGCAGTCCGGGAGGTTATTGAGAGCTTGTATTGATATAACCAAAGCATTGAACTTGATGAGTGGACCGGTGATAGCCCATAGTAGAAAGGCCAGAGACAAAGAGAGTCTAAGACGTTGCTTGAGCAAAGTGGTCGATTGGAATGCACCACTGAGTCAGTGCCGAGGTTCATCGCCAGTCACGCTAAGTCACGTCCACAGCTTCCCCTCCGCTTACTTCTGAAGCTCGCTCATCGGAAGGCATGACCTGGGCGTATGAAACATTGACTCGCGTAGCTACACGGTATATCTTAGTACCTCCAGCTAACGACACAGATCCCCCTGCCTACAAAACGAGGATCCAGCCTCCCGCGAACCCGAGCAAAATGCCCCAACGCCTCACCATTGGCCTCTCCCAATCTCACACCCTCTCCTCACTCCACCTCACGCTCTCCGCGCTGCGCGAAACGACAAAAGAGGCCGCGCAGAAGGGAATATCCATCCTCCTCTTCCCCGAAGCCTACCTAGGCGGCTACCCACGGACCTGCTCCTTCGGTGCTGCTGTCGGCTCCCGCTCAGACGCTGGCCGCGACCAGTTCCTCGAATACACCAAGTCGGCCGTCGACCTTGGCGACACGCCCAATGGCGCCGGAGATGCCTGGATCGAGAAGAAGCTCCCCCTAAACAAAGAGACGGGCCGGCGCGGAGATGGCACACGAGAGTACCTCGAAGAAGTCGCCCGGGAGACTGGGGTCTTCATCATCACCGGCGTCGTGGAGAAGGCAGGAGGGTCTCTCTACTGCGCCGCGGTCTACGTCGACCCAACCCGCGGTGTGATAGGCAAGAGGAGGAAAGTCATGCCCACGGGCTCGGAGAGACTGGTGTGGGCGCAAGGTTCAGCATCCACCCTCGAGGCCGTGACTGCGACGATCAAAGGCGTCAGAGTTGTCATGGGCTGCGCGATCTGCTGGGAGAATTACATGCCCCTGCTAAGGTATAGTATCTACAGCCAGGGTGTGAACTTGTGGTTGGCGCCCACGGCAGATCCCAGAGATACGTGGGAAGCTCTGATGCGCACGATAGCGTGTGAAGGGCGATGTTTCGTACTCAGCGCCAACCAGTGCATCAAGAAGAAGAATTTGCCTGGTTGGATCACGGGTGCCAAACACGACTCGGGTTCTGCCTCAGGAGTCAGGGTCCATGAGACGTTGGCGAACGGCATTCCACCTAACGTATTCAAGGGACGAAGACTGTCAATGACAAGGACAGAGGAGAACCATGAGATTGCGTGGACGTGCGATAATGACGCGATTGACGAATCTAAACCTCTTGAAGCTCCCAAGCAGAGCAGAGATGCTTCAGGCGAAGGCGAGCAGTTCGTGTCGATTGGAGGTTCCTGCATTGTCAATCCTATGGGAAAGACAATAGCTGGCCCGGTATGGGAGCAGGAAAATGACTTGCTATTCGCCGAAGTCGACTTCGACGACTGCGATCGAGGACATTTGGACTTTGACGCATCAGGGCATTACTCACGGCCTGACGCCTTCAAATTGACCGTCGAAGGATTAGACCTTAACCCGCCGCCGTAGGTCCTGACTTTGTAGTGCACAACACCTCAACGTTGGGAATAAAATTCATGTCATGCCGTATAAATTACGATGATCCACCATCTGAGAGATGGACTCGTACTCAAAAATCGGCAAGTCTTGGTGCGATTGTTCTTGTCTCATGCTCGACTGTTATGAATATAACGGTCAGCATCCAGCTCAAGATCGATCGACTGAAAAACGTTCGATCGAGCGAGGCAAGAGACGTTAGGAATAGTAACTGAATTCAAACGGAGAGAGTGGGTAGGATCATCTTCGAGGATGGACAAGGGTGCCCAGGCCGCATATCATTACTGTAAAAACAATGCCACCAGCATAACCCGGGTATCATTCAGTCGCTTTTCATGCCCTGTTCAGATCAATTACACGTTTGGCACCATCATGCCGTGTTAATATGCCACTCTCGTCCTCATGTCCGAGATCTTTCGCTCGATCTCACGGACCGAGCGATCCAGTTCGCCCGCAATCATTAGCTTCTTATCATTCGGCAGGAGGAAATACGTCTCGCAAAGATCACCGTCAATAATCCCTTTCGATGGCGCATAATATGACCGGTAAATGAGATGGTCGCGGCCGAGAAGCGGCGGGTTGCCATTTGTTGAAGCAAGTTGCATTTCGAGAGATTGGAAGAAATCGACATCTTCACGACCAACGAATGGCACGAGCATTCCCAGTGTGCCTTGCAAGCCTGTCCAAAACACGACATCTCGACCGCCAGCCACTAGATTGGTTTTCTGAACACTGGTAGGAATGTCGCCCGGGAAGAAGTGCGCCATTAGACTGAGCCTATTCGGCGCGCCGCTGAGGTATTGTCTTTCGTGCGTCAAGTGCGCCCCGGAGCCGTCCTCGTCGGCTTCTTCCGACGCCTTGGGCGGACACCGCAGAAGCCAGAGATTACCAAACTTGTCACCCCCTGCGACGGTCTCGTAGTCCACCATAGTGGCACATGTTGTCCAACGAGCAATAACATCGTCCGCAAAGGGGATGAGCTTGTTTTCTTGGAACTTGTACACGACGTAGGTAACGCTTTCTTGCACGTTGCTGACGATGATCCTGCTTCCCTGGGTCTGAAGGCCGACAATAACGTTGGAGGTTTGTACTTGACACTTGCGCAGCATTTGCTTCATGCCTAGGTCGTAGATCCTAAGGTCCGAGCCAATACCGGCAAGAAGCCGTCCTTGGAATGCAAGAAGAGCTGTCGGAGGCTGCTCAACCTTCGTCTTGTGGATGAATTCCAGCTCCTTGCCATCCTCGTGGAAGCGGTACACGTGGAGGAACCCGGCGGAGAAGGATCTTGGGCTTACAACCAGGTCTTTAGCAGTACCAACGACTAAAAATGTCTCGCCGTCCTGGCCTGCGAAGGGCGCCGCGGTGATACTTGTGGCACACTCATTGTCTTCCAGCTCCAGTGTAAAGACAACCGATTTCGTCGTAACCGGGTCGACAATCTGTATGCAAGAGGACCAATGACCGGTCCCCCGGGGATATCCGAACTCTTCAGGTGGCAGAACAACAGCATCACCGTTCACTGCAGTGGATTCAGTAAGCAGTTTTTGCCGCGTTGTTGGTGCAAGTACGTTGTTGTCGGCCTCGATTACGTAGAACAGGGGCTGATCGGGATGCTTGACGAATTTTCGGGGAGTGTATGGAAGTGGGATGTTTTCTTGCAGCAAGTTTCGGGACAGATCTTCAATGGTGAATATCCTGAGGTATGCTATTAGCAAGGGATCCCAAAAAGGTTTGGAATGAAAATGTGACGGGAGATGCAGTGTCAGAAGGAACAATTGGTTAAGTTTTGAAGTCCGCAGAAAAGGTCTCGGAAAGAGCATAGTTATGGGTTCATCATGTGTAAAACAACGCGAGGAGGAATAGACTTTACCTGAGGTTTTGACCTTGAATTCCAACCATCCCCTCCGGACACTGCTCGCTGGTGAAATTCCAGACATACTGGAGGCCAATATAATCCAGAGGCGTCAGCATGAAGCCGTTCGTTTGCGTGTCGGTATAGCCAAGCCATGACCGAGAACTCAACGCCATTACAGCATTCTGCCCCTTGACCGAGACGCGGAAAAGCTTGGCTGGCTTTAGCCCTAGGAATCGTGTCCTGGTATCCGACAGCTCTCCAGTGATTTCGTCCAGGACCGTCCGGAGATAGACGCCAGAATACAGCCCAATGTGAAGGTATAATGTCGTCCCACCCGACGTAGAATCGGCCATGGCCATTATGGACAAGGCTGAAGGAGCTGAAGTCAGTGCCTGCACTGACTTATTCTCTAGTGTCGAGTCCGGATCCAAGCTGAGGATTCTGACGGTCGAGTCGTCGCAGCCAACGGCTAGAAACGAGCTCCGCACACGGCCCTCGGGTACGTCGCCCAAGCTAAGACAAGTTACTGTCCCAGTCATTTCTCTTCGCTCGTCATACTCGGCCAGAGAACCGTCTGTGTCCATTTCGAAATAGACAATTTCACCAGAACTCAGAGCAACAGCAACTTGTCGTTCATTCGTGGTCGCAGCAACAATCGACCGATGTTGAGGTGCAGGCCATTCGTTGACCCGTTTATCCGCTCGAATATGTCGAATACCCTTCGGATGTACTTGGACCAACGCGTCCTCACCAAGTTGTTGTACCGCAAGGGTAGGAGCAGTTGACAAAAAGCCGGTATCAGTGACCTCCTCGACAGTTTCTCCTATGCTGAGAACAAGAGTACCTGTTTTAAAAGACAAGATAATGTAAGCGTCGTATTCGTCCTCCCTTGTCACCTTTGTAGTCCAGACAGCTTCGGGCCTATCAGGGAGCTCTGACTCCACGATCTCGGAAACGGACAAGCCATGCTTCAGAGTCTTGAAACTACTTCGTGCTCCCGCACCGCATATCGAGTAGATCTGAGGGGCATCTTCGTCCAACAAATTCGCCACCTTGCAATCCATTAGAGGATTTGCTGAATCAATGCTTTGGACGAGGTTGAGGTTGGCCAAGGGGCGTACATGGAAATATGCTGGCGTGTAATCTTCTGTGGGATCTGAAGGGAAATCGTCACTCGTAAATTCGGTCTCTTCGTCATCGTCTCCGAGCTTCTCAAACTGGTAGAACTCGTTATTCCCTGCCTCAACGCAGACGAAAAGGAAGCCACTTTTCAAGATGTGCAGACTATTGGCAACAGGCACTGTGTCGAAGTACTTGATCTTCAGAGCCTTGACTTCGCCTGTAGGTTGACCGTTGTCATCCTCAACCATATCTATCGTCACCTTGAATAGATCACCGTCTTCGGTTTGTAGTAGGAGGAAAAACTGGCCCTTCATCTTGTGCATGACGCCAGCCACGATGTGCCGTTTTCGCTCTGGATTCTCCAAGATCCCTCTTCGTCGGGGAATTGGCACGCGGAAAGCTTCCTGATTTGAGTGTCGGTACGTGATGTTATCCTCCGCGCACACAAGAACACCACTGGGACCATCCGAGCCACCAGGGACCTGGAATAATTTTGAAGCATCTCGAGCGACGGGTTCGGCCCATCTGCGGACGACATGGTTCAGACCTAAATCGAGCTCGTAGAAGACCAGAAGCTTCTCCACCTCTTGGAATGCTTGACCACTCGGATCTTGGTCGACCTCCGTGTAATCTACCTCCAATGCTGCAAAGATGGGATTCTCGTAGCCAACGTCGAGTGCTATACAGTCGAAGACCAGAGTCTGTGGCTTATGGGCTTCCAAAGGCGATGATATGGTGAGCTCAGCTTGTGCATTTCTGTTCAAGACGTAGACCAATTTGTTCTTTTCCACCGACGCAATGAGGCATGCTCTCCCTTTCGGATCGACGGCTAGATATTGACCGGGTATGACTCGACGAATGCCCGACTTTCCGTAGGTTTCGAGGTGTACGCGGTTGAAGCGATTTTGTTCGCGGACATACTCGAGGATGGTGATGCGTCCGGAATCAGATCCAACTATCAGATAGTCTAGGCGCCGGTCAGTCATTGGAGAGCTGTGTGGCACAGGATCATCTCACCTTTGCTGCCACCAGCCAACCGGAATGAAGCTAGTGTTCTGATGATGCCGAAGCAGTCTTGAGTGAATAACGGGGAGATTTTACCCTGAGTAGGGTCAGGTCTGTGTATGGTGAGCTTCGAGCCAGATGCTGTGATGATCTGTTGCTCTTTTGTACCGGCAAATTGACCCAAGACTGCTGAAGTAATAGCTGACGGTGGTTGTATCGTCAAACTATACATAAACATGGAGCTTGTCGTCGCCATGGCGGCTGAGGTTCAGACCGCGAAGGTCGAAGGTGGGTCGACGGCTTCGTCGCAGCTGCGCAGGTAGGGTTCAGGAGGTCACCAACGGTCGCATTGCGTTCACCGTGAGATCGTGGACGGTGAGAAAGAAGATAGAAATCGAAAGAGTGGTAGCAAGACAACAACACGTCCTCAAAATGACTTCTTCGTCAAACACCAAACGCCTGTGAACGACTGTTTTGGAAAAATGTTCGGGATGCCAAGAATAAAACCGAGCTTACCGTGTTCAGGAATATGGCCATGCCGCCTTATGCCGGACCTCTATCCGTCAAGCACCATCAAGCCGTACACCATGTCGACATGCAAATTTCCCTTGCTTCCTTGCACCTTATGGCTTTAAGGGGGCAGAATTCGTGTTTCTCTCCAGCTTTGATGTTTATTGAACGAATCATCGCCCGGCCACCTCTAGGGCGCAATGAACTTCTCTCGACCTTGCCATTCAAACTCACGGTCTGTACACACTGAGGAGTGAAAACCCCTTGAAAGTTTTATCTTGCATGCAGGCAATGACTTTGTTCGGATAAATGTGAAAGGTGTTTAATTCTATCTATCGTTGAGCAACATTGTACCACTGCTCCAGATATTTCGGTATCGCAGCCCAGTCCTCCGGCACACAAGATACCCCGACGTACAGATCAGGTCTGACAAGAACCAGACGGCCTTCTGGACCGATTTCATAAAGCTTCGCGACCGCACCTTGTTCATCTCGAGCCCTGTGATCGAAATCGAAGCCAGAGTCACGATTACTCGAGATCATATGGGACGATACAAGGCCTGGAAATTTTGTCTCGAGGGCATCTCTTGCTTTGATTCCAATTTTGATGTGGTTTTCATCATCGTCAGCGCCTGGGACGATGAGGAGCGTAAATTGTGGTCGGCGATAAATGTCATAAAGACGACGCTGTGGCGACTTTGTCAAAAGACAGTCAGGCGCACGCGCTCCCGCACGAGGACCGGCCACAGCTTTGAGGCCGCTGGGGAGCTGGACGACGTCGCAATAGTTATGGGAGAGGCCAGAGACCAACTTGATGGTATTCTGCTCCCATCCCGGAGCCTTGGTCAGCGGAAGCCGTTCAGCAGGCTCAATACCAAAGCCCATAACAATATGGTGAGTTGCCATTGCACCGTTGCTGATCTGCTCGCCGATGGGCTTCCGCTCGCGCTCATATGTGTCGAGGATGGAGTCGTCAGCCTCACCTTTGAATACAGCAGCAAGCTTCCAACCCAGGTTGAAGGCGTCCTGCATGCAACCGTTCATGCCCTGTCCACCAGAAGGTGAATGTACGTGCGAAGCATCGCCACAGATGAGCATTCGACCAGTCCGGTATCGCTCGGCAATGTTGTTTCGAATTTCCCATGATGTCGCCCATTCAGGGACACCGACTTTGAAACCGATGCCGATGCGATCCGCTACCTCCTGGAACGCTTGCCGTATGTCCTTGGCGTAGACGAATTCCCCGGTCTCTTCGCTCATGTAGATGCGCCAAACATCACCAGGCATCTTTGTACAGTTCATGAAAAGATCTTTGTTGAAGTAATAGTTCATCCAACGGTCGTCGAATGTGACGTTCTCCAGTGGGACGTCCATCATTGCCATCGCCGCAATTACTTCACCGTTGAATTTGATCCCGGCAGCGTCTCTGACAAAGCTTCGGACCCCGTCGCAACCAACCACATAAGGATAGGAGCATTCCTCCTCTTGCCCGTCTGGCAAGCGGATGGTGGCGACCACGCGATCTCCGTCCTGGACCAGCTTTACGAGTTCTGTGCGATATTCTGGTAACATGCTGTACTGTGCGTACAAGAACTCGCGCAGGACTTGCTCGAAATCGTTTTGGCTGATTTTGTAATAGAAAGGAAAGCTAGTTGGCAGGACACGGTAGTCGGTACGGGGGCATTCGTCGTCCGGTACGCCTGGAAAGTGGTAGATATTGCCCGGGCATTCAAGACATACTTCTTCAAGTCTCGATGCTACACCCATATGATGGAACATCTCCATCGACCGAGCGTGTACCGTCATGGCTCGAGCGGTATGAGAGGGCCCCTTCCTCTTCTCGAGGATCCGTACCGGGACCTTGCGACGAAGAAGTTCAATTGCCATGATCAGGCCGGCCGGGCCCCCACCGACGATCAATATCATGTCCTTTTCCATCTTGTACCTCAGTCAACTTTCAGAATTGTACTCCAAGTCCTCTCTTCCTAGAATCAACAATCAATATATACTTCGTGACCACATGGCGATCTAGGACAAAACCCGCATGAGAGCTGCTTGCCGACGCGAAAAGCCCACACGGTTTGTGCGCTTGCATCTGGAAACTTTTCCTTGCCCAGACGCGGAGCACGGCCCCTTGATTGGGCCAGATCACTTAGCCCCTGGTTTCGTCAGTGGTGTCCCCGCTGCTGTCCTATGGGGCTGCGGAGGCGAGCCACCATCCCTGGATGTTAAGTCGGATTGCTGGCGGGGTTGAAGTTAGGATGTGGCACTCGTGACTGAGGGGAAATGGTGGTTGCGGGCTTTTTCCTTTATAAAACCCACAAACATTCCCGATGTCGCGCACTGTGTCCACTTCAAGCCTCCAACAACGTCCAGAATGCCGCACACATACCAGTGTCAGCACTGCCAGAGGACGTATTCTAGCAGCAGCCACCTTCGTCGGCATGAAAAGAGTCGTAAGTGTCCGGCAACGATTGCGGGACATAACTGACCTCCCGTGAACCGACAGACAGTGGACTTCGCACGTTTTCGTGCGCTTTTTGCCATCGCCATTTCGGGCGGAGGTGGGCCTCTTGGGAAATCAGCCAGCGTACTGTTCTGACTTGCTCACCAGGGATATTGCTCATCGGCATGCAAAGTCCTGTCCGGAGAAAAGGACAACTTCGGAAGTCAGCCGTGGAACTCCTGGGCGGAGGAAGAAGGCCTGTGTCGCGTGCGCATTAGCCAGGTCGGCATGCGACCAGAATGTTCCTTGCGGTCGATGCTTCACGAAGGGTGTAGTCTGCTCCTACCGACGAGGGGTGGACATCGCTCCTTCTCTGACGGTTCGGACACCTAGCCGACGCCCTGCAGAGAGCCTCGTACTGAAGCTCGTCACTCATGGCCATCTACGGTGCCAGTCCACCTTCCGGTCCATAAAGATCCCAATGCCATTCCTTCTGAACTTCACGAGCCCCTCAACAGATTCAATATCAGCAAGATACCAACGATGTCTGCCATTTACCGAGGATAATCAGCAATCTAGTGCAGAGCTAGTGTCTGTATCCGCCAACCATGTCGGTGGCTGCATCCAGGATGTTTCAACAGCGCAGACGTGGCTGGAAGATGAAACGACTGGATGGCTTAGTGATCAGTTTCTGCTGGGAGATGATGACGAGTTATGGTGGGATGATGTTCTTGGTTCAAATGTTTCCAGTCAGTCGGAAGTCGTCGAATCCAGTGGTCTCGAAGCAAGGATGCAGCAGCTGCTCATGGAGTTGAAAGCCCTGACCAATTGTTCTACAGGGCAGTACCGAGTTGCTCCTGCTTTCGATGAGATGGCTGCTGCAAGGCTGTTCTCCAGCCACAACTTGCTCGAATTCTCCAATGTCTACTTCGACTACTGGAGTTCTCATTGCCCCATCTTACATCGTCCGACCTTTGACCTAACAAAGATCCATCTGCCTCTCCTGCTGGCCGTATTCTTGATTGGAGAGTCCTATTCAACCGAGTCGTACTGTTCTCGAGGACAGTGTTATTACGACCTTGCAGAGGATTATGCCTTCAGCCATCCATGCTTCAGAAATTTCTCAATGCAAGATCAGCCGACCACTGATTGTGCTTCGTCCGACTTGGAGCCTCTTCAGGCAGTGTATCTGATGGTATTGTTGCAGATGTCGGGGAATAACATCCCAGCGCGCCGGAGGGTCAGAGATCAACGCTACCATGAAATTATTGTAGCAGCACGTCGATTGCGTCTGTTTGACAGTCGCAATGAGTATCTTCACCGCGAATGGGTAAATACTACCGGATTTGATTGGGAAAAGTTTGCACTGCGCGAGTCAAGAATTAGGTTTGTGACTCTCAAGCTTTCACATTAGCATCCATACTGACGGCTATAGATTGGCTTACCTTATATTTGGCATCGAATGCAATTTCTCAATGTTCCATTCGACTTACCCCAGAATCCCAATTTCCGAGATGACGGGGGATCCTATGTGCAGCGAGAGCTGCTTCTCGGCCACCACGTGCGCCGAATGCGAGCGATATGCTAGGATGGAGCTGAGGTCTAGATCACTTTCGATTTCGGCTTGTGTAAACGCGCTGCTGCAGAGTGCGGTACCGATTTCGGTAAAATCTGGGCTTGAAGATCTCTTCCCCATGAGCTTTTTCTTCGTGCTTTGTGGTATGCTCATTTGATTACACTGAAATCGGAAAGCTGACAATCGAGGTAGGTCTGCACTGTGTCATCAATGCCGCCCGGGCGAATAATATTGGGAGTTCGATGGGGCCTGTCTTTCTTAAGGCTCTTGACCAGTGGATTGAGATTTGGAAAATTCAACTTGATAATGTGTCGGCTGAGGAGTCGAGCAAGCTTGGCTTCATGAAAGACGCTGGGGTCGAGTTCTGGCAATTAGCCACAATCTTCGTGCAAGCTGAAGCTCTGGGCATGTTCGACAGCGACGAGTTGCGAAGCATGAGTGCGGAAAGCATGGAAGGTGTCAGCTGTCTTTTGGAGGTGTTCTACCTCGCAGACACCAACACCAGCCGTCGTTACATTTCCGGTAAGGTACTAGAAGCTCTGGATTGAGAGATAGTACCAAGCCAACATCGCTCTGACATACCATCGACCTCTTGCGACGGTCTTCTCTGTGGCGGTACGCTTAAAGTGTTGCTGGCAGCCCTCAGCACTTCAAGCTAACAGGACGAATTTGCACTGGGCCGTAATACCGCCGGACCTGTTGAGAGCCAAGAAACCTCGGTCAAGGGCTGCGGTGCGTGCCCGACGGCCATAGGTTCAGATCAACAACCCATGTACATAAAAGCCCGTCCTTGCGTGCCAAAGTGCTTAAATATGCCTAATATAACTCTCAAATCTGGAAAGGGCTCTGAGATTAGGAAGGGGCTAGCCTGTTCCAGCCCCCAACTGGCGATAGCCTATTGATGTGGAGTCTGCCTTGCTATTAGCGAGCTTGATGCTCTGGGCCAAGTCGGTCAGCTACGGTTGGCCTAATAGTCCGTGATGGTCCGTAAGCAAGCCCAGTTCTCGGTATGTTCTACCTAAGACGGGGTTTGCCAATCATTACTCCACGCAATAAGCCGAACGTGGCAAGTGGTTTGTCCTTTTTGCACTGCTGGCCTAATATCACCTTCTCACAGCCACAAGGCATGTCGGAGGACATCAGGAAATAGCATACAGACATGTTGTGCGCGCGCTATAACTGAGCCCCGCTCATGTAAAAGGGAGAACTGTCATTCCTGCGAGGCTGACCAATGCTTGGCGCCAAAATTGAGCATTGCCAAAGTAGACCCATTTTTGGCCGAGAGGACTTTCTTGATAAGACCTAGCTGCCTCTGGAGCGAAGTGGGTTTGGCTCGACAATTCTACCACAATTACTACCCTCCATGAAAGTGTGAACTTCGACGATGGACTACAATTACGGCCAGGATCCCTCTGCAGAACAATACCAAGGAGAAGAACACGACGGCTACGACGAGTTTGATGAGCAAGGTATAGACAGCCACGACCACGACCACACCCAGATGGGCCATGACATGGGCCACGATATGAGCCATGATGACCAAATGGGCCACGATATGGGTGACATGGGCGAGCATGATCCCAATGGTCATATGAACGACGACCACCCTGTCGGGGAAGCCAACAAGCCGCTGATAGAGCTCATTGTCAAATTGCTCGTTGGCGACTTGGGCCAGAGAACACCACATCGACCGAAGCCAAAGCATGCTCATTCAAGGTTTGCACAAGATCCACACCACTCAAAGCTCATGAATGTTCTGTCTAGAATTGCAAGTGAGTAGTACACTGTGTGACATCTCGATTTGGCACCGCAAACTAATAGCTCCACCGCAGCGGAGGACATTCACGAAGCACACATAGAGAGCTTCATCCATATCGGTATCTTACTGATGGCCCGTGCTGCGAAGGAAATCGGTATGACGGCAGGCCATCACGATGACGAAGACGAGACGCATCATGATCAGGGAGACCCGCATGCAGACCCTCATGGTCAGGCTCCAGCTCTGGATTAGGCTCAAAAGCACGCCCAGATTGACGCACTTGATAGACTCAGAGAGACGATATATCAGGGCAAACTGGTTTCGGCGAGATGGACTCGTACTATCAGACTTACGAATCTCGGGGGGTATGTAGTAGGTTTGAGAGGGCCGCAATTACGCTCGTTTTCGCCGGGACAGTATGCATCGCTATAACACAGACAATACTACACTTTCATTGCTCCTTTCGCTGCTAGAGCTAAGTATCTCGATGGAGCTCAGGCCCACTTCAGAAGCTTCACAAGAGCCTATAGTCCCTCCATATCCGCAAAATCTTCACATCCTGTCACACAAGATGCTCCCTCAAAGGAGGAAAGGCCTAATGTCGGTTAAAGCCATAGCATAGTCAATGCGTCTACCTTATAAGCGTAGTAGCAGCTCCCGGCTTCTGAACCATAAAACGAAGCAGACATCTCAGTAGGGTCTCCCCATCGGTGGAGTCATCTCCATACAGAGTCCATCTAACTTGGGACAGTTGCAAATATCGGGCGGCAGCCCAGTTGTCTGGGCCAGATATAATGCATCCAACCGGAGTTCATGAGCTGAAAATTTAGCCTCACCAGATTTGCAGCGTTAACCCCCACCCAGTATTCACATTGACCTGTAAGGGGCGGATATAGAAGTCTGCCATTGCGCTGAATATCGGTAAGGCCTACCCCAACTTCATTCGTGCTTCGAGCTAAAGAAAGGAATGCGCCTCGCTTTTGGGGCAATGCTAAATGGGGGCATAGGTCAGCAACAATGCCCATAATATAGTTATCCAGTCAACTGATTTATATGGAATATTGGGCGCCTTGGTATTCTTGCTTTCGTGACCAACAAAAAAAGCTCTTCAACCAGAGTAATCTTGTACCTGGCGGTTAGCGTATATAACATATAGGAGAGCGGTCACAAAGATGGTACCTCAATACTGAGATAATATTCAACATTGTCATCGATTCGAAGAATACCATTGTCTATCCACACTTGTGCTTTTCCACTTCAGCAGTGCCATCATCTTCATCAGCCGGCAAATTCAACTCAGCGTTAGCTCTTACTTCGCCACGACAATGGCTGGAGTGGCAGTCGAGGTCGCGATCCAATTCGTTGACGTGGCAATCCAAATCGGCACCGTTATAGCTGGCATCTTCAACGGCGACAAAGAAGATAAAGACTACCGCAGTGGCTGGACGCAGCAAGCAGTCGGCGAGCTCTCGGCAGACAATCCGGGCAAGAACATCATGGTGATTTACACGGATCACGACGCAAGCAAGCTCACCGGCTGCGAGAGGAAGGTCGCAGCTTGCCAATGTCCTAGCGGGGCTTCTTTGGCTTACGGCTGTTACATATTCGACGATGGACCCTTTGAACTGAAAGGAGATGGGTTCGTGTTTTCTTCCAGCTTTCTACACAACATTGTTAAGCATATATAGTGGCTACCTGAACTGGTGTTTCTCCGGCAAGTTCAACAGAGATGGCAATCATGTAGGTGTGCCTGTCATACTCCTTGGAAGCGAGTCTAACTCGTCACAGGTTGACTTTTCGAAAACTTGATAGTGGCATGTAGCTGTTAGCTGACCATGAGCCATTGCATCAGAGTAGACCAGGTGATTGGCAATTTGGCGGATTTTCGTGGGCTGCATCTCACTAGGCATTGATATTTCGTAGACAGGGCTAGAACCCAGCTCGAAAGAGTGTGGGGATGCTGGAAGGGTACTGAATCAAAGTGCAAAGACTGCTCCTTCTCGAGATAAGCACACCCTCACTGTCGCGCTGAATTTCTGGTAGACATGGAGTGGTACATCGGCAATAACACGTCGATCACTGAGGGAGCATGGCGTATTGGCCAGGAATTCCTCTCCTATCTCTGCATAGTACAGGTGAAGACTTGAAGTACTATTGATCGAATATAATATCAATGTGTTGGCATTCAGAATTCGATTTTATGCCCTTCTCCATGTGTGAGCAGAAGTAGCACCATAGAATAATGCATAATGCGCACTCTAAATTCTATGGCCTTATCTAGGCTTACCACGAAACCTTTTCGCCCTGAAGGAATGTGTGCTTCTATGTAAATCAATGAGACATGACCATATGTAGCTAATAAAGGCAACACAGTAACAACAAACGGGCCAAAATCTAAGTAGCAAAACCCTAACATCGTTCCCACTGCCTGACATTGGTGCTCGGTTTCTACGCATGTGCGGGTCCAGCATACGCCTGCTGACCGAAATACCCAGTAGCGGGATCCTGCTCATATGCTTCATCTTCTTCATCTGCCTGGAATCCACCTTGCTCCCACTCAGCTTGCTGCATGTCCGGATCTTGCCCGTGATACTGCTGTGCATCCTGGTCGTGGTACTGGTCTGGTTGCTCGTCTGGATAACCTTCATGATAGTCTTCGGGATCTTCCTCGTGATACGCTTCTGGGTGCTGCTCTGGATGCTGCTGTGAATGCTGCTGTGGGTGCTGCACCACGGGCCCGTGGCCTAGGGACAATTTCTGGGCAGGTAAATGCGTCCCTTGACTATCGTATTGTTGGGAGTTAGCCTGCTGGCCTTGAGGATCCTGCGTGTTCGGATCCTGTGCATACTGGTCTTGCCCAACTGGGCCGTGGCCCGATAGTTGGTTGCCATTCATATCGAGGTCTTGCCCAGAAGCTCCTAAATACTCTCCCTGTTGATCATCATAAGAAAGCTCCGGTTGTTGAGCAGTCTCGTCTTGTTCATCAGGGTACTGAGAATAAGGGTCCTGCTGTTGTCCCAGCTGTTGAGCAGTCTGATCTTGGGCACCAGGATACTGAGAATTAGGGTCCTGCTGTTGTCCCAGCTGTTGAGCAGTCTGATCTTGTACATCCGGATATTGAGAGTAAGGGTCCTGTTGCTGCTCGGGATACAGTTCTTGGGTATCATCATATTGACTTGGGTCCATATATTGCTGACTGTAGAGATCTCTATTTCCTTGCCCCAAGTACTGAGGAATATTCTGCCCATACTGAGCAAATTCTTGCGCATATTGAGCAACGTCCAGAGCATTCGGGCCGGAATGATTGGGGTATTGTTGCTCATTTGGCTGCGGTGGTGGGTAATTCGGATCTTGATTGCCAGGAGCTTGCTGGTTAGGATGACTGGGATCGGGATCTGGACGAGTAGGATTTGGATGATTGGGATCTTGACGACTGGGATCTGGGTGACTGGGATCTGGATACTTTGGATCTGGGTGGGTAGGATCTGGATGATTGGGATCTGGATGATTGGGATCTGAATGATTGGGATCTGGATGATTGGGATCTGGATGATTGGGATCTG